>NC_054837.1:34854847-35172484 GCF_018345385.1 Vulpes lagopus
GAAAGGGAGCAAAGAGTCCCACCGCTTTTGAAGCAGATGGCAGAAGCCGAGCTGTCTTTCACCTGCCTGGGGGTCGAGGGAGGGACACATCGCCTTGCTCCTTGGGAGGCTGTATTCTCCTCCATGGTAGTGTTGCTTACACTGAGAACAGAGCTGCCTGGTGGCAAGCGGCAGGGTTTTGTGGTTAGGCACCAGCTCCGTGCTGGCAGCTAGAGTGGTTAAGGCAGTCTGTCCCACCCGGCTAATGCAAAGGTCCTGGGGCAGAGGGACAGGAAAGGGGGGTGTTTGGGAAGGTCTGGTGGCATGCTTGAAGGGGCATTAGTGGGAAGCCCGCAAGAGGGCTCCTAACATGTTGGAGGGATTCTTCCAATGCCCTTTTTTGGTTTGTTTTCATGACAAAAGCAGGGACAAGTTGTTGCCTTTCAAGAAACACTACAGACACGATTCCTTCCACATAACATAGGCTTTGCTCCTGGGCACCGTAACAGGTAAGGGTTGAGTGCGTCTTTCAGGCCATCCGGAGATCAGTGACCCGTGATCCCAGCCTCCCCAGGACCCTCCTGGGGTACACGCAGTGAAATGTCTCTGCAATCCTTGACTGCAGCTTTTCCAAGCACCATCTTCCCCATCATCAATATTTTGGGGTCAGATTAAACTGGGTTGAGTCCTGGCTCTGCTGTGATGCTGAGCGGCCATTCATGAACACTGAGCAAGTTTTCCCTGCGGTAAAAGGGATGCTAACTGCCTCCCAGGGTGAGTGTGAGGGCCCACAGGTCAGAGTCCACGGAGATAGAGGCTGTTAGACGTGATTCAGTAGATGCTAATGGATCAGCTGCCTTTATCACAAACACCTGCCATGTCTGCTGAGTGCACACAACATTGGCTCTTCTAAAAAATATTTACTCTAGAGAAAGGAAAGGGATGTTATGGCCTCTTTATAAAGACACCATGCACACAGACTTAAAGTTTTCATAACATAAGTTTTCATAACAGCTTACCTCAGCATAGAGGACCAAGTGAGGCCCCTCAGAGGAACAGAGGTAAGTCAGGGGGGACATGGGGGACCCACCATGGGGGCCAAGGATGCTCCTGGTTAAAAGTTAGTTATTACTATTACCACCACATCTACTAAGAGAACCAAAACCCAGCTCAGGTCCTTTGGAGCGGAGGGGTCCTACTTTGAAATGATTGGGGCGGTCCAGACTACAAAGCATGTACTAGGAGCCTAACCTGGTAGGTCCCTTTGCATATTGTTTCCTCTGGGATCCCTGACCAGCATATGCCACACATGTAAGGCTTCACCATCTGGATTTTCAAGAACAAGAAGCTTAACAGGGTCTCTCTGCCACTGCAGATTCTGACCCGGTGCTAACTTTCTGCTCAGGAAGGAGCCTGTGGCATCCTGATGGCCCCAGGCAGCATTGGGGGTCAGCAAGGGCATCCCGCCTGGCAAAAATGGGAAGAACCAGCACCAACCGATAGGTAGGTAGCCAGGAGGGTGTGGGAACGGTGTGGGGAAGGGGAGGGCTGTGGATATGAATATAAATACGCATACAGGGACAGATAGGTAAATACAGATGTCGATACAGGTATATAATTCTTCTAATGCATATAGAAGGCATTGAACATTCAGGGATTTCATAAATCAGCCATTCCTGGGCTGCTAGTAAAAATAGACATTATTTAAATTTAAAGACCAGCTTTCTTAACTTCCAGTTAACTTCTCTCCATTTCAGTTTGAAAAGTAAAGGATTGTCCAAACTCCATAAAATAAATCGCTAAAATATCTGTCCCTCCCCTCCTCATTGGGGAACTGTAACCCAACCATTGTACGGAGCATCTAGAGCTACGTCCATATCCAGACCTCAGTCAGGACATGCTAGGTTCAGGGACGTAATAAATGAACCCAAAAGCAAAGTGACTTGAAAAAGCAAAAAGCAAGGTTTCTCTTGCTCAGGCTCCAGGCCCAACACAGATATCCGGGGGTTCTGCTCTGTCTTGTCTGTGGTCGGGGTGCAAGTTAACGGAGCAGCGTGGGAAAAGGTGGCATGGTGGGTCTCAAAGACAAGTGTGGTCCTGGGAGTGACCTGCACCATTCCTCCCCAACACTCAAAGGTCTGAACTAGACGTGGCCACACCCAGCTGCAAGGGTCGGGGTGTACAGGTATACCAGGTGTCTGGCACACGGCAGGGCCCTCCACTCCCATGAGACTCAGAATACTGCCAAAATGCTAACCACTCACAAATTTGTCCAAACCCACTTCTCCATCTGAACCTCTCCCTAACCTCCAGACTCATCTGCCTGCTTAATCCACCATTTGGATATCTGATAAACATCTCAAATTGAAGATGCCAAATCCAGACCCCTGGTTTTCCTCCCACGATGTGCCCAGTTCAGTTGTAGGCAGTTCTGTCCTTCTGGTTCATCGCTTAGACCAAAACCCCTGGAGTCATTCTTGGCCATATTTTGCTCTAAAATGTACATCTAAATGCTCAGCAAATCCTACAAGCTATCTCTTCAAAACACCCAGAATCTGACCCTATCCTGCCCCTGCACTGCGTCCAGGTCACCAAAGCTCTCACCCAGACTGTTGCCATAGTCCCTATCTGGGCTCTCTATTTCCATTCTGGCAACTTCTGTCTAATGCTCAGCCTGGCAACAAAGTGATCCTTTTAAGAGTTGAGTCAAATCAAGTCGCTGCTTTGCTCGAACCCCCAAAGGCTTCCCGTGAATATCAGAGTGAGGCTTTTGGAGTCCGTGGTGGCCTTGGAGGCCTCCACACTCTGGCCTCCCAAGGTTATCTCCAGCCCCCTGCCCCTCACCTGTCCCTTGGCAGCCATGCTCCTCCTCGAGCCTCTGACAGTCCACTTAGAGGACCTGCAGGCCCCACTCCCTCTGCCTGCTGTCTCCTCTCTCAGCTGTCTGCATGCTCGGTTCCCACCAAGTTCAGGTGCTCAGGAACACCTGATGAATGAATGAATGAATGAATGGGAACATGACACACATCTGGAGACCATAGTGTAGCTCTCCCTGTAGCTCTGGGTAGCCAAAGGCTAAATGTAGGTCAGTGACTGTGAGCAGAAGGGGGGCAGGCGATTTCTAGGTCTCAGTCTTCCCAAGAAAGCTGCTAAGCGGAGAGCTAGTGAAGCCAGCTGGGCCCGGGAATAAGCAGGTGTGTGTTCTGGATGGCGGAGCCCCTGCTCAGCCGGGACCACCTCTCTGGAATGTGTGGAGGGAGAAGTCGGCTTTATTCTCCGGCCCTACCGGAGCCCATCTGTCCCGTGGTCCCTTACTCTTACAGGTAAGCCTGTATCCTGACCGTGTGAATACAGAGCTAGGGAAAGGGGTGAGGGGAGCCTTTTGATGATGGTGCTTGATGAAGAATGGGAGTCACCAAAGGGGAAAGTGAAACTTGTCACCCAACATGCACCAAGAGATGTTTTACCAAGAAGCATGTTCTCAGTTCTGGGGCAACTGAGAGATTCTGATCTTTATGTCCATACATGATAAGAGACAGTAAATTGAAGTTTTGGGGAAGATGGGCTTTTAAGAGTTTCAGCACAAGCTTTCCTTGGCCTAATTTTGTTGACTGGAGTCAGGTTTTGCATCAGAAAAGCTTTTGGAACATGGAACAAAGGAAAATAAGCCTTCACCCCACTGATTTCTGTATTTGCAAATTTCCCCCATCACTCCCTAGCTCATGCTATGAGCTTTAGATGTCTGTCCTCTTCGCAAATTTTTAGGTCAGACAACTGATTGAAAAATCTCATGTATCTTTCTTTCCTTGTCTGGTCACTGTAGTCGGGAATATTATCTTCCCTGTTACCGAGAAAGCTGCGCTTTGAAACTGTCTCCTTGGAGAGCCAACTCAGGGGAAGAAGAGCACTCGTACCTGCCTGGCTGCAAAAGACACCAGGATAGAGGAGCGATATTGCATTCAAGTGGCAAGGGAGGGTGAGGGAGCCTTGAGAAGCATGCCATCAAAGGAAAATGATCCAATATTTCAAACAGAATCGTGTCTCATATGTTTCTGCTCCATTACAATAGGGTAAGTTAGATCTACTCTTACTGGGCTGCTATCTTAGATGTGGGACTCTCTAAGTGCTTAAAATGTCTTCTATTTTATTACATACACAAAGGAGCTCTTTAATACAGCTACTGTCTGTGACATGGAAGTCATATCTCAATTTTCTGTTCCGACGAAAACCACTCTAAACCAGAAAGCTACCCCACTACTGAAGGACTTATCCAGCCCTGTTCCCCACGGTGAATAGGCAACACACTTTGTCCTTTTTTAAAAGGACACTCACTGTTCATGGACCAAATTACCAAAATAGTTTAGCTGTCTCATGCGAGTTGTGTATTTTTATGATTTTTACTACCTGCAAAATATTTTTTTTGGTCAAAACTTAAAGTTATGAAGTGTTTTCTCTAAAATTAAAGAGTAAGTCCTCAGTAGTTACACATTTTCTTTCATCTTTGTTAAGTTTTGAATAAATTCAATTGATGAATGGTTTTAGAAAGTAAACTTCCTGGGATATAATTCCTTTTTAACAGTTTATCAAAAGAACGCACCATCATAAAGTCTCACCTCCTCCATAATAGCAAATCTGAAATGAAACCAAGATAGTTTTGCAAACTGAATTGGACTATAAATGTCCAATTTCGTTAAATACGTGCAAACACCTAGTTTTATGCCCAGGCTCTGGGGAGTGTGGCTTCTGTGCTCCCCACCTCTATCAATGCTTGAAGCACAGCTGACTGGTCGTACCAACATGGCTCAGAGCTTCCGTTGCTTTTAGATTCATTCAACAAATGCTTATTTAGAATCTGGTGTGTCTGGCAAGAAAACTGTCTCCATTCTCACAAACGTAAGGAATGAAACATACAAATGAATAAACAGGAATATGAGGATCCTGCATTAAATTCTTCTTATTGGGAAAAGCATAAGGTATCACAGGAGTGTATAAAAGGGCACGTTGGTTAGGATGTTGGGAAGATTTACTGCAGAACTAACTTCTAAACTGATTCCTGGATTACTTAAACCAAAGCTAGAGTACTTCGTGGCTCTAAGTGGAGGACACAGCTGAGGCACAGAGAGAAGAACAATCCCCAGATTCTGGTAAGTTCAATGTGGCTTGAGTGCAGAGCATGGGGGCATGGGAGCCAGAAGGGATGTTAGAGGGGCAGCAGGGGACAGAGAGTAAAGACCTGAGGGCAGCTCAAAGCAGAGTGATGGCAATGCCGCTGGGAAAGTAGCTGGATGAGGGGTAGCTGGGTCGAAGACTACACAGCACTGGGTGTGTAGGTGGGGAGAGAAGTCATGGGGCGAAGTGGAGGGGGACTCACAGGTTTCTGAGTTGACCAAGACAAGGGACACGGGGACTAGCCTGGCAGGGGGACGAACTCCATCTTGGTCATGTTGAGGGAGAGGATCTGAGAGATGGTCCTCCACTGGGCCTACGGCCCTGGAGGCCAGACACAGTAGAATCAGGAAGCTGAGAGTCCTCAGAGAAGGGATGGTGTCTGCTGCCATGGCAGGAGACAAGTTTGCTCCCTTTGCTGGAACGAGCACAGACAAGGTCGCTCTGGCACCCTATTACTCAAGGCTGGTGGATGAAGAGTAGCCCTGGAAGCCTCTGAGAAGGGAGAGTGGAACATGAGACAAGATGAACAGGAGGGATCCATGATGATGATGGAAAATGAGTCAGCCAGAGAAATAGGGAAGAAGTGGCCAAAGAGGTGTCAGAGGGAGATGGGGAATGAGGGGGACAGTAACCAGAATCTGCCGGGGAAGGGGTCAGAGCACCTTACAGGGAGGAAGAGGTCAGGAAGGGTGGGTATGGAGACTGTCCTCGGGGAGGAGTGGTGGGAGGAGTGGCTGGGTGGAATCCAGAGCGCAGAGCAGGAGGGGGAGGAAGGACGCTGGAGGATAAGAGAGTGTGCCCTAGCAGAGGGACCACCCCCACACACACCATGGCAGGCATGTTTTGTTCTAGTTCTTTCTTTCATTTTATCTTTTTTTAAAAGATTTTATTTATTTATTCATGAGAGACACAGGGAGAGAGGCAGAGACACAGGCAGAGGGAGAAATAGGCTCCCGCCTGATGCGGGACTTGATTCCAGGACCCCAGGATCACCACCTGAGCTGAAGAGAGGCGCTCAACCGCTGAGCCCCCCGGTGCCCTACTTCTTTCATTTTATCTTTAGAAAAGAGGGAGACTCTTCCAGCTTATATCTGCAGGATTCCTCAGCACAAAGATATTTCACACATGCCCATACTCCTCACAGCATTTTAGGGGGTATATTCCCACTGCAGTGCCCCACTTCCTGGACTCACTGCCCTCCAAGTGGAAACTCATCTTTGCTCATTCAGATTAAGTTATTAGAACCCTACCCAGGAATATCTGGCATTGAATACATTAATTCGTTCACCCTGGTCCCTAGGCACTGGTGGTACTGCTGGTTTTTTAGTAGTGTTTTGTCAGAAATATGCTTTGTCTACTCCTTATTAGAACCATAGAAAACAGGCTTTATAAGAAACTCAAAGCAGATCTTCTCTGACCTAGTTCTTGTCTATCCCTTATGCATCCCCATCACTCACCTCTGAGTGAAAAGCTCTAGTGGCCAGGTATTCACAATTCCCAGAAGCAGCCTGGTCTGACTCTAAGCACTCCTGACTTCCAGAAAGTATGTATGTATGTAGTCCTAGTTCCTAGGACTTCCAGAAAGTTCTCCATTGCAAGGAGTCCAGACTGGTCTCCCTATAACTTCCTTCTGCTTGGGAATTATGAGTGGAAAATCTGATGTCAGGCTCTATGAGTTCAAATCCCTGCTCTGCCAATAGCAAGGCATGGAACTTAGGCAAGACACTTGATGGCTGCTAGCCCACTCTCTTCATCTGTAGAACGAGGATGACTATCAGAGCCAGCATCACGGAGCATCTAGGTCATACATGCAAAGGGTTTAGAACTGAGCTCCCCTAGATGTTAACCACACCCCCACGCATCCTGTTTACTCTGTGGATGCATGCAGAAAAAAATAAGAGGGGAAACCTAACTCTTGATATATTCTAATCCAGATGGAAAAAGCAGATACCCAGAAATAATGGGCAGTGCACCTAAGTGAATGTCCGCTTTCTTGTCGGTGTCCTTATTAAATTTTCTATCCCAAGTACAGGATGCGGTACGGTTCCATTGTAATTCATGTTTCAAAGATACAGATTTATTCCAAACAGATTTGTGGATTAGGGGACGATTTTAACGTAATGCAAAATTCCTATTTGCTTATGGATGATTTCATCTGTGAGAAACACTAAGTGAATACAGAATATGGCACCCAGTGAACCCAGCGCAAAGGACACACAGCGTGCCGGCCCATCAAACACCAACCAGCTCCCAAGGATTCAGAAAGCGCCCCAGATACCCCTGCTGATACACTTGCCTTCTGACTTCACAGACACTTCACACCACTCCACAGTAACCCACCAGCTACTATTCTTCTCATGCCACTGCTTCAAGCAAACTTAGGCCTTTTTCCAGAGAAATTGTTGTATTCATCGTAGGACTGATTTATTTTTAACCACCTAACATGTAAAATCATGCTAGCATTTTTCACTAGGTCCCTATCTTTATTTTTTTAACTGTCACTGATGAAGTTTCTGAGTGTGGAGCCTTAACCCCTTCTGTCTCCTAAGTGGTTTGAATTTTATTATGGGATTTTGCACAGCCCGGTGATTTTTAGGCATACACATGTCACATTACAGCAGGAGTGATATAATGATCTCAGCTAAGTTTTATAGACTCTCAAAATATTTTGATCCTGATTCTGTTACAAATAATAGTTGATATTTCTAAACTTCATGTTATGCATGAATTGTGTGAGAATATAACACTAAATATCTGTAAATCATCAAGATGCAAGGCTATATTCTAGAGCACGGCCTGCAGAGTAAAGCATTTTCAAAGTAGTAGTAATAAGATTTAAATAATGTTATCAATTTAACGAACTATTTTCCCCATTAACTTCAGGATGAAAAGACTTTTTCCTAGATTTGTTGAGTCCTTGAGAACCGCTGGGCTGTGGTCATTGGACGGCATGTAAGGAATTGCCTAGCATGATCTCCTCATTCAAGACACAAGCAGTACGGCCCTGGGGACACTGGTGGCAGAGCCAAGTTTCCTGGTTCCCAGGTCATGGCTATTCTTATGCCAGCCTGAGCCCCAGGTTACAAGTTGTAGAACCTTATGGCTGTGTAATAGTAACACTACAGCTTATCCCCAAACAGACCTCCCTTCCCATAGAATAGTTTTGTACAGCAGGCAGCTCTTCAGGAGAAGCTTTCCAAGTGCCAGATGCTGAGATGCAGGCGACCGGGCAGCCAGGACCTGCCACCTCATCACCTGGGGGGTCACTGCCCCAAAAAGAGGCTTTGTGCTGGATGGAGAGTGAATGTCAGACTTACTGCCTCACAACTATAAAAGGAAGATGAGGAGCACTGGGTGGCTCAGTCGGTTAAGCATCTGACTCTTGGGTTTTAGCTCAGGTCATGATCTCAGGGTGGTGGGATCAGAGCCCCATGTATGGCTCCACACACATGGATGAGTCTGCTTGAGATTTTCTCCCTCTGCCTCTGACCCTCCTCCTATCCACACTCTCTCTAAAAATATAAATAAATCTTTAAAAAAAAAAAAAAAAAAGAAAACAAACCCAGCTCTTTCCAAGTAAGCCTCTCTGCTCCCAATTCCCTTCCCTGTAAAATGGCTGGGGGGAGGGGGAATGACTTTAGGGCTTTTGAAGCCCAAAAGACCCTTCATCTGCCAGTGGGATAAAAAGTAGACATATTCTACCAGTATTGCTCACAATGGCAAAATAAAACCAGAAACACCTACCTCAGTCACTCTCTATAAACAGTTGTTTGGTTTTACTAGAACAATTCTGGTTAATCCCATACTTCTGTCATCAGAGTGACTTCATTAATTATTCAGTTTATAAATGTCCAATTTGTAAGGAGCCCCCACATATTTTCACATATCCATTTGTATCTGTGTTTATTTATTAATTAATTTCTTTCTCCATTTATTTATTTCCATGGAAGCTTCTGGCTTGGATTATTCATTCATCTGTTGTTTTGGTCGATGGCTTAGAAGAGCTACTGCATGCTTAGGGCACACAGTTTAAAAGGCATTCAAGAGCACATAGCAAAAATAGATCACCTTCTCTCGCCACTCCCACATCACCTGGGAGAGGAAACCACTTTGTGCCAAACAAAAATGTGTGTCCCTTTCCTGGGTGGCCCATGCATCCACAATGGTATGTGTGTCATCAATATAACCATTATTCCAGGGCTTCTCAGCTGGGTGGATGTGCCTCCCAGGGACAGTGGGCAGTGTTGTCTATGACAACATTTTTGGTTGTCATAACTGGAGGTGGGCTGCTACTGGCTGCTAATACCCAACAGTGCATCCCAGAGATGCAACCAGAATGTCAATAGCATGGAATATCTAGATTCCATGAATAGAATATCATGGCTTAGAATATCTAGATTCTATTGTTATTATTTTACTTCTTAAGCTACTCTGACTACTGTTCTTCAAACAATTTAGCCAAGATTTCCTTAGAGTACAGTGAGGAGAAAGTTGTAGATGTGCTGTGGAACAGGATCTCAGGTTTGGTTTTTGGATCTCCAGCACCTGACAGAGACCATGGCTTTCCCAGGAAGTTACTTTGAATGCATAGATGATGAATTAACGATGGGTGGGAGATGTTTGAGATGAATAAAACAAAATGAGATGTACTGTAAGCTCTTCCTTCTTCAAATCTGAAATCCCCAACTGTTCTGTAGCATAGATCAGCATTCGGCCCATGATCCCCAGAGGAGGCATAGAGCTAGAATTCTTCGGACCCATGGAAAACACCATGGTTCTGAAGGAAATTTCCTGGTCCGGAGATGGGAATTGGAGAAGTTAGCTGCCTACAAGAGGTCTCAGGTCCTCCACCTGTCCTCATTTACAAAGTTATTAAAATAAACAGAAAGCTTGCCTGGTTTTTTTCAACGATGAGGCCAGCCACCCTCCATAAAAGGCGTTAGAACCCACATCAGTGAGAGGGGTAGAAGGTGTTTCAAGTTCATCAAAAGGCATGAAAAGGAGAACAGCCTTTGTATCTATGCTTTCAGGAAGTTTTCGAGATTCATATTTATTTGAAATCAGAATCACTCACGAGGCAAACTCCTTTACAAAACGCAGCGCATATAGCAATCCTAGAGATGACCTCTACCATCCGAGGCTGGACCAAGATATTATTTTTATAGGAAAAATGGATCTCTTTAATCAGCTTTAAAAAAACATTGTGAACAGTCACTTCTCTTATTTAAAAGTTTGACTTTACTTTCATCAATTTATAATCAGAGTTCCTCTGGTATGTTTGATTCCTGACAAACAAGGATAAAAGTCTTGTGCCCCCATTGCTAATGAGATGATAAAACAGCAGGGATCAAGTTTTTAATTACTACAGGCAAGGCACTGGAGAGGTACGGATGGTATTTTCCATTGCATGTCTAAGTTGTAACTTCAGGCTTATGACAGTCCTGCTGGGCTCCACTGTCTTTGATGATCACTCATTTTTCTCTCCCGAGAACACACAAAAATTTCTGAGCTGGGATCCTGGGGGGCTGGCAATTATTGGCGTAACCTGGTGCAGGTTCCCTCTCTACCATTATGCTCAGTAAGGATCCCGTTTCTTAATGCCTGCCATTATCCCAAAAGGGAAATTGGACACTGGAAATGTCTGTGAACTTTCCTGCTCAAACGGCACCCATTCTCCCTCGACCAGCGTGGGCTTTCCATTAATAATAAAATGCTTAATTGAATTGGAAGATTTCTAATATAGACTTTTTCATTCCTTTTCAAAGTCAGGCTTGAAATTTTTTCAAAAACCTTATTTTTGTACACTTTTGTAGACATGTATTATACTTTGCACACCAAGCTATTTAAACATTTCTGACAATATTCTTTTTGTTACTGCAGACAGTTGATAATTGGGATTTTTAAAGGTGCCATTTTGGGTCAAGTGCATGAAACGTAAAGGTTGCACACCTTGCCCTGATTGAAATAGAAGCGGGGCGTGGTTTCCATGAACTCTGGTGTGTTCATAACCACACACACACACACACACACACACACACACACACCTCACTGAATGTCCAGAGTACTCAAATATGTTTGATCCAAAATCTGTTTTTAGCCATATAAACATATGGACAATGATCTACCCAGCATGAATCCAACCAACCAGCTTATCAACGATCTACCCAACTCATCAAACAAATCTTTGCTCATTTAGATAATTTCTAAATTACAAAGTAGTGTTGAGGGTCAGAATCACAAGTATTGACTGCGTCTACTGAGTAGTTTAAATTTCTCTAAGATTTTGGATCACAAACATAAAAAGGCATCATCACCTACTACATTGGGTGAAACCCACTTACAAAAAGAGATTTACAAATAATAAAAGTAAATTTTATTGTTCATCCACTTCTCAGAACCTAAATATGTGATACCCACTGGCAATTTCTAGTGTTATCAGTACAACTTTTAGGGCTCTTAAAAAATATCATGTCTGTGAAACCTGAAGACCAGATACTTGCAACTTCTTTTCTTCTGGTGAAGGGAAGTTCAAAACAAATTTTTTTTTAAAATTTTATTTATTTATGATAGGCACACAGTGAGAGAGAGAGAAGCAGAGACATAGGCAGAGGGAGAAGCAGGCTCCATGCAGGGAGCCCGACGTGGGATTCGATCCCGGGTCTCCAGGATCGCGCCCCGGGCCAAAGGCAGGCGCCAAACCGCTGCGCCACCCAGGGATCCCCAAAACAAAATTTTTTAAGAGAGAGAGAGAGGGTATAAGCACAGGGAGGAACAGAGAGAGGGAGAGAGAATCTCAAGTAGACTCCACGCCCAGCATGGAGCCCAATGCGGGGCTCTATCTCACCACCCTGAGATCATGACCTGAGCTGAAATCAAGAGTTGGCTCAACTGACTGAGCCACCCAGGTGCCCCTAAAAATGTTTTAATTGCATAATTTATATATAACATGTAATTCATATGCTTATATTAGTCAAAATAAACCAATTGCTGTAAATAACAGTGCAGAACCTCAGTGGCTAAACACGGCAGTTGTTTGTTCTCAGTCATGGAAGTCCTATGGATGGGCCTGGCTGGCCATTGCTCCTACACACTGCCCGCAGAAAGTACCAGCTCCTTGTATCCAGCAAAGCCCCATATTTCTTTATAACTATTATAAACAATGATTTATATTTGCTGAGAGCTTCATTGATATAATTTCATTTCACCCTCAGAGTCTTGGGAATTAGCCATTATTATTATTTACAGATGAGAAAACTATGGTTTGAAAATATTCATGGCCCTATGAGAGGTCAGCTGGTAAGAGCTAGAGCTAGAACCAAAGGCTGGTATTTTTACCTCTCCTCTCCTTTGATGTCTGCTGTGCCACATTCTTGCCTTGATTTATGAAGTCCATTGTCCGTTAGAAGTAGTTATATAAGGCCATCTATGCTGCAGATAAACAGTATCATAAGACATGTAATCTTCTGTGTGACATAACTTGAAATGAAATTAACCATAAAATACTATTAATTCAAGCAACAGAAATCTCATTCTTAATAATCTACTCACTTACATAATTTCAAGTCTACAAACTTCAGTAAAATGTATACACAGACAGAGTAAGTAACCCAGCTAACAAAGTGATACATCTTGAAGTTTGTTTATAGACCTAATCCTATGGAGGGCAGTAATAATTTTAATTAATAGCGTGGATGACATTTTCATAATTCTAATGACTGTGACTTTATTCTTCTCACAGCAAACCAGAGAACAAGGGATAGATATTTAAAGTAAAATAATTGTTCAACGTAATTTTCAGAATATATTCATATGGATGGACAAAATGGTAAAAACATGAGTAAAAGACTTAAAAAATGTTTCCTTCTGAAACATATAGATCTGAACCCTATAACTGGTCAAACTGCTCAACTATGAGAATTTTTTTAGCAAAACCATTGATCGAGCAGGTTAGATTTGGGGCAGATAGGTAGATAAGAGTAGATCATCACTGGGTTAGCTGATGGGTTGAAGAGTTGTAGGCATGAATGGATCAGAGTGTAAGGGTTTCTGCCAAGTGACATCAAGTTATTGTAGAGATTCCTGCAGAATGCCAGCCACTGTGCTCAGTACTCCACATGCATTATCCTAAATCCATACAACAAAAGATGCAAGGTAATAGTATTATTCCCCTCTCTTTTCCTTCAATCAAAGACACATGGAGGAAAAATGGGAAGTGGAGCCTTATTTAAAGTCAGATCTGGCTAATGCTAAAGTCTGTGTTGGGATTATTGCAATTTACAATGCAGCTGTCAACAGGAGAGACAAACTGCCAGGTCTCAGCTGCAGAGTGGCCATGTGGCCCAGCGAGTGTGGACAGTGGTGCTGGGCCATTGGGTTCTCCTATTGCTTACCCAGTATGTCCATTTGCTGCTTGATAATGACACCTGGCTTGCTATGTGGATTATGTGAGGAAGGTACACACTCCCCCACACACTGACCTGCTAGCTCACGTTCATGAGTAGATCAGGACTCACCTTAGGGGCTTATTCAAAGCATCAACACCAACTACCACATTGGTCCTCATAAACCTGAGGATATGTGCATCCTTGACATCACCTGCTAACCCTCATTTCAGCAGAAGGGAGTGTCCTCGGCCTCCCTCTAAATAAAAATCAACACCATCACTTGTAAGAATTCCGTTCCTCTAGAGAGTCAGTGATTACCCAAGTCAACCCATAACTTCAGAAAGAAAACAAGAGGCTCTTGTCCAGACTCTTCCTCTGGACGAAGTTAATGTTCACTTAGCTGACCAAGTCCTCCAGAGAACTGTGTACCAGACTCGGTACTAATCTCAGGACCAGAAGTCAAGGAGATGCCTCATTTCCCAACCTACACTCAGGAGAGCTGAGGATGAAATATGTGTTATGGCATTGAACCCATGAGCCTCTTAGTATATAAAAATGACTACACCCAACTACTTTTTGAATTCCTTCTACAATCTCTAAGGCAGTAAAGATAACAGGAGAATATTTTATTTATTTGATTTATTTTTGTCATACAAAGTTCATTAAATTAGATCTCCCAACAGTCAAATTTGTATTTAGCACTCTATATTCAAGAGAAAAATGCTTAAAGCTTTTGAATTATCATCTATGGTGTGATGGCTAATGTTAGAAAATCAGTTTGAGGCTAAGGGATGCCCAGATGGCTAGGTGTATCTGTGAGGGTGGTTCCAGAAGAGATTTATAGTCAGTGGGTAGATGAGTAGAGAGATTGGCCTTCACCAACATGAGTGGGCACCATCCAATCCTCTGGAGGCCTGAACAGAACAAAAACAAAAACAGAAGGAGGGAGGAGTTTTGTTCTCTTTTCCTGAGCTGGGATGTCCATCTTCTGCCCTAGGACACCAGAGCTTCTGGTCTTTGAACTCCGGGACTACACCAGTGTCCCTTGTTCCTCCAACTCAGGTTAAGGTGTTCAGCCTCACACTGAAAGACATACTATTGGCTCCTATGGTTCCCAGGCCTTGGTGTCAGACTGAATTATACCATCAGCCTTCCTGGGTCTTCAGTTTCAGATGGCGGATCATGGGACTTCTCAGCCTCCATAGCCACATGAACCAATCCTTATAATAAACCTATCATAAGTAAGTAAATATCCTATGAGTTCTGTTTCTCTGGAAAATCTTGACTAATTCATATGGTTTATGAACTACCCAGGCCCAATGTCTTATATTTGGACACAGCTACATTATGACTACTGTCATGAGTGTTAGACATTTTTGCCTTCACGGCCCTTTCTTCCATTAAAACAGTTATATTTATGATTGCATTGCTATAAAGACTAATGTAACACAAGCCAGGTTATAAACTTTCTTTCCTTCTGATTTTAAAGGAAAATTTAAAAAATTTTTTTGTTTATTTATTCATGAGAGACAAAGAGAGAGAGGCAGAGCCACAGGCAGAGGGAGAAGCAGGCTCCATGCAGGGAGCCCAACGTGGGACTCGATCCTGGATCTCCAGGATCAGGGCCGGGCTGAAGGTGGCGCTAAATCACCGAGCCACCCGGGCTGCCCCAAAGGAAATGTTACAACATTTCCGTGTGGTCCTAAAAGTATTAGTGATTTTGTGCCTACTGTACATAATGGCTCAGTACACTCTGTATCTGGCCCTTAAATATTACATAATGAAAATTGACATTGAAAGTCATGGCTCTCCAAAATTAAGATATTTAGCAATCAAAGATTTAAGTTATTCGTAATCCACATGTAATAAAATGTTTTTCTAGAGCTTACTAGGTGTCAGGCATTGTTCCAACTGCTTTTATACTTGCAAACTCTTTTAATGCTTGGAGCTACTTTATTATGTAATTATCATCACCATCATCATGATCATCACTATCATCTTCATCACCATCATCTCCACCATAATCACCATCATCATCATCATCATCACCACCACCATCATCACCATCACTATCGTCACCACCATCATTATCACCATTGCCATCATCATCATCACCATCCTCTTCATTTTTATCATCATCATCATCATCACCTCCAGTTTATAGAAAGGTTGTGTGATTTGTCTGGGGTCACATATCAAGAAGTGACAATGAGAGGATTTAAACACAAGCAATATGACTGCAGGGTTCATACTCTGAACCTCACCACCTTTTGCATGCTCAGTACTTATTGAGGCAGACAAAGTAGACTTACTATTAATATCTTTCTACCATAAAAGATGTTAATGTTTAATAGAAAAACATCCAATTTAAAAATAAACAAGGAGAATACTTTATTCCTTTGATTCTGATCAGGATCTTTTCACTTTAATGAGAATTTTAAAATGTAATTTTATGCAGAATATTTTGTAGAAAATATTATTTTAACAAATACCAACTTTATGTAAGTTCTCTTTACGAACCTATCTTGTTAGAGCTACAGCAATATAGACACAATTTTTCCTGCTCTTTTCACTTTAATGCTATTTTTATATAGTACTCCCCTGTGTTACTATAGCTGCTGTGCATGATAATCTGAATATTTACATCATATTTGATTATATTGACAAACCACAGTTTCCCAGAGCATTCCCCAGTTTCTAGGCATAGAAACCTTTCCAATTTCTCACAATTATAAAAACTTGAGCTATAAATACTCTGGATACTTTAGATGAGTGGTTTTCTGAGTCATATTCCACACAGGGTGAGATTTTTAGATTAAAAGCATGGAAAATTTTATTGCTATTTTCACATATATCCTTGTGAATATGTTGAATAAATTATTTTATAGTATATGTAACATGCAACAGTTTATAACTTCTTAAATCTAGTTATATCAGTCAGGATGACTTCAGCTACAAGTAACAGAAGACTATTCAAGATGACCTAACAAGAAGTTTGGAGGAAAAATGGTTTCAGATATCTGTTGGGACTCCATGTTTTTCCACCTCTTCCTCTGCATCCTTTATGTGGTGGTTTATCCTTTTAAACTGATTCCCACCGGGATCCCAATGTGGCTGGTCAAGTTCCAAAGGGAGAAGAGGTGGAAGGAAGCAAGGCATTTGGTTGCCATGGCCAGCAGACCATGGCAATGATTAGGTGAAAGAACATGGTGCTCAGGCAGATGGCAGCACTGAAGAAGTGGTCAGATTGTAGAAATATTTTGAAAATGATGGTGTGAGAATTTTCTAATGGTTGGATGTGGGTTGTGCAGGAGAGACATTGAATATGATTGCAAGATGGACGTAGAATCTACCTCTACTCCCAAGGGAAGATCCTTAGGATGAATGAAGAAACAAAAGTGGCAGACATCATCTCTATCTGGACATATATACACATATTTAGGTAAGTTAATAGGAAAAGACATAGAGAAAGATTACAGAGCGCTGACAGCCATCATCATTGGAAAGAAAGCTTGGAGCATGGGAGGGAGAAGGTGGAAATGAGGATGGACTTCTAGTTTTTACACCTTGTATTTGATTGTATTTGGTTCCCATCTTTTACTATGAGCAGTAACTCCTCTACTATCTATGTGATGTTTTTAAATATTTGAAACAAGTTCCAAAACTTAAATTTCCAGGGTATAGCATAATTTAAAAAATACGGGGCAATACTAGGATGAAGCTATGTTTTATAGTCTATGCTATTGGAGTAATATTTAAAAGAGTACAAATGGAGACAGAGACAGATCTTCTTACATGGATAAAGATGCCTCTGGAAGGACCATAAAGAGGTGATAAGAATGGAAATCAGTGGGCAGAGGACGGCAGGAAGTAACTGGCTGGGGTGGGGGGATTACAATTTGTATTCCACTCGGTACCTTTTGAATTTGGTATCTTATACACATATTACCTATGTAAAGTTAGTTACTTAAGTGTTAAAGGATGGGAAGAAAAAAATGTAGATGCCCAAGTAACAAATTAATACGCATAAAAAAATGAAGCATCCCAAGCATTACAGTCCCTTGCGCCATTACCATTTCTTTAGTCTGGTTCTTGGTGAAGGCTGGGTAAAAGGTGAACAGTATAGGTGATTTGAAAAAAGTTCCCAGACCTAAGAGATTCTATAATTTATCAGAATCAGGCATGGAAGGAATTGATCTGTGTAGCTCAATTTCTAGATTAAAAGAGGACATGGAGTAATTCTAAAAGCATCCAATTATCCAAAAGCAGTAGATATTGGTAGAACCATGCCATGGAGCTAGGTATTTGTTTGCTTGCATGCTAAGGACAAGATATAACACTCAGGTATTTTGTGTGGAAAAGAGAAACTCTTTTTTTTATATATATATAAATTTATTTTTATTGGTGTTGAATTTGCCAACATATAGAATAACACCCACTGCTCATCCCATCAAGTGCCCCCCTCAGTGCCTGTCACCCAGTCACCCCCACCCCCCACCCACCTCCCTTTCTACCACCCCTAGTTCGTTTCCCAGAGTTAAGAGTTGGAAAAGAGAAACTCTTAAAATAACAGTAATCCCACCCAAACAACCACTAATCTCCCTAACTTGAGAAACCCTCTGATAGTCTTTCAAGACAGAACATGAGGATAGGATGATAACAGAGCATGGAGATCACCACTGCTGGGGACTTGCAGTTTCTAAGTTTCTAAACGTGTCTAAATGTTTGTCTCTTCTGCTAACAGAATTATTGTTGGTCTTGTTGCCTTGGTTTCTCCTCTCACAAAATCACAGAGAAATCACTTCCTTTTCCTTCTTGTGTTTTTAAGCACCACCATGGAAGGAACTAGGGGAGATACACGGGGGCTTGGTAAGAATTGGCGCAAAACCACCACCACTCCGGCGAATGCATGAACGAAGGCTCAAGCCGAGTGATCAACCATCTCAACAGTCTGAAAGTAAAACCAAGCATTCTTTAAAAGTGAGCGTGTTTTGTGTCAACTATTGAAACAGGAAAGTTAAAATGTCCCTCTCATGATAAGCACAGGAAAAGGGTTAAATTGTTGACAAAATCTTGGCTTTCCTTCCAGATAGGGTCAGGACTTCGTATGACATCAACACATTCTGAATGGCAGATTATTTGACAATTTCAAAAAAAAATTAAATTATCTAGTTAGCAAGAGGTCTGACACACATATGCGGGTCATCTAGCCCAGGGCCGGGGAGATGAAAGGCTTCTCCTAGCCACTGGTGGTGGAGTTAGCACATTAGTACTATCTCTCCTTCCCTGCCGCCCTTCAACACAGGGATCCTCGGAGACGGACGCGCAGCCCTGTGATTGCGCCCCTGCTATGTTAAAAATGCATTTCTATTTTTTCAAGCATGCTTCGATTAAAGAGGGCACATCTGTTTTAAGTCCTCTTTTATGAAAATTACTGAGCTTCCTCAGTGTGCTTATCTTTTAATTTCGAAATTCTTTGTAGCAATAACTTGAGATAATAACCAACCATATTTCTGGCCCCTTCAAAAAATAAAGGGGGGGGGAGGGAGGAGAAAAAGAAAGCATGAATGTGCCATTTTAGATTTCAGAGCTTTGAACTCGGGCTCTGATTCCACCCCACCCCCCACCCCCCACCCCCGCTTTGGGCCCTGGTGGAAAGGGCCCCCTCATTTGAGTTTAGAATGGCTGAGCCCCGCCTTGATGGGCCCAGCTTGAAGCTCTAGGATTATGCATGAGGTCTCTGGCAGGGGGGAGCCACCTCTCCTTCCACAGCACCAGCGGCCTGGCCCCAAGTGTCCCCCTTTGCCTTTCTAAGCCTCTGTGTGCTATCACAGAGTCTTTCACAAAGTTTCCCCCCTCTCCCTCCCCGCAGAGGGGTTGTTTCAATGTCCAGGACACTAGATGGTTTTTCACTCCCTCAGTCTCCCACCCCCAGCATTTTTGCTTTGAATGGCACATAATAGGCAGGGTTTTATTTGCCGTACGTCTTCCTGATTTTAAACTCTTGCCCAGGGCTCAGACCCTTCCCAGATGCAGTCGGGGATGGAGCAGACCTGAGTCAGAAAACCCAAGACGCGCCCTCTGGACTGGGACTCATCCCTGTTCTGCTTCCTTGGAGCAGGAGTGCCAGGTTCGAGGGTCAGGTGGGAAACAGAATAGCTCCGTGTGTTTGTCGGGGATTAAGGAAGAGGCAGGGGATCCTGAGGCTGGCATCTGTGGCTGACCCACAGCGTGGCTGCAGGTTGGTGACCTTCAGCAAGAGGCACCGCTGGCTTCCTGCTTTCCCTACCGGGCAATGAGGCTAATGACCTTTCCCACCATCTTTATCATCATCAGAAGGAAGGAATTTCTGACTGGCCAAGACTTTTTACTGCATGCTATGCTGACAGGTTAATGGTAAACCAAGAGGGTACACAGGGTAGCTGGCTCCGTGTCCACCCCTTAGGAAGCCCAAATGCTTCCATCCCAGAAACAACCCACTGCAACACCCACATCCATGATAGTGACCTAGAAATTCCCTGAGTCAATAACCACACAAGGGAGATGATCATCTAACTGAGGGTAAGTCTACAGTGTTCGCCTTCCCCTGCCCCTGTATAATGGCAGGTTCTGTCCGTCAGAAATAGAAGTGAAATCTGGAATTACCAGTCCCGCGGAGTGGGCTGCTCTGATCACCAGTATTTGTGCGGGACTAGGACTGACACCTGAGCCTCAAGTCAGAGCACACTCCCAGCCTTTCCCTAGGACTTCTTGTTGGGCACAGGAAGCCCCAAGGCTACGTCTTCAGGAGAAATGCAGGTCCATAGAGGGATGGGTTTTTAAGACCCCAGATCTAGCTGGAGAGAAGATGTCCATAAAAAGAGAAAGGGCACATCTAATTCAGGATATTATTTGATAAATATTCAAAAAAGAGCTGCAGGAGCATTTATTCAGAAATTAATGAACAACGTTACTCTTGGTTCTGGGAGTATAATCACAAGGAGACATGCAAAGACTGTTGTTGTGGAGGCTGCAAGGAGGGTGAGGTCAGAAAACAGAAAAACAAATACAAAATTGAATTTCAGATAGGGATATGAGTGGGGAGGGGAAGAGAGCAGGATGAGATGATGTGGTGACCTTCTCTGGGAATAACACTGCAGCTGAGGCCAGCCAGGTGAAGGGGTGGGACAGCCAGCTGACAGGGTGGGACAGCTGGGTGAGGAAGTGGGGTGACCAGGTGAGGTGGTGGAGTGGCCACGTGAAAGGGTGGGACTGGCCACGTGAGGGGGTGGGACTGGCCAGGTGAAGAAGGCCAAGGCTGGGCCCCAGTTGGCAGAATGGTGGAGAGTAGAGGCTGGAGAGAGAGACAGGGGCTGCATCATGTAGGGTGGAGTTTCATGGGCTTTGACATACGTAGGAATCACTCGGGGATCTTGACAAAATGTAGATTCCGATTCAGTAGCCTGCTTAGGGGCAGAGTGAGACTCTGTATCTCTAATGAGGGGATGTGATGCTCCTCCTCTAGCCACACTTGGAATGGCGAGGCTGGGAGCCATCACTGTCCACCTGGCCTTGCTAGAACACCACTCGCAGGTGCTGGGGCACATTCCAAATAGCTGGCACATGCACCCAGTGCTCAGGGCCTCCGCCCCAGTTATGTGCTTAGTGTTGCACTGTTTCCGCCACCGGGAGCCAGCAGGCAGGAGCCACCCACTAGCCTCTAGGGAACAGATCTATGATTCTCCTTGTGGGATGGGTGTGCGCACTTGGACGGGCCAACGGAGCCTTCTGGGCACTGAAAGCATTTGCTATCTGGAACAAATTCGTATTTGTTATATGAATCCACAGGGATGTGAAAATGAGGCTTGTGCTTCTGATGTACATTACGTGTATGTAGAAGGACCCCTTAGAGCTTCAAAAGCTGTTTCTGAATCTGACCCAGGGAATACCAGGCTTCTTTCTGTCTGGATGATAAGATCTATGTCATATTATGGTTAGCTGGGTGCAGAGCTTGTTGGAGGAGGTTTGTGATGGAAAGTCAGGTGTCAACACAGGGAACAGCGTCCAGCGCCAGAGGGGAGGAGGCCAGTAGGGAGTAAGAAAGGCTCTTCCAGCTGCTGGGATGTCTTGCCCCTTCATGCTGTCTAAATGGGCCTAAAGGAGAGGTATCATCAAATCTCCTCCCTGAGAGGGAGTGGCTGACAGCTCAGATCAGGCCCCTGGCGTCAAACCGCGAAGATGGTGTGATGGATAAGCAAGCAGACAGGCAGACAGAGGGAGGGATGGTAAAGCAGCTAGAGCAGAGTGTGAGTGGTAGCATCGAGGGCTGGGCACTGAGTGTTCTTCCTACAGTTTTTCCTACTTTTCTATACATTTGAAGTATTTCATAATAAAACTTGGGAGGGGGGAGTCAGGCCCCTTGTCTTTCTGCTTCTGCTGAGCTAAGACATCTGAGAGCTTATATATAACAGAGCAAATTTCATGTTAAAGCTTCGTATTATTTTTAGGCACTGTCACTCATTATAGCCTCATTAACAATGAGGCCGTCACTTAGGGACATAATCTGAAACAGAATCTCCAAATACCTATCTGCAAGTCAGTTTATTTTTTTAATGTTGAGATGTTTCTTAAGAAAAGAGTCTTTATATCTACTTCAGGGCAATGTACAGAATTCTTTTAAACTCAGCTGTGTTGAAGCACTGCCCACCATCCCCTTTCCAGAGAACACTCAATTGAGGATGGCACAAATCTCTGCCTTCCTTCCTGCCACCACCCTGGTGTGAGGAGCTGAGCTGGGATGGGACCCTACACCATAGCTACTGGGGGCCGGTGAGGCCGTGGCAACAGCGAGCATCCTGCTACTTTAGGATGCATAATGAGAGACTTACTTAAACTGGATTTTGCATATGTGAATATGACTATTTTAAAAGAATTGTTCCCAGGGTTTGTGTCAGAGAAGGCATTTGAGTTAGGTATGGCCCTGAAAATATTTCTTGTCCTCAGTAAGTCATCAGTCTCGAGTCTGACAAAGGCAGAGACGAGGATGCCCTCCTTTGATTATGCTTTTGTTAATAAGTCCATTTCTTCATAAAAGCTAAATATACTTAAATTTTGTCTTTGAATTTACGATTATCTTTAAATTATATGGATAATTTACATAGCCTACATAATATAGATTATATATAGTGTAGGTTATATTAGCCTATATTCTATATAGGAATAAATAGAGAAATAGAGAAATATGCTCTAGCCAAAACTTGACTGTATTCTTTAAGAATCTCAAAGTAACATTAAAGATTATCTGTGATAGCACTCATATTATCAAGTTGAAAAATGAACTAAAATATTCAGGATTGGAATTTCTGATTACCACCAGTGTAATTTCTTATTACAGTTGCCAAAGTAAGACAATTTTTTTTTTTTTTGCAGAGATGGTCTAAATATTTATTTTGAGAAAAACAAAATAATATTCCTCCAGCAATAAAGTTTTTGCATAAACAAGATGTCGACCTACAGGACTGGTGTAACTTGGTGGACAAGCATTTCTCACAATGTCACGTGGCTACTGATTCCCTAGAAAAATCAGAGCAGAGGCTTGTGAGTCCCAGGACACTAACCTTCCACCTGGCATCATCCCAGGTGTGTCAGTCACAAACACTCGACACCGTCTCTGGTGGAGAATGGCCATGTAAGGCGGTACAGAAAGCCATCGTCACCTGTCATGTCTTCTGTGGTCCAGGGGAAGCTGAGACAGAATAGTTTTGATTCTTAAAGAATATTTGGATGAGACAGCGAATACAAGGCCATGGAGGGCAAATCAGAGTGGGCGCACATACACGTGTGTGTGTGTTTTTTTTTAAAAAATCGGGGTGCCTGGATGGCTTAGTCAGTGAGTGTTCAACTCTTGATTTTGGCTCAGGTCATGATCTCAAGGCCATGAGATCCAGCTCTGGTGTTGGGCTCTGCATTCAGCAAGGATTCTGCTTAGATTCTCCCTATCTCCCTCTGCTCCTCCCCCTACTCACACTCTATAGATGATAGATAGATAGATAGATAGATAGATAGATAGATAGATAGATGATAGATAGATAAAATATTTTTAAAAATCTGTCTAGTTCTATATGCGTTCTATATTTCCATATTTCCCACTAACTGGCCACAGCTAGCACTTGCATACATAGCATTGGCTGTGTGCTTGGTAGTGCTTTGCATAGATTGCTCCTCAACACCTTACTCAAACTCTTGAGATGTGTTTTGAAACTGGGGTAGCATCTATAAGAGCAATAATATTTCTACAGTGAAATGATGCATGTTTACACTGGGTAATATCAATAAAACTATAAATAACCTCATTTCTTATTGCTAAATGTAGGGTCCCAGAGCTATTTGGATTACACAGAGAGAGATTAAGGACTTTGGTCACTTCATTAACTCCTGGAACAACTGTATGAAATCAGGAATGGTTCTTCTTCTTCTTTTTTTTTAAGATTTTATTTATTTGACCATGAGACAGAGCATGAGCAGGGTGGGGAGAGAGGAAGAGGGAGAAGAAGACTCTCCACTGAGCAGGGATTTTCCCACATGGGGCTTCATCCCAGGATCCTGAGATTATGACCTGAGCTGGAGGCTGATGCTTAACTGACTTAGCCACCAAGGCACCTGGGAATGGTTATTCTTATTCCCAGTCTCTAGATGAGGACAGTGAAGCACCACAAGGGCAAGCAATTTGCCCAGGGTCATGTGGCTGATGTGCAAGAGAACTGGGGTTCGAACCCCAAGCCTGGTTCCAGGATTCAAGGTCTTGACCTTTGCACTGTGCTGCCTCTTGTAGTTTTCTTTAAATATTTATTTATTTATTTATTTATTTATTTATTTATTTATTTATTTATTTATCTATCTTAGAGAGAGAGTGCAAGTGACCAGGGGAGAAGCAAAGGGAAAGGGAGAGAGAATCTTGAACAGACTCCCCATCAAGCGCAGAGCCCCATGCAGGGCTCGATCCTATGACCCTGCAATCGTGACCCGAATCAAAACCAGAAGTCGGATGTTTAACCAGCTGAGCCACCCAGGCGCCCCTGCCTGTCTTTATGAGCATCGTATTACATTGTTCCATGCTGGTTTTGTCAAGCCATCACACTGACCCACACATCTATGAACGTAGGCATCATGTAATGTGAAAATTGTGTAAAAAAAAAAAATATGGGGATCCCTGGGTGGCGCAGCGGTTTGGCGCCTGCCTTTGGCCCAGGGCGCGATCCTGGAGACCCGGGATCGAATCCCACATCAGGCTCCCGGTGCATGGAGCCTGCTTCTCCCTCCGCCTGTGTCTCTGCCTCTCTCTCTCTCTCTGTGACTATCATAAATAAATAAAAATTAAAAAAAAAAAGAATGTTTGAAAAAAAAAATATGATGAATTGACAGAATATTAAAATATCCTGCCTCGACGCTGGTGGACTTCTGTCAATTCACCCTTTGAATTCAAAAACAGGTTTGTGACAGTGTTACTGTGGATGGGTTCAGGTACACCTGAGAGAGCGCTGTGTCTGTGCCCCCAAGAGTACGGTGCGCACCCACGCACCCACCTGCACGTGCACACTCAACTCACACGTGCGCACACACTTGTGCACACACACTGTTTTGTAGGTTCCTGAAGGGACAGCCTGGGTTGCAGTCCTGCTCTAAGGCAAACCTACATGTTGGTGAACTGTCGCTACAATGCTTCCATGCCTGGGTTTTTTCATCGGTCAAACACAAGCAGTACATGCGTCCAGAGTGCGGCTCTAAGAACCACACTGTGCTGTCTCCGTGGCCTATAGGTCTGCACCTCAGCCACCTTTGGAGGATCGGCCACACAGGGTGCTTGGCTTCATGGGATTCTGTCTTCATCACCCTGAAAGCAGGATGGCAGGAAGTGGCAGGAAGCTTTCCTGTCCAGGTGCAGGCATCCCCAGGTTCACATTACCAGACCGACAGGTGAAAACATCCAGCAAAGAGCATGATGATCACCACTGTCCCCTCTGGTCTGCGTCTGAGGAACCCCCTAGTCTGTGCAGCACTGCTCACCTCCTGGCACAGATGCTGACAAGGGTGGAGACTCACACCCCCAGACTCTGCCGAAGCTAGTTGTAGGCAGGTGGCCCACGCTCTGACAACTGGAGGGATCTGCTGCTTGTGTTGCAGAGAAGGAGGGATGCATGGAGTCCACCCTGGCAGGCAGGGATGGGGCAGCAGCAGTACCCGGACTCCAGAGGCCGCGCTGCTGCTGATGTCATCAGGACACAGTGTCAGTGCCTCGTGATGGCACCAGCCCCACAGCAGAGCCTGCATTACACTCCTGCACATGTGCCTCCAAGCCTTATGCTCTGGCTGTCCTAGAAATTCTCTTTCTTGTCCAATATACTTTTTAAAAACTTGTGGTAAAATACACTTAACATGTAATCTACCATCTTAACCTCTCAGCGGCATTAAATGCTTTCACATTAGCTATCACCACCAGCCACCTCCAAAGCTCTTCTCATCCAGCAGAACTCTTGCCCATCTGGCTGCCACCGTCCTACTTCCATCTCTGTGGGTCTGCCAATGTCCTTGTAGTGAATCCTTTTTTTGCTTAAATCAGCCAAGGTGGCTTTCTGCTGCTTCCAGCGCGGAGTGTGGCTGGCGTTGGCTGTAAGTGCCCAGAGGGCAGTGTTTGTGTCCCTGAACCACTGGCATCCTCACCAGTGGATGGACGGCTGAAGGGACTACACGCTCATCATTTCCAATAAGGCTGCTCAGATAGATACTGAGTTATCCACTCCAGTAATCAAAACGTGTCTTTACCTTCTGCCTGTAGCATTAAAAAGAAAAATCCTTTTATATCAAGTAAAGCCAAGAGAACAATTGATAAGGATTCAGTTTTCTGAAGAGACGATACATGGCAATGAGAGAATTTATGCCCTTATGATGTATCAGTGCTTTTAAGGGACTTCAAAATAAATCTATTCTGCGCAGCGATCGAGAATGTGGGTGTGAACAGCTGGTGGATTGCCTCACTCCTGCTATTGCTGTCAGACGCCAAACTAACTTCATAACTAATTGAATCTGCAGGGAAATGTCATTTGATCTGAGATGCATTCTTTTTGAAAGAGGTTAAGGCATCCAATAGAATCAATCCAACAACTAAAGAAAAAAATGTGAAGGAAAATTGAATGTACCATTCAACAGAATCACTAAAAAGAGAGAGAGAGAGAGAATCTGCTATGGATATGCCCCCTCCAAATTTATATATTGAAGCCCTAACTCCCAATGTGATGATATTTATTGATGGGGACTTTGGCAGGCAATAAGGTTTAGATGAGGTCATGAGGATGGGGCCTTTGTGGTAGGATTAGTGCCCTTTGAAGAAGGGACGGTCCAGAAGGTGCAGAGTACCCACCTATGTTCTCTCTCTCTCTCTCTCTCTCTCTCTCTCTCTCTCCAGCATGTGAAAACATAGCCAGAAGCCTGCACTGGGCAAGCCAGGGAGGAAGCTCTCACCAGAACCCAACCACACAGGCACCCCGGTCTTGGACTCGGACGTCCAGCTTCCAGAACTGTGAGAAGTGGCCATCTCTGTTGTCTGTGCCACCCAGTTCATGGCATTTTGGTGCTCATGATGGCACCAGCCCTCTCAGGTGTACCTGAACCCGTCCACAGCTAATGAAGAACCTTTATGATTATGTTTTCTGATCATGACTACAAAGCAAAGCAATGGGGTGATGCATGATGCTGAAGGAATTCTGTGCAGTGGTCTGCTAACACCTGGGGCAGCCGTGCTGGTGGCCGTGGGTGAGTGAGCTCGCTGTGGAGAGGGGCTCTCGTCCAGGGCTCTCCGCAGAACAGTATGGCTGCTAGAGGACTCCCTTCCCTCCTGGTCACCTGAGCAGGTAGCCTCATTCGGTGGGCATTTACAGACTCCCACAATGTGCCAAGTATTGCACCAAGGGCCGAGGATGCCACAGCCCAAGAACGAAAGAGGGAACCCCCCCGCCAGCAGCTTGCACACCAGCTCAAGGGGAGCCGAGGGGAGAGTGATGGAAAAGTAAAGCTGACAGGGGAGTACCACAGATAGCGTTACTCAGAGGGGGTCAGTGGGGAGACCTTCCCCGGAGGTGTCCCTTGGGCAGGGGTCAGCCTAGCTCAGTCAGAGCCACAGTGGGTATGTCAACAGGCAGGGGCTCAATGCAGGAAACGGGATGACATGGGTGGTGGAGGGCTAACAGGAGCCAAAGGGAGCAGGGAGTAACCTAGTGATAGGAGCTGCACAAGCCCCGCCATCCCAGGACTTGGCGAGCAGGGGACGACATTGGGGTTGCCAGGACCCAGAATCTCAGGAGAGGGGGTGCTGCCCATGGGGACCCTGCCGCTGGGTCAGCCAGGCCTGCCCCCGGGGAGTGCCCTAGGAAGGTGGGGACTAGCTGGCAGCCACTGCTCAGTTGCTGTGTTCTGACGGCCACCGCCAGCGAGCAGGGAGGAGCAGGCTCTTCTTTCTCCCTGCGGCCTCTCTCCTGCACTCACCCCCTCCTCTTCATTGGCTGAAGCAGTCGGCAAAGGAGAGACATGCCTGACAGTCCCAGCCCGGACATCCAGGCAGAGCGTGGAAGGGCGGCTCTGCAGCTGATTGGGGATGACCCACTGACGCATGTGAGCAGAGATCTGCATGGAGGGAGGGAATGAGCCATCATGCCAACACCTGGGGACAGAGTACTTCCGGTAGCGCAATAACCTGAGATGAGAGTCTGCTCGGTGTCGTCCATGGCCATGGCCACTATGGAACGACCAGAGGCTATTTCTGCATTTGATGGCTCCTATTGCCATCAATACAAATAACCAAATTTCCTCCCACGTCCCCCAACTAAATAGAGCCCTGCTATTGCCTGATACTGTAAGCAGTTTCTTACAACCTGGCACGAAACACCTACTAGTCATCTACCTGTTATGCCCCTCCTAAAAATGCTAAGTTCTCTTTTAAAGACATTTTTCAGAAGATCGTAGAGACTGATACTGCCATAAGTGCTCAGTTTTAACTTTAGCCGTCGTCTGGGATCTTCTTTCTTCTTCCTTCCTGGAACAGATGCAAGTCTGGGGCGGTGGCAGCTATCTTGCAACCATGAGGTGGCCGTGGAGGTCAAAGTCACTCCCTACAGACGACGGAGCAGGAAGATGGAAGAAAGCTCAGGTACCAGTGAACTTGTGAAGTTGCTACAACAACCTGGCTTCCCTCTCTCTTGACTTCTTATCGTAACACAAGGTAAATGGTTGTTGATACTTTCACTCAGTGGCATTTGAAGTTGGTTTGTTAGGTAGCAACTAAGAAAGAAAAGTCCCTGTCTGATGAAGTATGACACAATATCTTAATGATAATCTCATGGGACACATGAAATGGTTGTATCATGCCTCTTGGCTGTGAAATTTCTTCCATCTCTTTATAGAGTCTTGGCACTCCTCTCTGCCATTAGCTATTCTGCTTGGCATGTGGTGGCTAATCCTGCTCGTATCTTAGCTTCATCTGTTTGTGGGTGTCTTCTTTTCTTGGATTCCCTAAAGCACTTGGATGTTGCCTTGAAAGAAAAATGTGGAATTGGAGTCACTTCTCTTAAGACAAATATTTGCCTTTGTGCGGGCCCACTTTCCAGAACCAAATTGTCGAATGGTTTTGGATGACATTTCTAAAAACCCAGCATGTGTGGTGCTGAGGACATTTAGAAGTCAGCGAAGTAGCGAAGGATGAACAGCCGGGAGCCAGCCTGAGCCTGGGCACACTGCTATGACAGACATGTCACACCTGCTGCCCAGCTGCAGCAATTCCAGGATGTCATCAAGGGCAAAGCAGATGCCGAATGCAGAGAAAAGAAATGGGTCTCACCCTCTGTGGAGCGCTGAGTACTTCACAAAAGTCGTCACTGTCATTGTAATTGTTACTTTACCACCACGAAGGACAGTTGTGTGATGATTTCATAGTTGAATCTGGGATGTACTTGAAAGCGTACTGTCCTTAAGATCACATGAGATTAATTTGAGTTTTTTAATCTATTAGATCATGTTTAATTAGCATCTGTACTACAATAATTGGGCAGGGGGGGTATTTGTGTAGGTTAAATAATCTAAGCCTGAGTAGACTTTGCACTGAAATGAGCAAACAGGTGTGGCAGATACTCCAGCTGCTTGCACAGACCCCATTGCTGTGCAAATGGGGGGAAGGCGTCCTCAGCATCTGCATCCTTTGACTCCTCACTCACTCCTGTGTCATGTATGCTCATTCGATGAGCTGCTCTTAGGTCACTGGACTCGAGAGCCTGCCTGTTCATCCATGGCTTCATCCCACTGTCCTCTGTCTCCCCTTCTGTGTGTATCTGCACATATACACATAGAGGCACCTGAATTTTACTGAAATAAAGTCCCATCTTTAATTTAAGATGAACTCCAAAAGGTCAGAGGTATAAACCCAGATGGGAGCCTGCTTCAGAAACAAGGGATCAAAATCAGGACCCCCTAAAGTGAGACATCCCCAGTTATTCACATGGCCAGGATATCGGAGCCCCGAATTAAATCCGAAGTCAAGGCTTTAGAAACATGTGACATTTTTTAGCCTAAAACCACCCACAGATATTTTCACATTTAAATACCCTTGTAAATGAAACTCCATTGTGAAATGCAGCTTTAAATATTCTAGCCTTGAAGAAAAAAAAAATCCTATCACAGAGATTTCTTTCCGTTCATAAATGAGTCATGCATTTGGAGCATGGAGAGTTTTTATTTTTAATTTATATTCCTTTGATAAATAGCTATCTATGGTGACAAATATTCTATCCCTTTCTACAGAGCCCCAGAGATCAAATCCTTATTATATGATACAGTGTTATAGATCATATTACACCACTTGATTAATTCTAAACCAGAGGTATTAAAGAAGATTTATAGCATGTGAGGAGCATAAAATGTTTTAAAAAGAGCCTTTGATGTTTACAAACAAAAAATACTTTATTTCATTGTTGAGAAGTGATTTTTTTTTTTTAAAGTTGAGAGACTAGAATATCTTTCAATGAGGACAGAAGACACCATTCGCCTTGAAAGAATTGGGTATGTTTCTACAAATGTAACATGAAGACATTGGAGCATAGGGCCACAAAGAGCCCCTTTCTCTCTTGCTAAGGACACCACACCAGAAAGCAAACACAAGTGACCCAACTTAGAATGTAAATCATATGGTAAAGTGACAGTAATAGAAGTTGATTCTCAGGAAAAATTTCAAGACCTCCAAATGGCCTCGTTAAAATACACATTATTTGCAAAGATCTTGGCAAGATCACAAGAAAATACATTTTTTTAAAGGTCTGGAGTTGTTAAAGTTATTGAGCTACCATGCACATGCGATACAATTAACCCTTCCTCAGTCTACAGTTCAGTGGGGTTTCATAATTGCTCAGAGTTGGGCAGCGTCACTGCTAATTTTAGGACGTTTTCATCAGCATGGAAAGAATCCAAGTACCATTGGCAGCCGTTGGCCCTGTCATTTGCCCCAAGCCAAGATTCATCAACCTGCTTTCTGTCTCTGCCGAATCTGCCTGTCAAGACATCTCGTGCACGGGGGATCCCACAGTTCGTGGTGTTGGACGTTACTACAGTGCTTGCAAGGTTTGTGCAATCATAGCAGGTGTCAGGACTGCGTGTCCTATCTCTTTCTGGCCGAATAATCACCCATCGCATAGATATACCACATTTTACTTTCTCGTTGGTCTGTTAATGAACATTTGGATTGTTTCCATTTGTTCACTCTTTGGCACAAGTTTTTAAGTGAATATATGTTTTCGGTTTTCTTTCAAAATTTATTCTCTCACAACTCAGGAGGCCAGACTTCTGAAATCAGGTGTGGGCAGGGCCACACTACCTCTGAAGGCTCTAGGGGAGGGTCTTGCCTCCTCCCGCTGCTGGTGGTTTTCCATAGTCCCTGATGTCCCTTGGCTCGTGGCCACTCTCCTCCAGTCTCTGCCTTTGCCTTCACATGGCCTTTCCTCTGGGCGTCACTCTGTGTCCTGTCTTCTTCTTATAAGGACACCGGTCACTGGATTTAAGGCCCCCCTAAATCCCTGATGATTTTATCTCAAGTCTTTAACTAATTACATCCTCAAAGACTCTTTTCCAATAAGGTCACACTCTGGGATTGTGTGTGAGCATGAATTTGGGTGGGGGAGGACATTAGGTGATCAGCCAGGCAGCCTTGCCCAGGCCCCCTTGCTGGCTATCTTTGAACTGGCTACAGTCAGCAGGGACACAGGCAGAAACCGGAGGGCAGGAGGAGAGACAGCTGTAGCATTTCATCCTGCCCCTCTCATATAGCACCCCTGGGTTTGGCAGTGGCTGCGTCACTGGCCACCCGCAGATCCTGCTGACCAAGCCCACCTGCAGGCTCCAGAACTCAGTGGGCCCCATCATTCAGACCTCAGGTGGGACTCCCCTGACTACTGCTTCCCTGGTGCCCCCACCTCTAGCACAGCTTCCCTTAACCTTGCCCACCTTCACAGGGAGTCCCTTCCTGGGAAGGGAGTTTTAGTCCCTTTTAGTGAGCCATGTGAATAAATTCTTTCTCCTGCTGGAAATTTGACTGATACAAAGATTATCACTTACTTGTTTTTCTCAGTGCAAACCACAGACAATCCTTCCTGGGATGGGTGACTTTTTTTCACTTTACTTATGAAACAGCAAAACATAGATGTGCTGAGTGGCTTAGCTCAGCACTCTAGAAACATTTTCTGGCTAAGACCAGCCCTAAAACACAGGAATCTGGGGGACAGGATTTTGGTTACTTGTCAGTGCACACTCTATTCTATTCCCAGGGCCTCTGAATTCTCTGGTGTCTTTTCCAACCTGGGCACTCTCTTCCCTAAACCACTCACTGCTGATGTCCCACTGGATAACATTCCTCTGAGAGCTCGGTCCCACAGACTGCCCCGTTGGCACCTACTTTCTTCTGCCCCACTCTCAGGGACTGGAAAAGAAAAGGCACCCTATGATCCGGGGGCAAGTCCTGGCTGCCAGACAGAGGAGTGCATCCAATGGGGAGGGAACGACTCACTTCTGAAGGGACAGGGTCTCTCCATGGAAGTAAGGCAAGAGGGTAAGCAGCTGCATCTGCGGACTGAGGGACACCGCCTACCCCTGAAGGGTCATTTCACAAAGACACAGACAAGAACAATGACCTCCAGAAAGGAGCCCCCTTCCTTCTGAGCTGACAATGTGATGCTGGCCATACAGCCCCCTAAAATAATTGAGTAAACAATTATCATACATATGCAGGTTGCTATTACATGTCTCTTGTTTTTCATTTAAAATATACTGTGGGGGCACCTGGGTGGCTCAGTTGGTTAGGCATCCACCTTCGGCTCAGGTCATGAGCTCAAGGTCCTAGGATCAAGTCCTGCGTTAGGCTCCCTGCTCCACAGGGGTCTGCTTCTCCCTCTCCTTCTCCCTCTGCCCCTCCCCCTGCTTGTGCTCTCTGGCTCTATCTCTGTCAAATAATAGAATAGAATAGAATAGAATAGAATAGAATAGAATAGAATAGAATAGAATAGAATAGAATAGAATAAAAACACCATAAACATTTTCACATGCCATTAAGGATCCTTTTGGGATTTTACCAATAATTATTGCATAGATTTTCGTCCAATGTCACTTTTTTTGTTTGGCCAAATGCCTATCTTTATGCATTTATTTTGTTTGCAGGTTTTCGATATTACAAGTAGTATTGTAATAAATACCTTTGCCTATAAATATTGGAGCTTATCTTTGATGATTTCCTTAAGCCAAATTCCTCATAGTAGGATACATACGTCAAAGGTTTGCATATGTTAAAGTTTGGTATGAACTGCCAAAATATCCTCCAGAAAGACTGTGCTAATGTAGATTGTCACCAATAGGCAATCATGTGATAAACATAAAATGAAATCTCTTTGTGTTTGCATTTCCGTGGTTGCTAGTGAGGTTTACTGTGACTTTTTAATATTGTTAAGCATTTGTGTGGGTATCTGTTCTTCACCCATTTTTCCATTGGGCACACAGCTATACTTTATTGAGTAATAAGAAGCCTTATATATATTAAAAATTTTAAAACTTGATCAAAAATATTTTCCATTATTTGTTGTTTGCATCTTAGGTTTGCTTTTGAAATTCTTTAATTTCATGGGAAAGTTTAAATCTTAATATGGTCATGTATATCAATTTTTTCCTTAATATCATGTGAGGGGTCTGCCTTTTTTATCTGTGGAAAAGGATTCTTTATAATGGAATCATAAATATATCCACGTAAAATTGCATCCTAGTGTTTATTTGGTTCCGTGTTTTACATTTAAATATTTAAACCACCTAAAAATGTATTTAGAGAAAGTTATGTTATGGGTTTATATTAATTTTGTTCTAAATGTTTATGTAATTGACCTCAGACAAATTATTAAGTATTCCATTTTTTACCTCTGATTTGAAATGCTATCTATCTTCTTTGGTACCATTCTTGAGTTTGTATCCTGTCTGTTCCTATCTCTGCCAGCCTCCTGTCTGATTTAATCACTATAAAAATGTATTTAATTTGTGACATGAGCCCTTCCTGGTCATTAGTTCTCCAAATACACCTTTGTATCACTCTTGGTAAAACCTGGAGACAGAAACTGCACAGTGATTCAAATGAGGAAAGTTTAATATGAAGAATCCTTTGATGATGATAAGAGACTAACTGTAAAATATAGGGTACCCTAGCTAGGAGACGAAGGACAAGGAAGCCCAGCCTGGAAGGGCTCTCAGCAGCCTGGGCTGGGATGTCATGGAGGAAGATACAGGTGTAACCTCCGGGTGGTGGAGCATCAGAGCAGTGCCCACTCCCTGCACCAGTGGGCAGCCCCTGCCAAGGCACGAGGGAGCCCTAGTCAGCAGCCAGGTGCATGGTGCACAGAGACAGGGCCCCAGCACAGGCAGGCCCCAGCAGAGCCTGCAGCCCATGGTGTCCACACCCAGAGTTTGTCGGAGGTGATTGCCGGGCTGGGCTGGGGCTCGGGGCTGCAGAGACACTATGGCTTCTGGGTGCCCGACTTTGGCAGAGCATCACCTGCTACCCAGCACACTTCGGCAGCATATTTCCATTCTCTGTGGGTTAGAGTCATTTTTAACTTATCACAAAGTCCATACCATTGGACTCGAGTTAAACATCTCCATTTTGTCAAAGAAAATGAAGCCTTTGCAATATTCAGTATTCTTGGGATGCCTGGGTGGCTCAGCGGTTGAGCACCTGCCTTTGGCTCAGGATATGATCCTGGGGCCCAGGATCGAGTCCCTCATTGGGCTCCCTGCATATGGAGCCTACTTCTCCCTCTGCCTGTGTCTCTGCCTCTCTTTCTCTCTCTGTCTCTCATGAATAAATAAATAAAATCTTTAAAAAAAAATATTTGGTGTTCTCGTCCAGGAGTATAGATTTCTCTCCTGTAATCTGTGCAGCCAGCCACAAAGTTTTAGGGTTTTTTCTATAAGAAAAACACGGTGGGGGGGGGGGAGGCGGAGACACAGGCAGAGGCAGAAGCAGGCTCCATGCAGGGAGCCCGATGTGCTTTATCTTAGTACCTTCCTTATGCTATTTATACCTCCTTTTTCTGTTTCTGGCCTTCTTGTATTCGCCAAAACATTGTCAAATACAAGAAATGAGTTTTTAAATCTTTGATTCCGATCTTTTTCTTAAGATTTTATTCATTCATGACAGACACAGAGAGAGAGAGAGAGAGAGGGGCGGAGACACAGGCAGAGGGAGAAGCAGGCTCCATGCAGGGAGCCGGATGGGGGACTCAATCCTGGGACTCCAGGATTACGCCCTGGGCCAAAGGCAGGCGCCAAACCGCTGAGCTACCCAGGGATCCCCTGATTCTGATCTTCATGAAAATACCCCAGTTTTCACCGTCAGGAAAGGAACTGACCAGGTGATACTCATCCTTGTATCTGGCTGGGTCATTCTCATCCCAGGTTTTGTTTTTTGTTTTCAATCAAATGCCTCCCTGGCATTTATCAAGCTGATCCAGTGGTTTTCCTCCTTTATCCATTTCATGTGTTGAATTATATCATTAAGTTTCTAAATAATGAGCTGTCCTTGCACTATCAAAAAAAGCCTTAATTTGCCATGGTGCATTATCTTTTAGCATAGTACTGAATTTGATTTTCTAATATTTTGTTTTGGATTTAGAGATCTTTAATTATAAAGAAAATTATCTCCATTTTCTTTCATGAACTATTGGGTTTTGGGAACCAGGATTTAGACTGGTTTGTAAAAAAACTGGAAAGGATTTCGTCTTTGCCTATGTGTATCAGTTACAGAATTGTCACGTTTTGGAAATTTGAACTCTTCTCTCCCACCTATTCTGATCCATCCCTCTGCCACGCTTGCTTCTGGCCCTTGTCATTACAGATTCCCAACCCATGTCTCAGCCTCCAGTCTCCACCCCTGGAAAACTCATGGTAAGTGTTATGATTCAAAACTTGGCCCCAGACCCCATGATCTGAGCCATCATCCTACACCCGTGTTCTTGGTGTTCAATTGTGAATTCCAACTGCCTGAGCACAAATTGAGTCCTCACCGGTTGCTGTGTGACCAAAAGCAGTCAGATAACCTCTCTGTGCCTGTTTTCTGAGATGTACAAGAAAATAATAATAATAATTCCTTTGTGTGAATTTCCTGGGACTGCATAACAAAGCACCACCCAAAGTCTGCTGATGAGAAGCGAGTATAGATTTCAGGAGTAGGCACTATTCCAATCAGATGATGCTATTTGTTAATGCTAATTTTTAAAACCAAGCTTGTATTTTGTATGCCTTTGCTTCTAATCATTTCGCTTTTCTGAGCCTTTTTTTGGTCCTATTTTGCAAAAGTAGCAGTCTGTTGCACGTTGGGCATAAACCGCCACAGCACGACCTTCGTCGCCGGTTGATGATGTGGGAGCTCTACCCTAAACATGCTTTGCGCTTCATCTCTGCAAGAAATTCAGGAGTCCTGCAGATCATTCTTGAGACAGGCAGGACCAGCAGGGCTGTGCTCACACCAGGTGCATGTCCTGTGTCAAGCACTTCACACAGAAAGGATTGTTTTAGGTTTCCAAGATTCCCAACAAGCTGAGGCTTCGAAAGTTGAGCAAACCACATGAGGGCTCAGATCTGGGAAGCAGCAAAGAGAGAATTCAAATGGTGCTCCCGGGCTCCTGAAATACACATTCCTCTGATGTGAGTGGAGAACTTGGAGGGTGGGGTGCGGAAAGATCTGCCTTGATTACTGAAGCAGACCCTGCTCTCTCCATCCCCAACCTTCCTACCCAGGCATGATTAGATAGGGTCCTAGTCTGCTTACAGTGAACTCACAGGTGTCTTAAAAAGAAAAGAAAAAGGAAGAAAAAGAAAAGAGAAAACACAGGGTACTGTCTTAAATATTAAGTGAGAAGAGCACCAGAATTACAGTAGCCAGAAAAAGCAACCTTTCAAACCTTAAACTAGGTTGCCAGTCATCTTTTTATTTTCTGAAGAAAAAAAAATGACAAAATGTAGCTCCAAGATCCAGCATTTCAGATGCTCAGATTGATCCCAAGCAGCAAGACAATATTTTCTCAAATGCAAGCCTGTCTGTGGATTAAAGGCAAGCATTTGAAAAATTACTCTGTAGCTTAAGAAAACATACTTCAACAATTACTGTTTCCTTTTCCATGTAACCAAATTCACTGTACATTATAACTTTAAAGCTGAGATCTAAGGTTTAGATCAGCCCTTTAATCCTGCCTGTGGCTTCGGGTCCTTCCTGCTCTTTATGAGAAGGGCTCCAGGCCAGCAGCTGCCTCTGAACAAAAAAAAAAAAAAAGGAAAAGAAAGAAAAGAACGTAGCTGACTGGAACAAAGTTCTACAGCATTAACAAGGTTAAGCCACGGCACTGGCAAACCTGACACTTGAAGCGCCCATCACTTAATGACACAGCTCGGCCTTCGTGCTATAGGTACAATAACCACTTAGGACAGCAGCGCCATGGACTCTCCTCCTCATCGGCAATGGGACTTGAAAACTCTGTTCCATCCCAGGAGTGCCTAACATTGGTTTTCAAAATCAAATTCACTTTTGTTTTTATTTGGCACCCGGGGGTCCAGACTTACCCATTGTTTTTTTATTCATTCTTCTTCCACATCCACTTAGTTTTCACCATAACATCGTTAAGGCGATGTTGTCATGGAAAGAAGCCCAGGAAGCACTGCTGATCCCAAACCCTCACTTGGTGATTCAGGGCAGACTGTTCATAAAACATGGGTCCCCGTGCACGTGAGTTTGAATTGTGGCTCGTGACGTCCTACCATGTGGCCTTGAGCAAGCCAGGGAATCTGGGCTCTCCATCTTACCATGGGTGATGGGGGTGCAGGAATCTCCACCTCAGGATTATTCTGGGAATGAATGAGACGGGAAGGTCAGGTGCCTGCAAAAACACCTGGCGCCAGGAGGTTGCTTCTTTATATCATCACATCACGTAGACACCGCTCCCTGCTTCATATATAGTTCCAGACACTCCGAAAGCAGAAAATGCCTCTGGCTCTGCGTCCCTAAGCAGGTTAAACCCCATGTTCAGGAGAGCAAAGACTGCCAGCCCCGTGGTGTCTGCTGGAAGAAGCAGGAAGTTCAGGTCCAAGAATGTCATGAGGTCTCTCCTATTTTTCTCCTATTCTCCTCCCATTTAATTCCGTTGGATTTCACCAGAAATGTTTGTTTCTGGCTCAAGGTTTTCTAGAACATATTTGACACAATATCTGAGACCCTGTAGTCTCGCCATAAAAAATCAAATGAGTAACAAGATTATGGTTTGTATCCGTAACTACTGACACCCAGATGCAAGTCTAATCCAGTGTATATTCCAGGTTTCCCTAAATGGGTCCAGCCTGTGTCAAAATGAGGCTTGACTGGGCAGCACGTGAAGACCCTGGTGACTCCTAATTACTGGCACCCCGACCCTGGGCGTGTGGGGACTGCATGTGCCTCCAGCCGGCACTAATGCCAGGTCTTCACACCTGGAGAATCACACAGAGAGAAGGTGTGGAGACTCTCCCAGAGTCCCTCCCCGTATCTCTCACCCCACCGTAACACTGAGTAAATCAGACACGTGCCTGGTTCTGCTAGCCCTAATGGGCCTTAAAATAGCAGGAGAGAAGGTGGGGACTGTCTCGAACCCTGTCCTTTCCTGTACTTTCTTCCTTTACAAATTCACCCACAACATGCGTTAGCAACTGTCTACGGAGCAATCCTGGTCTCCCCAGGCATCTCTTTCCTGTTTATACTTGTACATCAAATGTGCCTTTGGAAAATACCCTGATTTCTTTTGTCCTGTTTTCTTTGTTCTGTTTCCATTTAGAGATGACATGTAAGGGAAGTGGCTTATTGCAGCCACTGGGGATGGGGAGAAAGGATGTGAGGTATGCAAAAGAAAACACACACGGCACACACGTGCACACACACCACAGGCACACATACACCATGCACACATGTACCACATGCACAGCAGATGCACACATATACCATGTACACACACACGTGCACACATATTCCGTGCAGGCACACATACCACATGTGCACACATAAACCATGCATACACACACCACAATCACATCACACTCACATATGCACACATACACACACCACATGCACACATACCAGACAAATACACACACACAGCAATACACCTCGCATACACACATCCAAACACAGACTACAAGAAGGCAAATCTTTTTTTAAAAGATTTTATTTATTTTTCTTTTTTTAATTTTTATTTATTTATGATAGTCACAGAGAGAGAGAGAGAGAATGAGAGGCAGAGACACAGGCAGAGGGAGAAGCAGGCTCCATGCACCGGGAGCCCGACGTGGGATTCGATCCCGGGTCTCCAGGGTCGCGCCCTGGGCCAAAGACAGGCGCTAAACCGCTGCGCCATCCAGGGATCCCAAGAAGGCAAATCTTAAAGCCATGCCTCCCAAATAACCACCAGCTGCTGCTCCTCGTGTAGGATGAGGCATGTTGAAATGTAGACTTCTTTGGGAGAAGTTTTATATGAAATGGCATATTATGAGCTTTTTTGGAACTTTCAGCTTTAAAACTACTTTGTCTCTGATCATCAGCAGGTGTACCTAAATTCCGAGCCACTGAGTTCCTCCTAACATCCCCTCAACACACTGACTCCAGTGTCTTTTCAACCAGTCACATCCCACAAGATGTGTTCCCATCACATAGATGGTGATGGCACTACATGGTGGATGGCCTGGCGAAGGAGACAGGAGCTAGTCTTCCTCAAAGTCCCTCCAAGTAAGCATTAATACCAAAGTAAAAGCAGCTTGCTTGCTACGTAGGGAGGAGGCCCTGCTCCCTGCAAAGACACAGCTACTGCTCCTCTGCACAAGGGAAAATTAGAGCTGTCGCCATTTGCTCCAGGACTGTGAGAAATGACATAGCTAAGAAAAACAAGTCACAGACATTTATTTTAATTGACAGTACTTAATGGATTGGGGAGGAACCAGGAGAAGTGATTGTTTAGTTTGATCAATTCCAAACTAAAAATGATCTGTGTCTGCAAATGTAACTTTGGGAAGTGAGCAGTGGCATCCTACATCCTTCCCATTTTGTGAAAGTGACACTGGTGTTTACTTGGTTTGGGTTAGATGGGTCACCCTCCCTTTCCCCCCACCCCACCACCAGGGCAGGGCATTTAACTCATATCGTGAAAAGACTTTGATAATCCCTGTTTATCTTTCCAACAAAGCTGAGCTCAGATGATTCTCAAATCATGTTTCTGTAGCTTTAACCCCTGACCCACAGAAGAGCTCAGCTGGCTACTCTATAATAAAACTCCCCACTGTGGGGAAAGTGCCCAGGGCAAGTTCAATGCTAATCAGGGGAGAGCATGCCTTGCATAACTGTGCTCTGTTTTGATGAAATATTCATCTATATTGATATTGAAGCAATAAAAATTGTGGTTGAAAAGTTCATAACCTCTTCGTGAGCTCAGTTCCGACATGCTAAATGTCATCCTTTCAAAGGGTCACCAACATTTTGATTTGGGGAGATCAGTTCCTGGCCTTTGCAATGAAAACCAAAACACAATGGAAACCTTTTATCCACTAGGGCTATGGTCAATCGAACATTGCCTGATTTTTAAAAACAATATTGTTTTCATCTATTAAAAGGAATGTGCTTGCATAAAACTCCAATGATTACTAAAAGATGCACAAAGTAGAAATAAAAATGGTGAACAAAGTCTCCATCGTGTCTATCCTTCTCTATCTGTAGACTGATGTGTAGCGCACACACACATGCACATGTGCACACAGAGGACATAGTCCAGAGTATGTGGAGAGAAAGAGACAGAGATACAGGCAGGGAGAGGGGGAAAGGGAGGAGCAGAGAGGATACAGGACAAGGAGGGGTGCAACACCAGAGAGAGGTTGGGTGCCGGGGGCTAGCTTGCAACCAGCTTTCACCAGTCATGAATGTTGTACCTTTTTGACGTCGATGAATATAGATGAACACATAATTTTTCAACAACTCTGTAGATTACTACTATCCATCCCATAACATAGTCATACAGTCTCCTGTTACTGGACGTTTCTGTTGCTTCCATGTGGCCACTTGGTCCTTGTGATGTTTAGCTGGAGGCGGACCCATACTCGGTTATTTTAGGGTGAATGAATTCAAGTCATATTTGAACAGAACCATCAGCTAATTCCCAACTATCATCAACTTAGTGTTTACGAGTTCACTTCCTTAATTTAATACATCAAATACCCTTGAGGAACAAAGGGATAGGCCTCGGGAAGATGTGAAGCTGATGCACAAGAGAAGCCCAAGTAGGGTGAATGAAAGCCAGATTTGGGAAACACCCTAAGATCCTAATAGCGTGGGGCATGTAAATTTGAGAAAAACCAAATATACCGCCTACATGACTACTGTATTTTGTATATGCTAATAACTTTTATTTTTAACTGGTGATGTATCATCTTCATTATGGTATCTTGCACATCACTAGTGTGATTTAAGCTGTACCAAACTGAAGGGGCGCTTGTAGGGCTTAGTCAGTTAAGCTCGCAACTCTAGATTTTAGCTCAGGTCATCATCTAGGGGTCATGAGGTTGAGCCCCACGTTGGGCCCCGCAATGGGGGTGGAGCCCGCTTAAGATTCTCTCTCTCTCTGCCCTTCCCCCTCCCCCCAAAAATAAAAATAAAAAAACTATACCAAACCCAAATCCAGCCATTTGTGTTGGGAGAGCAAGGGGCACATGAGCACATTACTTTAAGTGAATCTGCAAATGTCATTTCCTTATATTAATAAACTCATGCAGGAGATAGTGTCTATGAGCTATACATCAAGAATTGTGTCAATGTGGTTGTAAGGCCCTCCTTTGCCGTGCGTTGATATATGTGTGCATTTATTTAAGTGGATAAATACAAACACACGCACAGCTTCTTTGCACTTAGGAGGTTGAGCAGCTGAGCATTTAAGAGCATGCTCGTAGGGCCCAGAGAGACCTTCGCCCACAATCTCCAATGGCTAACATGTGTCCTCCCACCAATTCTTGACTGCTCCAGCCTGTTTCTCCAGGGATAACAGGGCTTGCTTCAGGAAGGTGAGGTGAATGAATGATGAGGTGAGGGCTGAATGAATGATGATGTCACTCCACCCAGCAAAGTGCCCGATGCACAGCAAACGTTCAACAGAAGTTGTGTATGATGATGATGGCGATGATGACACAGAAAAACTATCTTTCAACCTGAAGCTGATGACAGTAAATGCTGGGTATGGACACTTGATTTATGGCTAGCCACGCTACGGGATGTGCTGGTGAGCCGTGGCCCAAACATGTATGACCTACATGAGCTAAAGTAATGACACCCATGTTGCAGCGGCGTGCCATTCTTCTGGATGGAAGAATGAAACATTATAAAGATGCAAGCTTACCGGGGGTGCAGGGTGTTGTCATTGATGGTCAAGGCCATCCTTCAGTGAGAGTTTAAGACGTACTAGCCTCTGTGCTAAGCATTTCATTTTACCTCCGTGAGGGCTTTATTGAGATCTCATACAATGCATCCATTTAAAGTGTGCAGTGCAGTGGTTTTTAATACATTCACGGGGTTGTGAAATACTTGTGGTTTTAGAGCATTTTCATCACCCCCTCTCCAAAAGGAACCCTGTACCTATCAGTGTCACTCCCCATTACACCTCAACAATGCCAGCCCAGGCAGTCACTAATCTAATTTCTGTCTCTGTTGATTTGCCTGATCTGGGTATTTCATGTGGATGGAATCATATAGCATGGGCCCTTGGTGCCCAGCATCATGTTTCCAACGTGCATCCACAGAGAAGCATGAAGCAGTATCTAGCTTTCCATGCTTGGATCAAAGAATCTAGTGTTATTTTGATTAGCAGTCTTTGAATTGTAGCCTCTTTCTGCCCCCTGGGTATCTTTTTTTTTTTTTTTTAATCTCTGATATTGCTATCTCTTACATTTCACTACTTGAGTGGCTTAACATCTTGTGGCCATTTTGTAATGGTCCTTTCCGAAATATCTATTCATATCATTTTCTTGCTGTTTTATTGGATTACAGGAGCTCTTCATATATTACAGGTATGAACTCCTTATCTGTCACTGCACATAATTGCTCCAAAATACGTTTTGTCTTTATGTGTGCTTTATGGTACTCTTTGCCATTCAAAATTTTTAGATTCTTAAATATCTTCATCTTTCTATTATGGTTTCTGGGTTTTCTGAAGTTACAAAGATCTCTTCAATACTCAGACTGAAACTTAAGTCTTCCAACTGTTCCTGAATGTTTTTACTATTTACATTTACTGTGTGCATGTAAATCTGTATTTGGCCAGGAAAATATTTTATTTTGTATAGTTTCTAGTCTAAGCTGGAAATGCTATGTGATTTTCCTTTAGATACTATATTGGTTGTGTCACCCATTTATTTCAAAAAATCTTTTTCCCACTGAATTAAAAAAAAATCACCCTTGCTAATACAAATTTCCATTTATTCTGGGGTCTCTTTCTTATTCCTTATTATTCTTCGTGGGTCTATTTGTCTATTCTGATGTCAATACCATATTGTTTAGAATCAAGTCTTTATACTTGGTAAGAAAGGCTAGTGGTTTGCATTTTCCTTTTTTATGGTAACTATTCCATTCTCCTATATAAATATTAGGACAATTTTTAAACTCTGCCAAGACAAGATTTTATTGGAATAGCCTTTAAAATATTACTCAGCCATTAGAAACGACAAACACCCACCATTTGCTTCAACGTGGATGGACCTGGAGGGTATGATGCTGAGTGAAGTTAGTCAATCGGAGAAGGACAAACATTATATGTTCTCATTCATTTGGGGAATATAAATAATAGTGAAAGGGAATAGAAGGAAAGGGAGAAGAAATGGGTAGGAAATATCAGAAAGGGAGACAGAACATAAAGACTCCTAACTCTGGGAAACGAACTAGGGGTGGTGGAAGGGGAGGAGGGCAGGGGGTGGGGGTGAATGGGTGATGGGCACTGAGGGGGGCACTTGACGGGATGAGCACTGGGTGTTATTCTGTATGTTGGCAAATTGAACACCAATAAAAAATAAATTTATTATTTAAAAAAAGGAATAGCCTTTAATTTACACATTAATATAGAAGAAATGACATTTTAAATTGTCTTTTCATCCAAGGACTGGATATGGCCTTCCATTTGTTCAGATCTTTTTCTATGACCTTCTATGTGATTTTATAGTTTCTTCATGTAGATGCTATACTTTTGCCAAATGATAATACCCAACACTGGAGAGGATGGCAGTAAAACTTATATCTAAAAAAAAAAAAAAAAAAAGCTTATATCTATGTAGCTAGTGGCAATGGCAAGTAGCCCATCAAGTCTTTTTGAAAAGCAATTTTATAATATACCAAGAGCAATAAAAATGAACATTTCCCGGGAGATAATATCATGCTTTAGGGAATTCATCCTAAAGATATTTCTAAAAGAAAGGAAAATCTATATGTGGGGTAGACCACTGTTTACAATGTTGAGAATTAAGAATCAATAAAAAAGCCAATCTAAAAGAGACAATTTTCAACTTATGATAAATCTATTAGCATAAGTCATAAAAGTAGTAATTTGAAGTTTATGTAACATAATTATCATGTAATAAGAGGGAAGGTGGGGTACCAAATTGAATGCATAAGCTACAACTGGAAATATACAAAAATGTAGGGGAAGCCTACAGGAGAATACACAAAAATGTTAAAGGCATTATTGGTTTCCTGAGATGATAGATGAGCTTTTTTTCCCTCTATTTCCAAAACTTTCAGTAATTTTCTTATTTGACTACTTAAGAAAACATAACATGTTCCTAATCAGAATTAACTAGAAGAGCAACTGGTTCGATTGGAGTGGGGGATGTGAAGGATTTTGGAATGTGTTTTTTAAAAAGCAGTTTGATTGATTTTAAATGCCCATGGCAACAAGGTAATGGTGAGTTTGCAAATAGAAATAACGGTAAATAAAGGTATTAGCAGGTCTTATGGAATGCAATAGGCCATGGGTTTGAGAATGATTTTCTCTCATAAATAGGTTAGGCCTGTCTCTGCAATTGCGTTGGCACAACTGATAAGTATCTGAAGCCCTTCTTGCAGTACAAAGATAAGCTTCAACCCAATTACAGTTGCATTATCCCTGATTCTCATTAACAAAACTCAACATAGCAAAATTTTCCCATGTACCATCACTTACTAAATGAATAAGGGCTTGTGTTCATTAAAGTACATAAAACCTAAGCAGCTGTAACTTACTCTGCCTGTAACTCAGGATTGCAGATCGCCCATCCTGGTGGGACACTAAGATTTATTGTGCACCTACTGTAACCTCCTATATGGTGGGAAAGTTTGGGCATTTTCTGTGTATTTTCTTGTTTGATTCCCACAATGCTCCTGTGAGGCTGGAATTACTGATTTCAGTGTAACCATGAGACACTGGGTATCAAGAGATGTGGCTTGCTCAAAGTCATCCACCATATTGTGTGTTCCATCATTTACTCTCTGAATAGACAGGTCACTGAGCCACTATTTTTATGAGGTACCAACAGTGGCAGCAAGTGGTGATGGCTTGGGGCGTTCTAGCCATCAACATCCACAATCTCTCAGCCCCTTTATGCCAACCCAAATAAGTACGCAGTGTGCTTGCCATGCAAAGGAGCTTCCAGAAAAGTGCCCAGGCTCCTATCACTCTGTGCCTCTCCCTCCCCCCCACAAATAGAAGTGCTAATAGGGTCCCTGCTTTAGGCTGGGTGCTTAGGCTACCAAAATACCCAGTGTGGTCAGTCTGGTCCGCAGCCAGGATCTAGCACCAGGAAGTCATTAGGTTCCAGAATATTCTGATAATGTATGGAAAGTTGCATGTACAGTCATGTAAATACGTATGTTTCTTTTTTTTTTTTTTTTAATACGTATGTTTCTAAAACCAGGCCCACAGCTTCCAGATTTCCAAAGTTTGAGAACTACTGATCTCATATCTCAATCCAAGACCTGTCTACTGCTAAGGTCTGAGCTCTGCTCATCATACTACACGTACTGTCTCAAATACATTTTCAGTATGAGTCACCTTTCTGATCAACCAAGGAAGAAAATCCTTATCATGTGCATTTCTTTATACCAGTGACACCTCATGTACAGAGTCCTACATAATTTATTATAATTTTGAAGTAAACAAAACTGCAAGTGTTTCATTTTTGCTGTTTAAATGTAAAGAATTGAGGTAGCCGTGGATGAAAATTTAAAGATATCAGTACATAAATAAATAATAGTACAGATTGGGTTGACCTATAATGGCCCGCCCCAGTCATTTCTACCTCTGCTCATGGTCAGTTGATAGGCTCAACAGTTTCTGAAACAGATGGATCTTACACTATTTAGAAATCCAGACTATGTTATTAAATACAAGGAGAAATGGAAATTTCTAACAACAAATTTAATTATGTATGATTGTGTTATTGTCATGGCAACAATATGAACTGATCTCTGAAAGATATTTCTCAGAGTCCTTTCTTGTGTGTCTCCTTAATGTGCTACAGATGCTGAAACTTTGTAACAACTTTTACCAATATGTGAAATAACTTGGATTTCCTAGAGGTTCAGCTTTAATTCTGAATAGATATTAACAAATGCTGGCTGGGTGGACACAACAAAATAGTCACGTTAGGGTACATGTTCACCTCAAAAACAGTTACCCAAGATTGGCTGCATATTTGTCAAAATTGGTGCCCTAGACTAAATTCTGAAATTAATTTCTGCTTCCAGACTGACTTCGAAACCTAGCTTGTCAGTGTTTCTCAAAGTTTGATCAAAGTTTGATCTTGACCCAGAATCAGCCAGAGAGCCTTGTAATACTTGAGATTCTTGCAGTGTGTGGTCTCAGCTCAATTCTGGGGGGGGGGGTCATTGCTTAGCCATGGAGCCAGGACTTATCACTTACCAAGTTCCTATGCAAGAGGTACTGCCTCACATACAGGGGTGGGAACAGCTACTTATTTGCTTATGGTGTCTTGGGCTGCAATTACAGACAGCCTGGATTCAACTGGGTTAAGCCGTGAAGACAAGTCATCTCACACAGTTCTGCTCATAGTCACAGGATGATGGCTACAGCAGCTCTGGACCTCATCAACTTCAAAGTCCAGAGGCAGGAAGCACCATCTCTTTGTTAAGCCCTCTTTTTTTTTTTCTTCTTCTTTTTTCTTCCTTTTTTTTTTCTGCTGACCCGGCCAGCATCCTGTCATGTGTCTTTGGCCAGAATTATCTCACATGCCAGGGTCTGAAATAAAGCACTCACGGGTGAAGGTTTGGGGGCCATCACTAACAGTTCAGACTAATTTACAATGAACCTTGAGTCACTTGGAGAGAGGGTTGACACCCACCAAAATGCTGGGTTATGACAGAAGGGAAGGTAGAAGGAAATGGCCGTGGGAGACTTAGGCACCAGGAAAAAGTGTACAACTTAATTTGGAAGAAACACAGCCAGTCACTATTGCCACTGCAAAGCAAAATAACACAACAAAAAATCAAAACACCTGCAGCTATTAGTAAAAGAAAAAAAGAAGTCCAGAGCACAGGACATCCTATTTGAAGGGGAAGGAGATGTCAGTACGCCCATGGCAGATGGCTCTCACCCTCACCTGACCACCAGGAGGCATGTGGTTGTGGAACAGGTGCCAGGCTCACCACACGAAGGCTTTGCACAGAGCTGAATGCTGGCAGCTCTGCTCACTTATTCCACAGCATTTCCTGAGTCTCACACCCAGCTCAGGGACACAGGTCCTGTCCTCCAGGAAGCTTCCTGAATGACAAAGGAATTGGTAGGAAAGTGACCATTTTCAAAGCAGCTAGGCATGGGCGCTAGTAGGACACATGCAGGACAGGACCCTCAAGCCCAGAGAGGAGCACCCTCCAAGGGGAGAAACTCAGGAGGAAGACTTCTTGGAGGGGCACCATATGAGTTGAGCCATGGGAGTGCTCTGCATACAGGGCTGGGCTGGCTGCCACAAGTCAGGCTGTGCTGTGTAGAAGGCAGACTCCAACCAATGCCTAGCACGTACCTTAACGGCGTTTAGAACATGTGCATCCAAGACATTTATACTTATTTGTAATATACCATGATATATATTTACAAAATACTGTGTCCACATGATAAATATGCCCCAAAATAAAGATCTCAGATAAACATTTCACCTTCAAAAGTTTTAAGGATGAAATATCACTTTTTGACCTTTATTTTATAAAATTATTTTGTTTTTATTATTTATAGATATTTTATACATTTGCATGTTATTTTATATTTTAATTTCTTATGTTTATTTGACATATGAATTATATTTACATATCATAAATTCCTATAGATTATAAATAAAAAATTATCAAATTTCATCTTTAAAGTGAAAACATAAAAGACAAAATTCTTTTTTAAAATATTTTATTTATTTATTTGACAAAGAGAGAGTGAGCAAGAGAGAGAGAGAGAGAGAGCACAAGTGGGGTGAGGGGCAGAGGGAGAGGGAGAAGCAGGCTCCCCACTGAGCAGGGAGCCAGATATGGGACTTGATCCCAGACTCCGGGATTGACGGAGTTGACGGCACACACTCAACCAACCGAGCCACCCACATGCCCCGAAAGACAAAACTCTTATTTGACAAAAGATCTTCCTTACTACTACTGATAATATTTTTCAAGTGAGCAATGAGCCTGTCAAGCCTGTTGGATTCAGCATTTAGGACTCCACAAAGCTTATACTATAAGCACAAGTGTCAGTTTTAACATCTTGCTTTTAGTGATGTTTGCATTTTCATTGTTTTTCCACCATGGTTCTCTTGCAGGAATCTGTTCAAGAAGCTTTTCCACTTTGAGAGGGTTGGTTCAGAGTGAGTTGGATTCCGTAACCTGAGCCGCTGCCCGCAGGCTACCAGGAAACTGCAACATGTCCCACTGCTCTGACAACAGGCAGGAGACGGGACAGCTGTCAAGCCCTGCGCACAGACACCTCACTGAGAGACCCAGGAGCCACAGGAGGGCACCAGTGACACCTACGTTCTCAAATATCACTGAAGCTTAGTTTATTTTTAGAAAAAGCTAGTTATGAGTAAAAACTCTTCCCAAGCATCCCACAGCTGTCTTGTACCTCCTGCTTACAAGACTACTGCCAAAGCAACTGAGAACAGAGGAACCCTTAGTAGAATATTCCAGAATGGAGCTGAGGAGCTACACACACAGACTCAGGGCTATTGTGCTAAAGAGATCATCTGAGGTCATGGTGATAAGTAGGCCACTCCAAGAGTGAGTGGGTGCTCAGCTCCACCTGTTGCTCTGTGGGTTAGCTCAGTGGATCTCACAATACCTACTGAATCAGAACCAGGCAGCAGGCTGCTTAGACACAGGTTTCTGGCCTTACCCTAGAGTTCCTGATTCAACAGTTTGGGGGTGGGACCCAAGAATTGCCTGCAGGTTCCAGGTGATGCTGATGCTGCCAAGCTGGGGACCACACTTTGAAAACGGCTGCCATGGACATTTGAGACATGGGCATAAAAAGGCACACCTATGAATCATACAAAGAAGGACTAGCCAGAGCCAGAGGAAGAACACCCAGGTAATGGAAGGCAGGTACACAGAAGACAGGTAGGTTCAAAAGGGGTCCATTGGATTTGGAAACAAGGATGTGATGTGGCCACAATGCACCTCAGTCAACTGCCACAACCCAATGGCCATGGGCTGACAATGAGTCCATGGGTGTTCAAGATCCCTGCTTCTCTTTAAAAACATTAGACCCATCCTTCAACTGATAAATGCAAAAGCAGATGTGGTATATCCATACACAGGAATTTATTCAGCCATAAAAAGGAATGAAGGATTGATCCATGCTGGAGCATTCAAGACCAACCTTAAAAACGCGATGCTCAGTGAAAGAAGCCAGACACAAAGGACCACATATTGTATTATTCCATTCATATGACATGAATAAAGTAGATCAACCTACAGAGACAGATCTGAGGTGGCCAGGAGCCTGCAGGAAGGAGGGAACAGGGAATGACAACCTAGTAAGAATGGGGTTTTGCTTTGGGATCATGAAAATGTTCTGGAATTAGAGAGAAGTGGTGTTTGCACAACACTATGAATGTACTAAGTACCACTGAACTGTTCGCCATAAAATGGTTAACTGTATGTTATATGAATTTCACCTCAAGGGGTCAAAACAAACATCAATGATAATAGTAGAACTAGCAAATCTGGGTCCTCCTTCCCTCTTGGTGAGGTCTGGCTAGGACCCGAAAGTCTCTGACCCATTCAGGTATTGTGTCTACAGGCCTGTGGCCACAGACCCTGCATCTCCTGTTCTGTGACCTGCCTTGCTATGATGCATATTCCATTTGGTGGCCCCAGGGCTTTGCATCATCGAGAGGACAGAGATTGCATCCTATTCATGGGACCTAGCAGGGCGTGCTCAACAGCGTGGATATTTGGTGTTTATTGTCATTCAACTTCTAGAACCTGGTCTGCCCCTGCTTCCCCTGGTGTCATCACCTGACTCTGTTCTGCTTGTTTTTATCACTCCTGCTGTACCAAATCGCCGGCAGTTCCCTAAACGCCTCTGTCTGCTTGGACCACAGGGCTTCCTGCAAATCCCATTCAATGTTTCAGACTGAGGTATCAGTGCCTGACAGGTGACCTCCCTGCTCTGCTTCCTCTCAGAGATAGATTCCCACCTTTTTCCCTGCCCTTCGCTTTTGGCCAAGCTCCTGGAAGGAGAATCTACGTCCATTCATTCCTCAGTTTTTAGCATTAGGCACGTAGTTGTATCCAGTAACTGGTGCCACAAGGTCACGCTGTCAATATAGAAATGAAAAAAAAGAAAAGATGTCTTCCCCAATTTCTCTAATTTTTTCTTTTTTTTTTTTTTTTTTTTTACATTTTAGGTGAGCGTTGTGAGGTGTGCTGTTTGCACCATAAGAAAATGAGGGGTTTGCCTACATCTTGCTGTATCACAACTTCCTGTCTTTAGGAACTACCCAGCTCATACACAGCACACACCCAGATGCTCCAGTGACAGTCCATACAAGCACTGTGTCCTTAGCAGTTCCAAGGAGTTTAGGCACATAGAGAAGAGAAACAGAGGGAAAAAGTTAACTTCTTCCCTGTGAGGCCCCTTCTGGCTATTTTCCTGCCTTGCACCCTGTTGAAGCCGTAGACTCATTTCTTGTTTTCTTCCTCCATCTGCTGGCAGGACTGCAGAATCACTTTCTCGCCAACCTCTTAAATGCCTCCTAGAAAAGTTAAGCTTCGTGCTATATTCCAAACGATGCTTTTTATACTCAAAAAAAAAAAAAAAAAAGTGAAGCCACCCCCCCCACTTCAAACTACTTGGGTGTCTCTCATTTTCACATGAATCCTTTCTTGAATGAATATGATGTCAGGATCACAGATCTTGCCTCAAATTTCTCAAGATTCTCTCTGCATAAAAATTACCTGGTGACTCTCCTTAAAAAATTCTTTGCTCCCATCACAAACCTGTGGAATCAGGATTACCTGGAAGTGTGTTTTTCAGACGTTCCCCCTTGTGCTTACAACCGAGCATGTGGGGAAAACACTGAAATCCACTATTGCTTTACACCCACATTTGAGTGGAAGAGGAGACAACTGGAGACTTGGGGAGGTGGTTTGGGAAAACTCATGCCCCTTCCAACCCCAAACCCCCTGAATACACGCTTAAGTATTAATAAAACATAGTATTTGCTGTATCAATGCAGCTCTAAGACAAGTCCCTCCAGGGGTAGCTCAGCAGGTTAAGTGTCTGCCTTTGGCTTGTGTTGTGACCCTGGGTTCCTAGGATCCAGCCCCACACCGGGCTTTCCACTCAGTGGGAAGTCTGCTTCCCCCCCTCCCCCCCCATTCTCATAAATAAATAAATAAATAAATAAATAAATAAATAAATAAATAAATAAAATCTGTTTTTTTTCTTTTTCAAAAGACAAGTCCTTACGAAGCTATTGAATTATTACTGGACTCAACTAGCGATGCAAAGCATCCCATTTTCCATCCCAACGAACAACTGCACTATTTGACGGTGTTTACGGTATTTCGTCCTGGGTCTGCCCAACGTGGATACGAATTCCCATTGAAGGCATCTGCGTCGGGCCTTGTATCCACGTGGGCCCTAGAGTCGCCGGGTCAGCATGACCCGCAGTGTGTCGAGCGAGGGGGGGGGGGGGGTTCGCTCACCTGCAAACTGGACCTGCAGAGTCAGAATCCCCAGGGGAGGGGGCGGAGCTGTGGGTGCTTTCAGGGGTCGTCCAGGTGAGGAGGCGGGGGAGGGAGGCCGGCGCGGCTGCCCGATGCACCTGCGCGGGTGCACACCGCACGCCTCCGTGCACACTGAAGTGCAGGTGCATGCCCCGCCCCCCCCCCCCCCCCCCCAGCATCCCGGCTCTGGGATGCTGGTGCTTTTGAGCGCGCAAAATGCCGGTCTCATTCCTCTATTTGATGAGAGCCGGCAGCTCTGCAGCGGGACCCACTCTCACGGCCGCCCAAGGCCGCCCAAGGCCGCGCAGCACCTTCCCCCGGAGCCAGGAGACCCGCAGCGCCCTCCCCTCCCCTCGGAACGCGGCGCCTCTCCCAGGATGCACCGGGCGGGCTCCTCGGCCCCGCCCCCAACCGCCCCGCACGTGCCGGCCAATCAGGGGCAGCGCCGTTGGCCGCGTCACGTGCAGGTGCGCGCAGGGGCAGGTGTTCCTCCGCCCCGCGAGGCCGCGCCGCCCGCAGCCCCCGCGACGGCCCGAGGCGGACGGCGAGGCCCGGTGAGCGGCGCGGCTCCGCGACCCAGGAGCGCCGCGCCCTGGCGGGGGCCGCAGGCCGCAAAGTCCCGGCGCGGCGCGGAGGGATCCGGCGAGGGCGGCGGTTGGCGGCGGCGGGGCGCTGAGGGGACGCGGGTCGCGGCGCTGGGCCTGCGGCTGTGGCGGTGGCCTGGTGAGGCGGGGGCCGGGCGACGGGGTGCGGTGCGGGGGAGGGGGGCGCGCCCGGCGCCGGGGGCTTGGGCACGGCCTGGGTCAGAGGTCAGGCTGCCGCACCCACTGGGCGGGGGCCTTCCTGGGCGCCCTCAGGGTGGGGGCGTCATCGGGCACCGTCTGGGTCAGGGGACGTTCCTGGGCGCCCTCAGGGTGGGGGCGTCATCGGGCACCGTCTGGGTCGGGGACGTTCCTGGGCGCCCTCAGGGTGGGGGCATCGTCGGGCACCGTCTGGGTCGGGGGACGTTCCTGGGCGCCCTCAGGGTGGGGGCGTCAACGGGCACCGTCTGGGTCGGGGGGGCGTTTTGGGGCACCCTCAGGGTGGGGGTGTCATCGAGGTACTGTCTGGGTTGGGGGATGTTCCTGTGCACCCTCAGGGTTGGGGGGTCATCGGGCCACCATCTGGGTTGGGGGGCCTTCCTGGGCACACTCAGGGTGGTGGGCGTCAATGGGCCACCATCTGGGTCGGGGGGGTGTTTTGGGGCACCTTCAGGGTGGGGGCGTCATCAAGGCACTGTCTGGGTTGGGGGATGTTCCTGTGCACCCTCAGGGTTGGGGGGTCATCGGGCCACCATCTGGGTTGGGGGGCCTTCCTGGGCACACTCAGGGTGGTGGGCGTCAATGGGCCACCGTCTGGGTCGGGGGGTGTTTTGGGGCACCTTCAGGGTGGGGGCGTCATCAAGGCATTGTCTGGGTTGGGGGATGTTCCTGTGCACCCTCAGGGTGGTGGGCGTCAACGGGCCACCATCTGGGTTGGGGGGGCGTTTTGGGGCACCCTCAGGGTGGGGGTGTCATCGAGGTACTGTCTGGGTTGGGGGACGTTCCTGGGCACCCTCAGGGTGGGGGCGTCATCGGGCACCGTCTGGGTCAGGGGACGTTCCTGGGCGCCCTCAGGGTGGGGGCGTCATCAGCACCGTCTGGGTCAGGGGACGTTCCTGGGCGCCCTCAGGGTGGGGGCATCATCGGGCACCATCTGGGTCAGGGGACGTTCCTGGGCGCCCTCAGGGTGGGGGCGTCATCGGGCACCGTCTGGGTCAGGGGACGTTCCTGGGCGCCCTCAGGGTGGGGGCGTCATCAGCACCGTCTGGGTCAGGGGACGTTCCTGGGCGCCCTCAGGGTGGGGGCATCATCGGGCACCATCTGGGTCAGGGGACGTTCCTGGGCGCCCTCAGGGTGGGGGCGTCATCAGCACCGTCTGGGTCAGGGGACGTTCCTGGGCGCCCTCGGTGGGGGCGTCATCGGGCACCGTCTGGGTCAGGGGACGTTCCTGGGCGCCCTCAGGGTGGGGGCGTCATCGGGCACCGTCTGGGTCAGGGGACGTTCCTGGGCGCCCTCAGGGTGGGGGCGTCATCGGGCACCGTCTGGGTCAGGGGACGTTCCTGGGCGCCCTCAGGGTGGGGGCGTCATCGGGCACCGTCTGGGTCAAGGGACGTTCCTGGGCACCCTCAGGGTGGTGGGCGTCAACGGGCCACCATCTGGGTCGGGGGGTGTTTTGGGGCACCTTCAGGGTGGGGGCGTCATCAAGGCACTGTCTGGGTTGGGGGATGTTCCTGTGCACCCTCAGGGTTGGGGGGTCATCGGGCCACCATCTGGGTTGGGGGGCCTTCCTGGGCACACTCAGGGTGGTGGGCGTCAATGGGCCACCGTCTGGGTCGGGGGGTGTACATGGGCACCCTCAGGGTGGGGGCGTCATCGGGCACCGTCTGGGTCGGGGGCCTTCCTGGGCGCCCTCAGGGTGGGGGCGTCATCGGGCACCATCTGGGTCAGGGACGTTCCTGGGCGCCCTCAGGGTGGGGGCGTCATCGGGCACCGTCTGGGTCAGGGGACGTTCCTGGGCGCCCTCAGGGTGGGGGCGTCATCAGCACCGTCTGGGTCAGGGGACGTTCCTGGGCGCCCTCAGGGTGGGGGTTGTCATCAGGCCACCGTCTAGGTCGGGGGACGTTCCTGGGCATGCTCAGGGTGGGGGCTGTTACCTGAGCACCGTCTGGGTCAGGGGGCGTTCCTGGTCATGCTCAGGTTGGGGGGCGTTATCTGGGCATCATCTGGGTCGGGTGTTCCTGAGCATGCTCAGGCTGCGGGCATTGTCTGGGCACCATCTGGGTCAGTCGGCGTTCCTGGGCATGCTCAGGGTGGGGGCATTATCTGGGCATTGTCTGGGTCAGGGCACATTCCTGTACATGCTCAGGGTCAGTGGCATTTTCTGGGCAGTGCTGCTCAGGGTTTGGGGAGGCACTATCCAGTTCGGGGCCGTGTGTGGGCCAGAGGGCATTCCCCCACATTGCCCAGGGTCAGGAGAGTAGGGACACCTGTTGCCCTGCTGTCCTGCAGCCCACAGGGGTGGGATCAGGGTGGCATGGCCCCCTGGATGGACAGCGGTTTGCCCGGGCCCCATTTCTAGCTGGGATGATGGTAAGAAGCACCACGTCCACATCTCACTTAAGGGGGACCGTGTGGTTTGTCGCCCATCGGAGGTGTCCTGGGGTTGGAAGGACACAGCTACCTGTGTCCTGTGTCCTGTGTTGGTAGCACAGCTATGGGGGACTGCCCTCCAAACGGGGCCTGCGTGCCCCACCTGTGAGTGGTTACCTGGGTGTCTCCAGTTATGTGAGAATCACCTGCTGGCATACCAGACTGGGTAGCTCTGGGAGCATGGACCCCGTCCGCCTAATTTGCATTTCCAAGATGTCCCAGATGTTGCTGAGATCGCATTTTGAGAACTGCACTGTAAAAATACCGGACAAGATAGTTGAGCTTATGTCTGCTTTAAAGGAGGAGCCAACCCAAACTTAGCATTACTGCCAGGCTAGGTGCTGGGACCAAGCCACAACTAGCAGCCTAGTCTGCAGGGGTGTGGGAGGAGAAAGGGAATCACCGTGCAGTGCAGTGTGGTAGGTGTGGTAACACAGGTGGGGAGGGGAGGGCACACTAGCAAAGGCTGTTCCACGGTGCACAGTGAGTCATGGAGCTTCTGTTGGTGATGTGTGGAGGAAGAGAAGTCTGCTGATTCTGCACGCCATCCCTAGGAGACCTGAGCGTGTACGGCAGCAGGCCCCGTGTGCAGGCTGTCATCCTAGTACAGACAGTAGAAATGCACAAAAGTGTAAGATGGTTCTAACATGTTGGCAACCCAGCACATCGTATTCTGTAGCCAACTTTGGAAATTATTGAGTGAGAGTCAAATTGCGAAGGTTCTTAGGATTTGGTGAGTTCACGCATTTGCAGAACACAATAGGAAGTCAGGTCTTTCACAATTGGAGAATATAATTAGATTTGCCTCTCTAGGAAGGCCCTCATGAGAATTTTAGAAGCTGTGAAACTGAAAAAGATGAAAACCTGATTTAAACCAGAATGATCTTAAATGTAAATGATGTTGTAGGCTGCCCCTCTGTATTTAGAACCTTCAGTGGTGTCTTGTGGCAGTGAAGGTGGAATCTGAGCTCCCCCTGTGGCCTACAAGGCCCACACATCCTGACCCGGCATCCCTCAGGCTGCACCCACTCCCCCTCTTTACTGTGCTGAAGCCACACAGGGCATCTGTCAGCTCCGCAGGTGAGCCACTCTCCACACCTAGCTCTTTTCTAGAAGTCTGCTCGCAAATGCCTGCCACTTCCTGATCCTCCTTGTATCTGCTTATGTGGTGACTTCCCAGGAAGCAGGCACCAGGATGTAAAGTAGCTCCTGCCTGCTTTTCTATTAAGAACATTCTGCTTGTTTCCTTCATTAAACTTGGGACAATTTGTAGTTAAAATCTTACCTGCCTTTCCCACTGGGACTAAGATGTGTGGAATGTTCACTGTATGCCCAGTGCTTTATAAGCCCTTCCTGTGTGTCCTCATTGAACCGCACGCTGGAGCTGTGTGGTAGGTTAATAAAACCCTTGTTTGACACACAAAGACATGGATCTGAGGTTCTGTCCCTTCTGTGAAGGAGTCAGGTTCAGGCAGACTAGCTCTGAGGCCTCCACTCTGCATGATCTGATATGGCTTTCTGCTCTGGGGTGGGGGTGGAGGGTATCTCTGATGCCTGACAGGTGTTGTTGAGATGCAGAGCACTGTTGGGTCAGAAGGAGTAGAAGCAACAGAGGAGGCATTGAGAGATAAAGGACTCCATCCTTTTTCCTTAGAGGCACAGTGGGTGGTCTTGCCACTCACCAAGAATGAAATTGTGGGACATAAATGATGTACTGAGAAAGATAGTGGTTTGGGTACATTTAAGCTACATGTGGCTCTGTGGGTGGACCCAGGAGGGGTGCGGTCAGGGCCTGGCCTCAAACATGACACCTGGGTCCATTTACATACTTTCCCACATGTGAAAGAGCTAGTGACTGACCTCCGTGTTGCAGATTTTCCTAAGTGGTTAAAATAGTAATTCAATGAAAAAGGAAAGGCTGTATTAAAACAAGTTCTCCACTTTAGCCCTGCTACCCAGCATGCTGCCCAATCCACATAAGTACTTCTGATTGTTGAAGGTAGGGACATTGCCTTAAACTCTGTTACGAGAGGTTAGAAAAATATGTGATGATTCAGGAGCTTATTGTGGAGTCCTAAATATTTGTTCCGAAGAAATATTGCAGAAACAGTAAAATGTAATTGTGTATGTTGAGTATTGTCTTTACTGTTATTTCCCCTCAAGGAAAAAAAATGACTGGGCGAGCCAGAGCAAGAGCCAGAGGACGAGCCCGTGGGCAGGAGACGGTGCAGCACGTGGGTGCCGCTGTGGTGAGTGCTGTACCTTTCACCTGCAGTATCCTCAAAAAACAAAAACTTGTTCCATCTTTATCGGCATAGATTATTGAAAATAAATTTTAAAACTGTGTCCTGTGAAGGATATAGTAGTTATACAAGGATGATTCTATTTCCTGAGCATCTGAAAAGCTGCTTCTTTAGTTAGTGACCTTTTTTTTTTTAATTTACATTTAGTTAATTAACAGCGTATTAGGAATTTTAGACATAAAGGTCAGTGATTCATCAGTTACATATCACACCCAGTGCTCATTACATCACGTGTCTCCCTAACACCCATCACCCGGTTAGTGAGCCTTCTTGAAGAAACTTCTTTAGAGGAATACAATATTTGGTTACTAACCTAAATCAGTTTTGTTTGAATATCTTAGACTTGTTGAAGACTGTTTTCTCTGACCTGTGACTTTTTGACATGAAAAGAATGCTGTTTGTTTGCATATCCCATAGAGTCAGCAGCCTGGCTATGTGCAGCCCCGGCCTCAGCAGCCCGTGGCCGAAGGGGAATTAGTTGGCCGTGGACGCCAGAGAGGAGCAGTAGGAGCAGCGGCCAAGTCACAAGGTGAAGGGAAAGTGCACAGACTTAGTGTGTGCACATGTGCAGTAGTAGTAGTAGATGTGAAGTGGTAACCAGTGTGTGGGGTCTTGATAAAAACGGGGTCCCAGCAGTCCTTTAAAGTCCAATGGGCCCTCTTGCAGCTGAGCAGCCTGCTACTTAGGGAAATGCCACTGCTACTTAGAAATGTTGATTTCTTTTCTCCTTGGACATGAAAAGGCCTATCCTTGCCAGGGCCCCGTATTAGCTCTTCCAAAGTGATTAACTAAGCATACATTTGCTTATTCATGAATCAGAACATTGTTTCAGCATCTTGTGATTCCATCACAAGCTGGACCACCTTTTCCATTTGTAACTTTGGTTTATAATAGGCAGTCTCACTGTATTGTGGTGGCCCTGTTTCTCAGGTGCAAAAACTGAGGCCAAGTTTATGACTCCTGGTGAGGTCAGAACACCAGTACTGTTTTTTCAGTACTTTGTTACAAACAAAGTGTATTTGGATGCTTGATGCAAGATTTTTCCACAGCTGAGTTTGGTTTTGATACAGGAAACACCACTATGCACACAGTGAGGAGGTAGCTTTCCAGGTGGGGTCTTGGGTAAACTCATGTGCAGGCAGCCAGATAGCAAGTAAATAGCTGCTTTACTCCTTGCACTATATTCTCACCTACTCCAAATGTTTCATTGCAGCCGGCGACCTCCACAAACAGTAGAGGACAAATATAAGATCTTAGAATGGTGTTAAGTTGTACTGTGACAACTACTGTCTGTGCCCAGGGCACACTGGGGGAATGACAGTGGCTAGTCTCTCCAGCACACGGAGCATTCCTGTGAGACCCATGATGTTTAACAAGCTGGGTAGAGGGTGACGGAGCAGAGAAAGAAAATGAAGAGGCAGTGCATTGAAACATGCAAGGCTGATAAAAACATTGAGCCTTTGTAAAGGCACTTTAACCAAATGAATGGTTTTTTACCTGTTCTGCACCATTTCATTTTTTTTGCCCATGCTGGCAGTTGTAAAACAGGAGTGCTGCTCCCTGTAGGCTTGTCCAGTTGTACCAACTTTTGGATGGCATCCCGTCATGTGTAGCAACCATGATGGACCATCTGTCGGGTCCATCCCCTCGTGGGCATGGACCCGACAGACTTGGGGAGACGTACAGCATGATTGTGGGGGGGGGCGGTGCTAACTGTCCTGCTCTGGGCCCCACACTGCAGAAACCTAGACCCATTAAGAGTCAGAACCACAGCATTTTAATAGGAGAGCTCCACTTCATCACCCTGCCGTACACCCTATGAAATCAAGTGGTGAAACAGTGTTCCTTGTGTTAATGAACACATGTGTATGTATGGTTTTTGTATAGACAATTTTGAGAAAGAATATCAGTAGTGCTGCATTTTGAAGAATCAATTAGAAGACTGGAACGTCTTTTGTTTATGTATCCAATTATCTGATGGCTTCTCTGCCTTTTGGCTAAGATCAAGTGCATCCAATTATCTGTTACTTTTCTGATACAACATGTGTTACTTTTCAAGATGTCTGATGAGAATTCATTTATGGGCATTCATTTCTTTTAAATTTACAGGATTTTATCCACTTTCTCTAATCTAGATGCCTGAGTTCTTTTGAAACTTAAAATATTTGACTTTCAACTGTGTTCCACATACAATAAGATTTGCTGAAGCTGTTTTAAAAACACTTCCTTATTGATGCAGTCCTGGAATGCAAATACAATTGTGGGAAGTACTTAAGTCTAACTTCTTAAACATGCTCTGTATTGATCTTTATTAATAATTTAACAGTTGTGCATGAATTTAAATTCTATGAAACTCTATCCATTATCTCTAAAAAGCTAGTATCTAACTTTATATTTATAGGAAGAGTCTCTGTGAGGATTAAATATTACCCGGAATAACAAATGCAAGGCTCTATTTCATAACTTTTCACTGCTTTTGTAAGGATTATATCTGAGAAGTATTTGTCATAAATGTTCAAAGTATCTACTAGGTTTTAGAAATTGATGTTTAACAGATTTATTCTTAATGAGACCTTGCTTCAGACCATGATTTTCATTCTGTATATGGGGTGTGGACACGTGGAGGGCTCTGAAACAGAGCCGTAGTGAGATACGGTTTTTGTTTTTAACCACTCTAGCAGCTGCATGGAAAGAGATTCTAGGCACACCTTGGAGATGCCACAGGTCTGGTTCCAGACCCCTGCAATAAAGCAAATATCATAAAGCAAGCCAAATGAATTGTTTGGTATCCCAGGGCATTACAAAAGTTATGTTGATATTAGTATACTCTATTTATGCAGTAGCATTACATCTAAGCAACATAAATACCTTAATTTTAAAATACTAAGAAATGCTAACCATTATTTGAGTTTTTAGCAAGTTTTGATTACTTATCACAGATCACCATAACAAATATAATAATAAAAAAAAAGTTTGAAATGGTGTGAGAATTACCAGTGACATAGAAATGAAGTGAGCAAATGTTGGAAAAATGTCACCAGCAGGCTTATTTAACACAGGATTGCCACAAACCTGCAGTTATAAAAAATGCATTATCTGTGAAGCACAATAAAATAAGGTGGGCATATAATTATCTAGCTTTCCAATTTTATTCATTCTGAAACCTGTCCTTTTTACAGATGGACGGATAAGCTTTGGCAAAATATAAAAGCTGTAGTATGTGTAGAGAGGGAAACAGACTTCATCATTGTTTACATTCAGAAACTTGCAGTCAGGTTTTTGTATCCAGAACTGAATTTTAAGACAAATTCAGTTTTTTCAGGATAAAAGCCTCTATGACCTGTGGTTGTTACTAGCTTGGATTCAGTATGTTTGACCTATATTAGTTAATCACCCAAGACCAAGGCTACTTTCAGTTGAAAGTCTCTGGGATAAAAAGCTCACCAAGGGAAACAAAACAGCTATAGATTTAAAGGATTTTTAAATAGTGCCTCTGAATATCCTGAGGTATGAGAATCAACATATTTAGCAAACACCTTTAAAGAGCTTTATAAATTACATTCTCACGGAAAACTTACTATATGCCTGTGAAGGTCAGTTTTTCAGGTTAAGGGAGTTGAAGCTCTTGTTAGAATAACTTGCTTCCAGGGTGTATCAGGAACCAATATTTTGCTCAAGCCACTGTTCTTTCTCTAACAAAGAGGTCCAGAAGTTGGCATTTCGGGGCTAGTCCTGGCATTTGTGGTCAGAAACAAACTGGGCTTTTCAATCATTTTGTTCTGTTGTCCTGACTTCTGTCATTAAGACTTAGTTTTGGCGATCACATCCAAATTCCAGGCAAGATCGGCAGGGCAGGGGGTACAGAGAGCAGAAAAGCTGGTTACTGACTCCCTCCCAAGGCACTTTCCCAGAGGTTTGATCCAGTAATTTCTGCATAAATCTCTCAGGCTGTCATTCCCTACAGAAAAGGTGGAATTCTAGTCTGTTAGATACATGACTCCCTAAACAAGCTATTTTTTAAAAAGAAGGCTGAGAGATTGGGAAGTAAACTGAAGTCTCTGGTACTCATGTTACAGTTGTAACACTGGATGACAAAGCCCACGTTCGTTCTTTGAGCCACATCATGCTATCGATAGGAGATACTTCTGCATGTTGTACAAATGGAAGGATTTAATTTTGGGTATTATAACCAGCTTTTGAAACCATATGAACTTCTATCCCAATAGTCCATAGGGTATGCACAGAATGATTCCATCTGTTCTGATGTTCATAAGGGAATTAGGAAATGACATTCTAGATGTTTACATGTTAAAACCTATGAACTACCAATTCCTATAGCTATAATTTCATCATAAAGCTGTGAGAAATACTGCTTATTAGGCCCTTAGGTCCTTATCAGAACTTGGAGAATAACGATTTCTTAGTCAACAAGCATGCTCCTGAGCTCTTGAATCCCAGGCCAGTTGTGTTAGTCTTTTACAGGGATATAGGTCTTATAGGGGAGCATCTAAGTTTGGCTGGGGCAGTGGCAAGAACAGCTTAATAGAAGTCCTGACTAAGCTACTCTGGCCAAGCAGATACCCAAGATATTCTGATGGCATTCCTGTATGTTATCTGTAGCACCTCTGTAGCTTTTGGGTATCATTTTGTGAATTAATACCATTCTTGATTTCATGTTTCATGTTACATAGTATATCATTTTTTTTAAGAGCTCCAGATATCTGCTGGATTTCAGGAGTTATCATTAGCAGAGAGGGGAGGTCGTCGTAGAGACTTTCACGATCTTGGTGTGAATACAAGACAGAACCTGGACCATGTTAAAGAATCAAAAACAGGTGTGTTAATTACGAAGACTGTAGTTCCATGTGATTACTTTTCTAGTAAACAGGACACTGAATTGAAGCCATTTATTTTACATGTTATTTATACGATGCAGTCACAGAGAGAGAAGGCACATTTGGTCAGGATCCTGCATGGCTTTTCCATCTCTCTTTTGGATTTGATGAAATAGGTTATCGTTGTCCTCAGCTGCACTGAAATGTTCTATTAAGTGTTCTATAACTTTTTTCTTTTAAGACTTTGCCATAGAGTGTAGCCTGGGTGGCTCAGCGGTTTAACGCTGCCTTCAGCCCAGGGCATGATCCTGGAGACCCGGGATCGAGTCCCACATCAGGCTCCCTGCTTCTCCCTCTGCCTGTGTTTCTGCCTCTCTCTCTGTCTCTGCGTCTCTCATGAATAAGAGAGGTTTGGTTGGTTCTGTTGTAAATTAGTCTAAGGAGGATTTTTTCTTAAATGTATACTTGTAGGAACTTACCTGGATAGGACAGTCCTCAAAGTCAGATGTCTTAGAACTTAAGTGTCAAAAAAAAAAAAAAAAAAAAAAAGAAGAAGAACTTCAGTGTCATATGGTGTTCTTAGCCTTTTGTTTGCAGAACTGTGTCTGCTTTGTCATGGTAGGAAAGATCTCAAGGAAGAATAAACTCAATACTATGTTAATCAAACGTGACTCGCTTTTACAGGTTCTTCAGGTATTATAGTAAGGCTGAGCACTAACCATTTTCGACTGACATCCCGTCCCCAGTGGGCTTTATATCAGTATCACATTGACTATAACCCGCTGATGGAAGCCAGAAGACTCCGCTCAGCTCTTCTTTTTCAACATGAAGATTTAATTGGAAGGTGTCATGCTTTTGATGGAACAATATTATTTTTACCTAAAAGACTACAACACAAGGTTATTTTAAAATATTGGGTTGGGGAGAGGGTGATGATGAATTTCCACTTCAGAGCAGAACTGCCACAGTCTAGGGTAGCTTTTAGAGAAACTCCAGTGATGGTCTGGTGATTATGTGTGTAATGAACCCCGGGGAGCTGGGGGGCTTTGGCATTATTGCTTCATTCTCAAATCCACCTAAGTACTTGATGACAATTATAATGAGCCTGTAACCACTCTTCTCATAGTCATTCTTTTTTAAATTTAAAACCTTTCTATAATCTTCATTGTTGCCTTACTAGCAGGAATTATGTGATTGGGATTATTAGTTTCTTTTAACAATTAAAAGTTTGGTTTTCCACTGCTTTGGCTCAGGTTACCGAAGTGTTTAGTCAGACCCGAAATGGAGAGCACGTGAGGATAACAATCACCCTTACAAATGAACTCCCACCTACATCACCAACTTGTTTGCAGTTCTATAATATTATTTTCAGGAGGTATGTTAGTGTTTCCTTAACATTTTACTCAGAAAAATTGAAAATCTAGATGAGTTGAAAGACCAGTGAGGTGAGTCCCTATGCATTAGAAATGCTTACCAGCATTCACTCCTGTCTTCCAACCTTTCAATTTCTAGACTCTTGAAGATCATGAATTTACAGCAGATTGGACGGAATTATTATAACCCAAGTGACCCAATCGATATTCCAAATCATAGGTTTGTATGAAGTGGAAGCTTTCTGTTCTTTAGGCTTACTCACAGACTTCAAAAGTGATACTCTAGTTTGAAATAATCACATTTATTACTGTGACTGTTAATGGTACCCTCATGTTAAGTAAACATTTAACTTCGTTTGAATAATAAAGGAAACCTCCACGAATACTTGGATTTTAAAAAAATCACATGCTGTTCATCTGTCACTGGGGAAGCATGAAGAGTTGCCTGACACTGTTTGTATTTGCTCTTAGGGAACAAAATTTATAAACTAATGAATATTGTTTCAGAAGTTCCTGTGGTATATCCAAGTGCAGCCTGCACAGTTTAGGTTAATTATACTAATTACAGATTCTCTTAGACTGGCTACTTTCTCAGGTCATTCCAACATAAAAAAATAGTTTAATATAGTGTATGAACTCAGAATGGAACTTAAATGGTTATGCTATTAAATAACCTTTATTGTTGAGGATCTTAAAAAGAGGGGTCTTTATCTGGAACCTCATAAACCTAGAAATAACTAAATTTACTCTGTTCAAGAACTTTGGTACTTTAGACCCAGTCATTAAAGGAGAAGAACACAACTTGGTACACAGAAGCTGTTTGTATGATTCACAGGGGCCACTTCAAGCTCCCATTCTCTTTGGCAGGTTGGTGATCTGGCCTGGCTTCACCACCTCTATCCTTCAATATGAGAACAACATCATGCTTTGCACTGACGTGAGTCATAAAGTCCTTCGCAGTGAAACCGTGTTAGATTTCATGTTCAACCTCTATCATCAAACAGAAGAACATAAATTTCAAGAACAAGTTTCTAAAGAACTAATAGGTTTAATTGTTCTTACCAAGTAAGACTGCTTTTTAAAATACAAAATAATCATTTTGCAAATCTTTAGATACTGTGGCTTTCTAGTTCATTCTTTTAGAAAGTAGAGTTTACAGCAGAGGAGCAGGAATTGCATGAAAATGGAGAGGGGTGTTCATGACCTTTCCCAAAACACAAATTCTCAGGGGGAGCACACTACTTTGAAAAGGACAAATATCTGATGACTTCTATCCTTTTTAGTCTTCATTTTATTTTCTAGTAGTACTTTACTCCCCTGTCCCTCTAGCATGGTCTTTAGACGTTTTCCCTTTCTCTTCCCATGACATCATGTATTACTGAGTGATTTCCAAGTTTATTTTCTTAGAGACTATGTACTATCTACATCTAGCTTCTTTCTAATAATAATTCTACAATTCTATACCAATAAATGTCACCTATTCCACAGGTATAACAATAAAACCTACAGGGTAGATGATATTGACTGGGACCAGAATCCAAAGAGTACCTTTAAGAAAGCAGATGGTTCTGAAGTCAGTTTCTTAGAGTACTACAGGAAGGTAAGAAGATAATGGTGACTTTTTTTCATGTGAAGTATTTAGGTCTTAGGAAAAATGTGAACTATCTTCAGTAGGATTTGCTTGTGCACATGCAACCTGTTGCTTTGAAAGCTGTGTAGAGGGACGCCTGGGTAGCTCAGTGGTTAGCGCCTCCCTTCAGCCCAGGGTGTGATCCTGGAGTCCTGGGATTGAGTCCCACATCGGGCTCCCTGCATGGAGCCTGCTTCTCTTTCTGCCTCTCTCCCATTCTCTCTCTCTCTCTCTCTCGAATAAATCAATCTAAAAAAAGCTGTATATAAATGTATTTATTAAGGTAATCATAGCAGTTTAGCTCATTACCACATGAGAAGTGCTTGATCCCGATTCCTTTTTCCCAGTAGAATGAAAGATTGTGTTTGATTTTAAGCTTGTGGGAGGACAAACAGGTAGGGTAATTAGTGATGAACAATATGAGTTTACTGACCCATATTCTATAATGAACACTTCTTTAACCTCACCCAAGGGTGGGGTTAAAGACGGCTACATCCTTAGCATTAAGTTGCACTAAATCTGCATATGAGTTAACTCTTTTTAAAAATTTATTTAAATTCAATTTAGTTAATATATACTGTATTATTAGTTTCAAGGGTAAATTTAGTGATTTATCAGTTGCATATCACACCGAGTGCTCCTTCCATCATGTGCCCTCCTTCATGCCTATCACCCAGGTACCCCATACCCCCAACCCCTCCCCTCCAGCAACCCTGTTTGTTTCCCAGAGTTGAGTCTCTCATGGTTTGTCTCCCTCTCTGATTTCTTCTAATTGCATTTTTCCCTCCCTTCTCCTGTGATCCTTTGCCCCGTTTCTTATGTTTCTCATATAATGTGAAACCATATGATAATGGTCTTTCTCTGATTGACCTATTTCACTCAGCATAATATACCCTCCAATTCTATGCACGTTGTTGCAAATGGCAAGATTTTTTTGATGGCTGAGTAGTATTCTGTTATATACATACATACACACACACACACCTCGCATCTTCATTATCCAGCCGTCTGTTGATGGACATCTGGGCCCTTTCCACAGTTTGGCTGTGGACATTGGTGCTCTAAACATTGGGATGCCTGGGTGGTTCAGTGGTTGAGTGTCTACCTTTGGCTCAGGTCATGATCCTGGGGTCCCAGGATTGAGTCCCACATTGGGCTCCCTGCAGGGAGCCTGCTTCTCCCTCTGCCTATGTCTCTGCTTCTTGCTGTGTGTGTCTCATGAATAAATAAATAAAATCTTAAAAAGAATTGAGGTGCAGGTGCCCCTTCAGATCATTGCATTTGTATCTTTGGGTAAATACCCAGTAGTGCAAGTGCTGGGTTGTGGGGTAGTTCTATTTTTAACTTTTTGAGAAACCTCCACACTTCTCTAGAGTGGCTCTACCAGCTTGCATTCCTGACAACAGCACAAGAGTGTTCCTCTTTCTCTGCAGCCTTACCAACATTTGTTGTTTCCTGAGTTGTTAATTGTAGCCATTCTGACAGGTGTGAGGTGGTATCTTCTTGTGGTTTTAATCTGTATTTCCCTGATGCTGAATGATGTGGAGCAATTTTTCATGTAGTGGCCATTTGTATGTCTTTGGAGACATGTCTGTTCATGTCTTCTGCCCATTCTTGACTGGATTATTTTTTGGGTGTTGAGTTTTATAAGTTCTTTATAGATTTTGAATGCTAACCCTTTATCTGATAAGACATTTGCAAATATCTTCTCCCATTCTGTGGGTTGTTTTTTAGTTTTGTTGACTGTTTCCTTTGCTATGCAGAAGCTTTTTATCTTGATGAAGTTGCAATAGTTCATTATTGCTTTTATTTCCCTTACCTTTGGAGACGTGTCTAGCTAGAAGTTGCTGCAGCGGAGGTCACAAAGATTGCTGCCTGTGTTCTTCTCTAGGACTTTGATAGATTCCTGTCTCACATTTAGATCTTTCATCCATTTGAGTCTGTTATTATGTATGATGTAAGAAAGTGGTCCAGTTACATTTTTCTGGATGTGGCTGACCAAGTTTTCCCAGCACCATTTGTTAAAGAGACTGTCTTTTTTCCATCGGATATTCTTTCCTGCTTTGTCAAAGAGTAGTTGACCATACAGTTGAGGGTCCATTTCTAGGTTCTCTATTCTGTTCCATTGATCTGTGTGTCTTTTTTTCTGCCAGTACCATACTGTCTTGATGACCACAGCTTTGTAACATAGCTTGAAGTCTGAGATTGTGATGCCACCAACTTTGGTTTTCTTTTTCAACATTCCTCTGGCTGTTCAGGGTCTTTCAGGTTCCATAAAAATTTTAGGATTGCTGTTCCAGCTCTGTGAAAAATGCTGATGATATTTTGATAGGGATTGCATTGAATGTATAGATGGTCTTTAGTAGCATAGACACTTTAACAATATTCTTCTAAACTGTAACCATGGAATGTTTTTCCATTTCGTTGTGTCTTCCTAAATTACTTTCATCAGTTTCTGTACTTTCAGAGTACAGATCCTTCACCTCTTTGGTCAGGTTTATTCCTAGTTATCTTACTGATTTTGGTGCAGTTAGTTGTAAATGGGATCGATTCCTTGATTTCTCCTGCTGCTGCTTCATTGTTAGTGTGTAGGTTAACTCTTTAACTTTCATTTTACATAGAGATAAATCCAGCTTATTTCATCTAGGCTAGATCAGTTTATTGTGTGATCTAATACTAGTTTTGTACAGATGATCCTAGCTATTTGTACAGTACTCATTGAATTGAAAAAACAACAGAGGCAAACAGGAGCAAGACAGACCCACTGCTGACTACAAGAAAATACAATGTTTATATCGGAACACACACTGACATAGTTGTTCAGGGATAAGCAGAGCTCACCTGAGTCCTTAGAAGGCTGCATTTCCTTTGATACACTTTGTTACAAGTGCAGGAGTAGTATTTCTAAAACCCTTATCAGTTAAAAATCTTAACACTTGTCTTTAAAGTGCTGAGATTTATCTTTTTTCCCCCTACTTTCAGTACATTTCCTTTTTCTAAAAAGCTGAATAAATCAGCTCATATATTTATATCCTATGTCAGAGTACACATCTGACTGGTGACTTCGAAATGTCTCTTTACTGGTTGTCTACTACTGCCTGAGCTATAGCTGCTCTGCTATGAATGAAAGGATCAGATAATCCTCTGGGGGAAAATGTTTCTCTGAGAAGCCACATTAAGAGCTGCTCTTATTTTGAGCAAAATGAAAACAGGCCATGGGCCATCTCAGCTTGATTTCTCTACTGCTATTTTTACCCTCTTAACTCCTTGAGGACCCCAGCCATTTTTAACCGAAATTCCTTCTGGGTGTGAGTTACTGTGAGAAATGATCATTTTTCTGTGATTTCCTAATCCCTGTCAGGATGAGAAGAGACGGTGTGTATCGATAGCAGTTCCAAAGGACACAGCCATGGAAGGTTCAGTTTCAGCCTGAAGCCAGGCCAGGGGAGGTTCTCCTTCTCTGGTAGTGAGTCTTACATGCCAGCTTACTCCTAAGTGGACAACTGCTTGTTGACCTACATCAGGTTCTCCTTGAGCCCCCAGTTACTCCGTACTAACTTGTTAGGTGATCTCTAGGCTCATCAGGGCTAGGACTACAGGTGTGCTGTGTTCACAGTTCTTGGGTTTCTAGCTATAGCCCAGACATGTCTAGGCCTGCTTGTTCGCAGTAGTCACACATCTCAAAGTCCCCTTCCATGGGACCAGTGCTGAGTGTGTTCTGGCCCCTGTGCAGTACTCTTGATCAGTACAGGGACTATGCCTTCCATAAGGGCAGGGATTTTGTGGTTTATGTACCTCTAGCTGCTTAGGAAGGCACTCAGGTGTCCGAATGAGTAGTTAAAACTTCAGACCTGCATGCCTCTTCTCGTGTGGTGCTACTAGTGGCCTCACCATCTGCGATACTGCCTCCTCCTCATCCTCCAGTGGCTGCCCTCTTCAGTGCAGGGCCCCATGCTCATTCAGTCAGTCTCATTTCACATTTCTCCTGCTTTCTGACCCATTTTCAAACTCCTGTGGATCTGATGTTACTCTTCCACCCTCAGTACTGATGTGCACTGATGCATGTCCAGTGAGACCCTGAGTGATGTAGCCCTTGCCTGTGTGTTGGTGCTCACCTTCTCTCTCACCCCAGCCTCCTCCTGCCTGCAACACTCTGCACGCCTGACTCATGCTCTTAGGCTTAGTGTCGGCTCAGATGATTTCTGCTAGAAGACTTCTCTCTTACAGCCAGGGCTAACTGGGTGTCTTTAGTAGATATAGTCAGTCAGAATGGGGTGGTATTGAAATGTTTTAGAGAATCACGGCATTCTTGGGACTTCCTAGTAGAGATGCAGTTTTAGTCATAAATGATGTTCTACGTTAAATCATATTTAAGAAAGTTCTACGTTAAAAATCATATTTAAGAACCATTCAGAGTGGGAGAGAGAAGAGCCTTTGAAAGGGAAGATCATGGTCAGTTTTTAAAAGAAAAGGTTTGACAGTAATGTTAATCACAAGCTCAGTTCTTAGATGTAGGAAAAGATGTTGAAAGAATTGACAGGTTTTTGTTTGGGCCCTAAGAATATAGGAAAGGCATCCCAAAGTTTTGTATAACAGGGAAGCACTCATTAAAGGCCCATTGGCGAGATAGGGCAGATGTAGGAATGCAACTGACTCTACTCCCACACTCTTGCTGCTCTGTGCACCCAACAAGTGACGTGCAAGGGAGGGGCCTGTGAGCAGTTGTATCTCAATAAAGAAGACAGTGTGATAAAATCCGTAGTGCAGGCACATGAAGCAGGGATCAGATAAGAGTGTTCTTGAAATTTTCTTACCTAAAATAGAAAAGTTAACTTTTTTCCTGAGTGGTTGGTAGAGTCTATATAGGACAAAGTCAGAACAGACTGGAATTCATGGTCTCTTAGTTCCTGAGACTAGGTGGCCTGGAACTTGGCATAGGGTGGGAATAGGGAACAGAAAGTACTTCCTCTGCTGCTGAGTAAGTGGCACTAACAGAAGGGCCATCATGGTACTCATCCCTGTGTGCTACTGCATGCAGATGTGTGGCTCTCTGAAAGTAAAAAGAGCCAAATTAATCAGGATGTTAAAAGATGCCAGGAGAAGAGGGTACAAGAGGATCTCTAGAGAACACAGGGCCAGAGATGAACCGAGATAACACAGGGAAGCCTCTTGTTCCAGGCGCACAAGCCATCTCATGCATACATGAACTCACAAAAGTCAGCATTTTTTGTCTTTTTACCAGTTGTGAAACTTACCTTAGTGAGTGCTTATGGGGAATCTTAGAACTACTGAGTGGAGGGGTGCCTGGGTGGCTCAGCCGGTTAAGTGTCTGCCTTCAGTTCAGGTCATGATCCCAGAGTTCCAGAATCGAGCCCCACATTGGGCTCCCTGCTCAGAAGGGAGTCTGCTTCTCCCTCTGTCCCTCCCCCTCTCATACCCTCCCTGCCCCCCAAAAATAAAATCTTCTTTTTAGAAAAGACTACTGAATTGAAATCCAGCTTCTACCAAGTGTCAACATTTTGTAAAAATTTTTCGTAATTAAGAATGTTCTCTGACATGGTAACTTCTTCCTTCTCCCCATGTACTGTTATATGTCATAGCAAGACTTGTTTTCTATACCACTTCTTGCTGTAATACTAGTAGTCTTGGAGGAATTCTGTCGTGAGGACCCAGAGTTACGTAGGCTTCTGTTTCTAAACCAAAATATCACAAAATTAAGTGAACTGTGACTAAAACTCAGAATTTAGATGGTCGAGGACAGTGAGGCTCTTAAGTCTTTAGGAAGAAAGTTGATGTACTCAGTAATACATGTAAGTCACAACCTGTTCTACCAGGATTAAAGATGTACTTTTTAAGCTTTGCTTGGATACTGATACCAGCCTTACTATTGGCATCAATTCTCAATTTAAAAAAAGCAAATGGGCCCACTGACCTATAACTAAAGGCATTTACATGAACAGTGACACCTTCTTTTTATAACTAGCAATACAACCAGGAAATCACCGACTTAAAACAACCTGTTCTGGTCAGTCAGCCTAAGAGAAGGCGTGGCCCTGGTGGCACCTTGCCGGGCCCTGCGATGCTCATCCCCGAGCTCTGCTATCTCACAGGTACTGCTGTATTCGGGCTGCTTCCCCTGCCTCTACCTCTTGGAGTCCTCACAGCCCCCCAGAAAAGCCCTTACTGCTGCCTCATTCCCCTTGTCGTTTCCCTCACTCTACACCACCCCGCACTCCAAACGTTTAGATGTGATCCTTGTTTCTATAATCATATACCTTTCAACATTTTATTTGAAGGTCTAACTGATAAGATGCGTAATGATTTTAATGTGATGAAAGACTTAGCTGTTCATACAAGGCTGACTCCAGAACAAAGGCAGCGTGAAGTGGGAAGACTCATTGATTACATTCATAAGTAAGTCCTCTGCCTCTCACTGGGGCATGGTTTCGGTTTTGTGTTCTTTTCTGTGGGTTGGGAGTGATAGAAAATAATTTTGTTTTTCTTTTGTGTTTTCAGTATTTGGGGTGGGTTCTTGGTATTTGTGGGTGAGCCTGCTGTTTGTCAGGGAATGTTAAGGTTAAACTCTAGCCTGTGGCCTTTTCTTATTCTTCTATTAGAAAACAGTAATCAAGCAGAAAGTGAAATTTTTAAGACAAACCTATTTTCTCTCTAACATGGAGGGATTTACTTTGAAGGGAAGGTCATTTGGGTATCAGAAGTGTAGGCTAGAGGCTACCCTGAAGGACCTCAGGACATGATGAGGGAGATACGGAGAGCACATCTGTGTGTCCTGGCATCCTCACTACGCTCTCAGTCCTGAGAGAAGTTGTGGGTTGTGCTGGATCTCTATTTGCATATGTCTGGTTTTTCTGCATTTCCTTACTTTGAGTGCCACGTAAATATGTTAAATTTACAGAGATGACAATGTTCAGAGGGAGCTTCGAGACTGGGGTTTGAGCTTTGACTCCAACTTACTGTCCTTCTCAGGAAGAATTTTGCAAGCTGAAAAGATTCACCAAGGTGGAAAAACAGTAAGGCAGTTCTTAAAGTTGTCAGTCACATCAGATTTGGGTCTGGTGCACAGTAAAGCAGGAATAACCCCATTACATGCCAGTCTGCTCTCCTCCTCCCCCCTCCCCATCCCTCCCCACCTACCCTTTCACCTTCTATGAGCAGAGATACACATGGTCCTCTGATCATCCATGAGACTTCACTGAAAGCTGGCTTAATCTGTTTCTAAGAACTGAATTACTTAAGGTATAGAAGAATCTTATGCGATTGGGTTGGTATTTTGTCTGCCACTAATACAGAAAACTTTCAATTTATCTGGCTTCACTTTTGCCTGGACCATTTGTTTGTAGGGACATAAATATTGTGATGCCTATATATTTTATCTTCAGAAAAGGGAAACAAGTCTTCTAAAAATGTTTTTGTATAATTGAAGCACTGCAAGTACCAGAATTTTAAAAATCCTTTTATAGAAAACTACCCTTCTGCCTTCTACATGTTCTATGAAAAACAACCTAAACATACAGCTCAATGTCTTAACTGCAGTTGTTTTTATGATCCCTGTAGAATTGGTCACAGAATACATCTCTGTGTTATAACGGCTGTGAGGGAGGTGGGTAGGACACGGAGGAAGCACTGGGTTTGTTCCTCTATGAGAAATAGCACCACGTCAGTGTACTTCAAGTTTGATAGCTTTCTACCTTGCCTGCTTTCAGTGGGACACCTCCATCAAGTTGCTTAACTTTTAAAGCTGTATTTGTTTTGTATCTTTATCATGAGGGGGAGGTAGCACCTGTCCTTGTCATGTGTTAGAAGATGAAGGAGAGCACAGGCAGCACCAAGGGGAGGGCCTTGTGTGAGAAGCACTCATGTGCTAGCTGTGACAGGGTCCCATCATCCTCAGGCACCTGACTGTACTTTTCTCCCTTCTTGGGGTGTTTTGTTTATCCATCAAGTCCAAATGGAAGAGTAGTCCCCTAAGGGTCAGAATGCCACAGGAGAACTGTTACAGGCTTATTGGGTGTGTAACTGAGAACATGCAGAGGAATTCACAGTGTCTCTGAACTTTCTTCTAGTTCGATTACAATCCACAATTTGCAGATTGGTCAAAAGAAACAAGAGGTGCACCATTAATTAGCGTTAAGCCGCTAGATAACTGGCTGTTGATCTATACTCGAAGAAATTATGAAGCAGCCAATTCATTGATACAAAATCTATTTAAAGTTACACCAGCCATGGGTATACAAATGAAAAAAGCAATAATGTAAGTCTGTCAAGTCATTTCTACTCTGAAAATTGATTAGTAGTCATTTGGAGGGTGTGGGAATGCAAAAGTGATAAAAGGGTTAAACACGTTACCTAGATTATGTTTAAAGATCTGATACAGTTCCCTGTAATGAGGATGCAGAAACGTATTTTAGTAACTAAGAATGGGTGGGAGGACAAGCAGTACTGTTACCCAAATTATTGCTGCTATTCGCATTAGAAACAACCTTTTGCCTAAATGGCCAGTCTTGGTGTTTTGTATTTTATACAGAAGTGTTTCATGTGTGATAAACTACAGGAAATTTTTTATGCATAGTACATTTTTCATTACTTTTTCTGAATGTTGGCTAACAAATTTCCATTCTAGGATTGAAGTGGATGATCGAACTGAAGCCTATTTGAGAGTCTTACAGCAGAAAGTTACATCCGATACCCAGATAGTAAGTAGCTGACTGGTACCTAGGCAGCTGTCCTGGACTGACTTGGTTTAAAAACGGCATTTGTAAATCTTAGAATTTGAGTTTGAAATGTTGTAATTAGGTTCACAAACTGTCCACAAAATATGTATTTTACCTTCATAAGGTAGTTCTCTTAATGCTGGCTTTAGTTGTGTGTCTGCAAGCTTGTTATCTGCACTGCAGTTGGTGTGGGAAGGTGGGGGGAACAAGACCATCTGAAATGTATTTGGACTCAAAGCCTTTAATTCCATGAAATTTCATGGGGAATAGGCACAAATAGTAAAAGCAATTCGTTGTTCAGCACATGTCCAGGTATGAAGTAATAAGGTGGCAAAGACAGATGCAGTGATAAACAACATGTGAACATGTGTATGTGGCTTTAAACCTGAGAAGTAAATTGGCTTCAACTAATATGTCCCCTTTCTAGCTGTTCATCTCCTGCTCAGATGCCACAGGCAGAGTACTGTCACCATTGTCTGGAGTAATGAAGACACGTAGGATGGCAAAGTGATTTTGTCAGGGGCTAGAGAAGAATCTGAGAGCATTAATTGGAGAACACAGCAATGAGTCCAAGAGCTGGATTCAGCTCTAGAATACAAACTGGGATTGGGCAGGAATGGACTGTTTTATTTCTAGTGTTTAGATCTAATGGACATAACACTTTGGGTTTAAGGTGTATAGTGGGATCATTTGATATGCGTGTATGTTGCACAGTGATTATCACAGCAAGGCTACTTCACTCCTCCATCAACTCACATAATTACAGGTGGGTGTTTTGGTACTGAGAACATTTAGGATCCAGTCTTGAGTACCTCTCAAGTACACAACTCAGCGTTGTTAACTGTGTTCACTATGCTGCACAGTAGATCCCCAGAATGTACTCAGTTCATAACTGGAAGATTGTGCCCTTTGACTGATGTCTTCCCATTTCTAGCAGGCATATGTTTAAGGCACTCTCGTTTGTCCCCAGAATTGTCCATGGACTTGTAAGAAATTTCAGTGTAATCAGGTTCTCAATAAGATTCTATTTATTTATGAGACAGTGCGCACAAGTTGGGGGTAGGAGCAGGAGGAGAAGGAGAGGCAGACTTCCCACTGAGCAGAGAGCAGCCTGAGCTTTAAAAGTTTGAAATCCATGATCCTCGGTGGGTGGTGAGCAAATGAGAACTGTGAGAATGGTGGAAGACCTGTTTGTCCACCTGTAGGTTATTGCTAACTTGTTCTGCTCTATTCCCTATCTTGAAGTTATTCCAAACTGGTACTAGAGCATGTTTAGCTAAGTTCTTATGGTGTTCAGCTCTGAGTTGTTGGCCTCATGGGGTTTCTTTCCGTTATTAGCATCTATCCCTGAGGTGAGTGGAGGGAACAGTATCTAGCAGTTTACGTGGAGCTTGTCAGCTCTGTGGCAGAGACAGTGTTGGACAGATGTTTTACATCCAGTGGGTGGGTGTGGTTCCCTCTTCTCTTCCTTGAACCTTACCATCAGCTTCCTGATTCTTTGTAAAGAGAACATTTTCTTGGTTGCAGGTTGTTTGTCTATTGTCGAGTAATCGGAAAGACAAGTATGATGCCATTAAGAAATATTTGTGTACAGACTGCCCTACTCCCAGTCAGTGTGTGGTGGCCCGGACCCTTGGCAAACAGCAAACCGTCATGGCCATTGCTACCAAAATCGCCCTGCAGATGAATTGCAAGATGGGAGGGGAGCTCTGGAGGGTTGATATGCCTGTAAGTTTAAGTGGTGCATAAGTTTTCATTGTTTGAGAACAATGGATTTACTTTCTAACTACTGCTGGTATTCCGTTGTATCTAAAACTACAATATTTTTGTTAAAGCTAAAGCTGGCCATGATAGTTGGCATTGACTGTTACCATGATACCACAGCTGGACGGAGGTCAATTGCAGGATTTGTTGCAAGTATCAATGAAGGGATGACCCGGTAAGTGCCAGTGGGGGGCAGGGTGATGACTCATTAGCTGCTGGACTATGGGCAGGAGCAGGTGGGGGTGCAGGGCCCATGTTCTGGGGGTCTGCGAGGTTTGGGCTCTAGGATTCTGTTCCTTCCTTCTTTTCAACCTGTTGACTTCTCTTACATTAGATAAGCAAGAAAAGTAGGGAAGTAAAATAAGTAGCTGCCCTGCTGTTTTCAACTTTGTTCATTGGTCCTTAATCTATAGTAGATTGCATTTCAGGCTGTTTTATGATTGGGGGTGGGGGAGGGTACATCTCATTAAATGCAACCATCTCTAAAACTTCTCTAATAATTTTTATTGACTGCTGAAATACAAAGTTTTTGTGTTGACTTTATTTTGGAAAAACCCACTTCATTTTACCCAGTCACTTGTGTATCAACATAGTGCATCACCTTTTAGTGCTTTTCTTAGAACTAAAGGAATTGCCAAGGGGCACCTGGGGAGCTCAGTCAGTGAAGTGTCTGCCTTTGGCTCAGGTCATGATCTCAGGATCCTGGGATCAAATCCGCATCAGGCTCCCAGCTCAGCAGGGAGTCTGCTTCTCCCTCTCCTCCCTGCTCATTCTCTCTCTCACTTTGTTTCTCTCAAATAAATAAAATCTTAAAAAGAATTGCTGAGAATAGGAAAGGATGGAAATTAAAGGTATATTGACGTGTGTTGCTAATGGGTGTGTTTCAAGGTCTTGTAGCTTTTATAAGAGTGAAACCTGTAATAAATGACTTCCAAAGAACAGAGCAAGAAGTGCGATCTGTGTGTACTAGGTGTAAATCTGCAAGCTCTCTCTGGGTATTAGTTTAAATTTTATTTTTTCCTCAGCAGGGGAAATAGAATGTTGATTTATAATAAGTTTCATTTGTGATGTTAGGTGTATCTTGTTATTTCTGTTTAAGATTTCATAAAGTATTGGAGATACTAGCAGTTATCTTAAAAGGGGTTAAACATTAGAAGCTGCTGAGAGAGAAATAAATACAAAGTGCTCCAAAAGGTACAACCTGATGTCATTCTCACCCTGGTCCTGGTCTCTCCAAACAGCTGGTTCTCTCGCTGTGTATTTCAAGATCGAGGACAAGAGCTTGTAGATGGGCTCAAAGTCTGCTTGCAAGGTTAGTCTCCGGGAGGGTTACCGTCCTGGTGTCTGAATTGGGGTCTCCAAGAAATTATCCTAAAGTTACATTATTGAAAAACGTGCCCAGAATTTGGTAGCAACACACCATTTTGTTCTGTGTTAATTTATTTAAAACTTTTCTGGCTTTCTTTCAGCTGCTCTGAGGGCTTGGAATAGCTGCAATGAATACATGCCAAGTCGAATTATTGTGTATCGGGATGGTGTAGGAGATGGTCAGCTGAAAACACTGGTTAACTATGAAGTACCACAGTTTTTGGATTGCCTAAAATCTGTTGGTAGAGGTTACAAGTAAGCATGCAAACTGCAAAGCATTTTCTCTTATAAAATTATACCTTTTGTCTTTCAAATTAATTAGTTCCTTGGTGCAAGGGTCAGTGAGAACCCAGCCTCAGGAGTGCAGGAGGCTGGAGGGTGTGGAATGGGGAGGGGCCAGAGGTGCAGAGAGGTCCTGAGAAGGGTCCCTCCTGCCAGGGAGAGATAAGACGTATGGAGATACCTTTGCCGATTCTCTGCCTGCCACTTTTCTCACCTGTAGCCTTGAGGTGTGGGGAATCTGAGATTCTGGTACTTCTGTAGGCATCCACAGAATTGGTTATTAGAATAAATTCCAAACCATATTAATTTACTCTTTCTCGATTTCTTTGTCCAACAAATACTTGTTTAATTTCTTTGTGAACTTGGTTGAACTGATACTTGATCTAGGGAAGATGGTTGCCATGTGTCTCGTCTCCTGGGAGATGCTGTACCTTGTTGCTACTGTCTCTGTCGGATTGGGAGCAAGCTGAGGTGGGGGACTGTTGTATTAAGAGCTTATTAGCGTGCTCGCTTCGGCAGCACATATACTAAAATTGGAACGATACAGAGAAGATTAGCATGGCCCCTGCGCAAGGATGACACGCAAATTCGTGAAGCGTTCCATATTTTATTAAAAAAAAAATAAGAGCTTATTAGCGAATTCATAAAGATTAGTGAAATCATAAAGGTTTGTGAATTTGATTTTTAAGGATACTTAAGAAATCCAACAGGCCTGTTTGCACATACATGTTGCAACACTGGTTATTTTTGTCAGACCTTTTCAGCCAGCATTTGGTATTGTAGAAATGAGGGATTTTTGAAACCCATTGACTTTATCTGAGCTTAGTGTGATTTGGGACCTGTAGGGCAAGCATTAAGTGCTTGCTTCTTATTTCTAGCTGAACTGAAAGGTATTTCCAAGGCTTCTGTGGCCAGATGCTAAGTGTTGATTCTACACATTTCTTAAAATTAGTTTATTATGCCAGTAACTTCTCAGAGAAGTCAGGGATGTTTCTATTTCTTTTGAAGTAATTGTGTTTTAGATTAAAATGCTAACAAGCATTTTCTAATGTTTTGGAAACGAAAGTTTAATGTTCTTTTCTGTCTCCTTTAAAAAACTTAATGCTTGTATTTTCTCACTAAAATAATGTTACTGATTTTCTTTCGGTCTCTGAAATTTTGTAAACCTTGCTGGGTGTGTTTCTCAGAGTTGGAAGTGCTGTCCACACGGATGATGCGGTGTGGCCATAGGGGCAGGGGCAGTCCAACGTGGTGGCCACTTTCTTGTCTCCTCTTTGTTTACTGCTTTCGCCTCAGCATCATCCAGCCTCAGTGACCTTTTCTACACACCTAGAGGAGAGGGAGTTTTCAAGAAATAAAGAGTAGAGGTTATAGAGCAAGCTTCTCTTCCAGTCTTGAGTTGAGCTGCGTGTTTGATACGTGGGAAATGTTCCCTGTGACCCTGGCGGTGCCTGCATGTCTGCTACTTTGAATCTTTTGAGTCCTTTGGGCTTGGTTCCCAGAAGCAGTGGCAAAAATTGCCTTTGAAGAGATGGTGGCCCTGGTGAGCGTTTGACCAGAGTCCTTCTTGGTGTCCGGCACTAGTATGGGGTGGCTACTGTGGCGGCTACTGGGGCTTACCTGCCCAGTTCCCACTGAGGCAATGGGTAAACTGTACAGGGAAGTGGTTTCAAGTTGAGGCCTGAATGAAAGCATAACCAGCTGTCCCAGGAAGTGGATTCCATGGTGTGAATTGTGCTGTACTTGGTGGCTACCAAGATCAGTGATAAAGTGCAGGGTGTCCCAGGAGTAGAGGTGGGTTCATCCCAGCTTTGCCTTCATCTGTGAAACAGGGAAGCAGGTAACCAAGGGGGTACCAAAAGGAATAAATGGGAATAATTAAATATTTCATGCAGTACCCAGTAAGTACTCAGTAAACGGTAGATAGCTTATCCAGAAAAAGCTTGAAATTGTGTAGAAAATAAAATAATATCCAAGAATTATTCCTCACTTTGAAGAGCTGCAGTTTGGATGTAAATATTTGTAATTGTTCTTAGAACCACAATTTATTTGTTTTTTAATTGAAATGTTGATGTCAGCTTTTTACAAAAAAGTAAAATGGATTAGTTGATTTAGGATATTAGATAAATCAAAAACGTCACTTCGTACTTACAACCTGTCTTTCTGTCCTGACATTTCCTATGTTGTTTCTTGTGATATCAGAGAACTGAAATCCACTTTGTCTTTTGGCTCCTGAGACTGACTTTGTTACATCCAGAGCTACAGTAACTGGGCAGTAATAGACCTCCTTGGGTAGATGGTGATATTTCTAAAAATACCCTCTGCTTATGTAAAATCAGCCCCCTATCCCTTCTGGATTTGATTACTCATACCATGAGGGAGCAAAATTAGATTTATCATTGAACAGAAGTTCCCTCATCAGGGTCCTTCTGATCATTTGTCCCAACAGCATATTGTCAACTACCTTCCCAAGCCAGACCAGATCCCACTGCGTGTAAGCCCTCTGTGTCATGTAGTTTGAAGTCAGGTGTATTTCTGCTCTGTAAGAGCTAATGTTCCAGGTGGGAAAAGGCACAGGAAAAATGGAGGCATCAGTACTTCTCTCAAATGTCTGATATACTCCAGCACACTCCTGAGTACCTTCCATATGCCAGCCCACATACTCCAGGGGGTGCTTTTGAAATGGACCTTTCAGAGATGGTAGAAAAGGTGTGAAAGGTATTCAAGCACATGTGTGCTGCCACCTGAAGGGCTGTCCCCCAGACAGAGCCAGAAGGCACATAAAGGGCCAACAGGTGGCCTCTGGTGCTGCACTGGGTGCTCAGGGGAAGAGAGTTTCATCATGGTATATGGAAACCAGCTGGATCGGGCAGTGGGACGCAGCGGGGGATGCAAAGGGTACATCCTCTGCCAGCATGTGGTGGGGCCCCCAGAGGAAGATGGGAGACAGGGGGCCCCAGTACCTCGTGAACCAGTAATGCTGGGTTAGACTTTGACAGTGCTCCACCTAGCTTCCCTACCAGCCAGTTTAGACTTCAGATCTTATTTTCCACCTAGTACAAAATGCCCACTGAAGAGTGTTCCAAATTGTGTGCTTTGAAGCATGCTGAATCTGTCATTTCTGTGTGCCAGGTGAGCAGCATGCTTGTCTGTTGATGGAACATGTGTGTGACCTCATGTCACATGCCATCCTGTTCTCTACTCACAGTTGACTCCTGGTCCCTGTCTAAGTCTGTACAAAGTGTGGAGTGTCCCTTCATAGCTTGGACAGATACTCTGCTTCGAAAGGGAAAGGGTTTGAGAGACAGAGAGAGAGAGAGGCAGAGACACAGGCAGAGGGAGAAGCAGGCTCCATGCAGGGAGCCTGATACGGCACTCGATCCTGGGACCCAGGATCATGCCCTGGGCCCAAGGCAGGTGCTAAACTGCTGAGCCACCCAGGGATCCCAGGGAGAGGGTTTCTTTTTAAATGGAGTATGTGAATGTGAATGTCAATGATTGAGTGCCTGTAAGCATGACAGACTCCATGTCATTACATTCATCATCATCACCTTTAAGCCCAAGACTAACGGTAATTGTGGTGAAGAAACGCGTGAATGCCAGATTTTTTGCTCAGTCTGGAGGAAGACTTCAGAACCCACTTCCCGGGACGGTTATTGATGTAGAAGTTACCAGACCAGAATGGTAAGTTCTGTACGATTATGTGGAATTGTTTTTTGCTTTATCAACTTCAACATGTTTACTTTTTCTCCTATTTCTTATAAAGTTTTCAATTAGCTTGATCCAGTAATAATAATAAAGCCTATGATTTAGTATTGGTGAAGCCTGGGGGGAATAGGTTTTCATGTAGTTTTTCTGGGAGAATAGGGTTATTGTCTGTGGCACTGATTAGACATAGAGAGGGTAAGAATTGCTACTGTAGATTGCTTTTGTATTTTTTTTTAACATGTGACCTCATCCACAGATTGTTTCCTAGTAAAAATGTTGAGATTGATAATGCTTTGTTATCCAGAGGTCAGAAAGTTTCATCTGAAACACAGCTGCAGATAAGGAGCTTCTGAGTAGTAAACAAAGCTTTTTATGTAGCCTGGAGCTACACTTTGCCATGGAAAAGCCAGCTAGCTAGGATGTCTGCAGGCACACTGGGGCCGCCTGCTGATGGTGTTCGTACCCAGCAGCTATTGGCTGCTGAAACTGGCTCCTCAAAAACACTATGGGGTGAGGCCTAGGGGGTAGGGGATCCTGATGCTGCTGAGAGTAGTGGCTCCTCTGTCAGTCCAGTAGTGCTGTCTTCAGGAGAGCACACTGTTAGGACCATTCTTCTTTTTCAACATGTTGGAGCTTTTAAAAAGGCAGCTTTAATTAGGATAAATAGTGGGCCTGGGTGCAGAGCTGCTAATGCAGAATGCCCTTCCTATACAGACCTAGAGTAAATGAGACTTTACAACACTAACTTTATGTAGATAAATGGGAACACAGATTTTTAGTTCTCTTTAGTCAGTTCTGTTAGGTGACCATGGATGGAAATTACTACGTTGAGATGCATTATCTTGGATTTCTTTTCTTTTAAAAAAAAAAAAAAGGTTCTATTTTTTCATGAGAGGAGACTTTTTAAGATTTTATTTATTTATTCATGAGAGACAGAGAGAGAGGCAGAGACAGAGGTAGAGGGAGAAGCAGGCTCCCTGCAGGAAGCCCGATGTGGGACTCAATCCCAGGACCCTGAGATCATACCCTGAGCCAAAGGCAGACCTCTGAGCCACCCTGTCTTGGATTTCTGTCTTTTTCTCAAGCAGGTGTTAGTTATGGCAGTGCCAGAGGATTCTACTAGTGGGAAAATCAGCTGTGGGAGACAAAGTGGCTAAGATGCTAACATAGAAAGTTCTTTCCTGCAGGACCCTCTAACCACTCCGAGTGACCCCATGGCTCTTCTACTAACACTCCTGCTGTGCTAACTACAGCTCAGGGCAGACATTGACTGGGAGACAGCTGACATAAACAGATTGGGTAAAATCCAAGTGGAATTATGAAGTATGAAAACACTTCATTACTTTTTACTAGATGCTGTTTAAAACTTAGCTGCTGATGCTCTGCATGCACCTGGAGAACCCAACTTGTAGGGACCAGCAGAGTCCCATTAGCTGCCAGTACTCTGGACGCTAATGTGCCTGAGTCGGGGAACTGAGGGTCTGACTCTAGCCCTGTTGTGGTCTCTCTACGGTTTGGGCCAAGTGGCTTAATGTCTCTGAAACCCTCCTTCTAAATAAAAATAATCTGTTCTGTATCAGTTGTGGTGTTCGGACTTGTCTAGTTTCAGCAGAGCTAGCAAGTTGCACAGGTAATTTCCTTATAGCTTTATTAGGTCAGATTACAGTATCTCTGGATTGATGTGTTATTGCTGCTTCAGAAAGTGGGAAGAACAGATACCCTGTTCCTCTGTTTGCATTCCTGGTATCTGCTTTACTGTTTGGGTCCTGCACTAGTTCTGCTTCTGTCCCTGGGGCCTCTCAAGTCCTCTAAGAATCTGCTTTGCATCCTTGATGATGAAAATGAAGCATACTTTTGTTACAGTGGGAACAAGAAGGGGAAAGGCTCTAGGGCAAAAGCATATTTTGGGAATGACAGTGCCTGAAAGGAGAGCTCCTCTACCTTCGCCCACTGCTGCTGCCCTCTAGGACCTCTGTGGTCTGTGAGCCACACCAGTGTGCCCTGAGGCGTGCAGGTGGACAGCTGTGAGTGCCTCGCCTACGCCGGGCGCTGTAACTGGCGGCCTGGGCATGTGTGGAGTTCCCTGAGGTGTCAGTGACAGATAATTAAAATCTAAGTAATAGTGGTTTCTTAAACATCTGTCACACATAAGCATTCCAGAATGGTCCATGAACAGCAAGTGTCATGGATGTGAAGGAAGCACATTTCATCCTGAAGAGGTTAGGTTACATGAGAATATGAGACCTCTCCCTGTGAAAAACTGGACCCATGTTAACCTCAGCTTTCAGACGGATGAGCCTCCCATCCATGTGGCTTTTCTCTTATAATTCCAGGTATGATTTTTTTATCGTGAGCCAGGCAGTGAGAAGTGGCAGTGTTTCTCCCACACACTATAACGTCATCTATGACAGCAGTGGCTTGAAGCCAGACCACATACAGAGGCTCACATACAAGCTGTGTCACGTCTACTATAACTGGCCAGTAAGTGTGTTTCCCTAGGGACATGAACTCACATACGTGAGCTTCACTTTTCAAAAAAAGGAGTTACTGTTTTCAGAGACTTTTAAAGTTAATATTGAGATGTGTGATACAGGAGACCAGATCGAGAGTAACAGCCCTGTGTTTCTTCCACTAAAGGGCGTCATTCGAGTCCCTGCTCCTTGCCAGTACGCCCACAAGCTGGCTTTCCTCGTGGGCCAGAGCATTCACAGGGAGCCCAACCTGTCCCTGTCCAACCGCCTGTACTACCTCTGACCCTCAGGAGACGACGAAACGCAGCCGTTTCTTCTGTTTGAAGTTGTAACTTTGGGATTTTTTTAAAGTTTTTATTTTTTTTAGCTGTTACCTTTCTAGATGAAACTTGGGAAGGGAATTAGGTCTGGAGTCTCGTGTGTAGCATTGCTGCTGTGACTGGCTTATAGGTAAAAATTAAAGTTTTATATTTTATCTTGTTTACTTCTCAAATATGTTGTGAGAATTTTTTGTTTTGAAAAAAATGTGGATACCGTACTTTGTATTATAAACAAACTTTCTTAAACTATTTGAAAAGTGGTAATTTACTTGAAAGTACTTTCAGGAGTGAGCAAGTCCTGCTTTGTAAACCTACATTAATTAATCTTTTTGAAATATTCTTAATTTAAAGGAGAGAAAGGCATAAAAGTGGGAAACTCACTACAGCTGTAAGGTAGGGTTTTATTTGGGTTTATTTTACTTGATCTATTTTAAAGTTATAAAACTGCCATTGAATAACTTACACAAGGTGTGGGAATGGTAGACTCTATGAAGAAGTAGGCTGATTTTTTTATTTCATTTTGGGGCTAGGTGGTATGGGGGTTCGAAGAAGATGGTTGAAAAGTTTTAAATTTCTGTCCAAAGAAACATTTTAAGACTCTTTAACAAAAAGAGGTCAGTAACCTATATTAACATTACTATTTATTTTGTTTGCAACAGGGACATCCTTCTACTTGTTATAAAATAAAATAAAATTGGATCATCACCTTATCCATGAATAGTGTAGTTTGTTTTTACTGAAAGTGTATGCATTTTCTTTCCATTTTTAAAGAATTCTTTTTGAATGCTGGAGAGCTTGCTCTTTCAAAAGGATACAGTTCCATTTATAAAAGCTAAATCGGCATCACTTTTGAACCTCAGTGTTCATAGGACAAGAATTGAGAGCCCAAGCTTGTAAGGAAATGCAGACTGAGCAGGACATTATCTGGAAGTTGATGATTGTAATTATTCACATGTACGTATTTGTAGGAATTTTCAGGAAATTTTGCAAAGAGCTGGCATGCAGTTAATGAGTAAAACCTGTATTTTGAGAACCCCTTTAAACATTACTTGTAATTGTGATGCATGTTACGCATTAGCGCTCATACATGAACCCCTTGTCTTAACATCATTATACTTGGTCTTATCAAATAAATCCTTTTTGGAGTTAGCCTCATTAACGTGAATGAAAACCATTTGATTTTCCTTTTAGTTCTTCAAGCTCATAACTGTTGTTAACACTGTCATTGGCTTATTAGCCCAGGCTCCTTAACCTGCTTGGGCTATAAACAGTAGAAGAAAAAAGAACAGAAAGTGTGAGGTTTTAGAGGAGGGCCAGAGACCAGATTATGTGACAGAAGTCACTTGAGGCTGTCCTGGTATGAAGGAGTATGAGGAAGTCTGACCCTACAACTTGGAAGATTGGTTTGGGGTATTTTTTACTTACAGATTTGTAGGCCTAGTCAGGAGCTTTTAGGTCATTAAAGTGTCATTCTTCGGTTTTAACAATCTCTTAAAGTGTAAAGGTTTTAATGTCTTTAAAACCATGAGAAATTGGTAAATGAAATCTAGAAAAGTTGCAGTAATCAAGAGACCCTCACTAAAGTCTAAAAGACTTTGCTATCGGGAACAGAAAACCTGCTCAAATTAGTTTCAGCCAAAGGAGTCACGGATTGGCTTGGTCCTTCATCCCAGGTGTAGTTTCCAGAATTTAATCTGTTTAAACATCACCTACTTTGCTTTGTAATAACAGCGAACACTGGGCCCATGCCAGATACAGAATTAGAACCGCTCAGGGAGACCAGCTGACCCCTTCCTTAGACACATCCCACATGGTTTGTCTGGAATTTGGGCGAATGCCAACTGAGACAGCACCTAGAATCTGGTTGATGAGAGGATATGGGGGTGCTCACTTGTTCCTGCTTTCTTCTACATTGGTTTTGACTGATGGGCAGAGAAGTCTAGGTTTTGTGGTCTGTCTCACCCTTTTAGAAGTCTTGGTGATCTACACTTTCTGCAACCAGAGGGATGTGCCACCTGGATGGATGGAGCCTGGCTCATGGGCTGTGTCCAGGAGTGGGTGGTAGGATGCCCATGCAGGCATTGGTGAAGGAACAGCTCCCTGTAGGAATGTCCTGAGGGCCACACCCAGAAGACGGAGTACGCAGGACAGTCAGCTCCTTGATGCCAGTGGTGGCTGCATCTGGCTCTGGAGAGAGCAGTGTACAGAATGCCTGTGCAGGAGTCTGGCCTGTTGTGGCATCTGCTGTGGCACTTTCAAGCAACAGAAATGGACTGAAATCTGGGCTGCTTCCTTAAAGTGAGAAGTCCACATGAATTCTACCCGGGAAAGCTCTTCCTTCCTAGCCCTTGCCTGACCCATCAGTCTCAGGAATCCCTGAGGTAATCCTGTGCTTGGGTGGGGGCTCTGCAGAGAAATGCATACAGGGATGAGGCTACTTGTAGGGGCAGACACGGGCTCTCCCCTCACCCCTCAGGTAGTGTTCAGTTTTGTAGATTCGGTGTGGCATTTCCTGGAGCACACAGATCCTTGCACCGAGCGTGCTCCTGGAATTCTTGCTCACTGTCCTGTGTCAGATCTTCCATTTCCCAGCAGCAAAGGCAGTCTAATGCTGTGGTGGAAATCTTCAGGTTATTTTTGTATAGTTTAAGGTTTGATTCAAGTTCATGTAATTGGTGGTGTCATTAGACACAAGATTTCAAGGGCTAGGTGTAGATCTGGCTGTATATTATTCCAACCCAGTTTCTGAAAAAGGGATCATGTCCATGGAGAGCCCTCGTGGCTCTGTGTTGAGAATACCCCTCCTGACCTGCCTTGGTTACCCAGAGGCGCCCCCCCCCCAATCCCTGGACACACCCTGAACCACTGGCACACAGCTTAGTGCTCCCATCATCCTTCTTTTTCAGAATCTGAGAGGACCTCCTGAGATTGCTTTTTCTGACCCCGTCCTCTGCTCTTCTGGAACTTCTCATGGAGCCTTTTGGAATTCACCATCATGTCTTCACAGCCCCCTTGTTTGAGGAGTTCCCATCCCTTCTGAACACCTAACTTTCTTCCAGGACACTTAGCTTTCTTCCAGGACACTTCCTGCCTTCGGGTGGTGCTGTTGTGTCTGCCACACCTCCAGTCCGCTGGGCCTAGAGCAGCCAGGTGCCCCGCACTTCATCCACATGCCCTCCTCTTGTTGTTCTGTACCCCCTGGGCTCAGACCCGGTGGTGACTTCAGTCCCTGGCTTGCTTTCATTATGTGGTCGTGTTCGTTCTCACACATGGCAAAACCACCAGTTCAGTACAGCATTTTCCTACTGTTGTGTCCCATGTGCCCCACAGCCCTGCTTCACTGTGGCTATAACAGAGGCCTCGAATGCTGCTCAGCTTGAGTCCTATCCCAATTTTGTGCTCTGCTGTCCTAGAGGTCACCTACACCTGCTCCCCTCCTGACACCTGCCGTGCCATAGCCATGCTCCCTGTCCACTCTGGACCCTGCTCTCGGCTGTTTTCAAGCACCGCTGAGAACTTCCACGTAGCAGCCGAAGGACCGCCAGATGGAGTCTTCTGTGGGTTTGTGGTTACAGAGCTCTTCGCTTCTAAATCTACCCTCAGCCACTTGTGCACAAGACACCTGGCTCTTCAGGGAGGTTGCTCCTTATAATCATGTCTCTCCTGTCCCTGCATCAGCATTTTCTTTTCTTATCCCCGGCAGCCTACAAACCTGGCAGTGTTTTTTCCATCCTAAAAAAAAAAAAAGGCCTTTGGGGCACCCTGTTGTGCCTCAGAGCTGCTTCCTCTATTTCCCCAGTTTGAAGGTAGAGGAGTATCAGTAAGGTCTCCTCGGGCCTGAGACGTACTTCAGAACCAAAAGAGCAAGCCACGCCAAATGATGACACAGTTACGCAGGGTGACTCGTGGACAAGGGCAATGCGGGGCATTTACACAGCATTTATCCGCCCAGCCTGGACTACCACCCACAGTTGTTACAGAGTGACCAGCGTGGTGGGAGATCCCAGGCCAGAGGGGAGAAAGCAACAGAGGCCCGAGGATGGGAGTGAGAGTTGTCACTCCTGCCCAGCTCCCTCCCCCCACCTCCTCGTATATCGTTCTGGCCCATACCACCTGCACACTGCCAGGCCCCTACAGCTAGGCACCGGGAACAGACTGGCAGCCCTAAGCCACAGCAGCAGCACAAACAGCAGCTCCGGGTTCCCCAGCAATCTCAGCAAGAGTTCCTTGCCTGTGAGCTTCAGTGGAAGTGGGGGCTCACACTGCAATGGGGGCGGGTCAGGGCGGTGTCAGCCGCTCCAGGCTTCTCCAGCAGCATAGTAGTAGTTTGGTTCTTAGGAGCCAGCACCACCCTAGCGTTGCTCCATTCCTCGTGGTTGAAGGAGGGGGGACAGTGAGAGCTGTAGTTGCTTCCTGCTGGAAAGGCAGAGTTTAGGACCTGGGAAGCAAGAAGCTGCCCAGCATCTGCTGTAGACATTACCCTACACTAAGCTGAGCCACCATCGTTAGAGCCATTATTTTGGCACTTGCAGGCACGGGCTGAGCATTGTCCTTCCACATTCCCTAAAGAGGTCAGTCCAGTTGGACAGTGGTCTCTTTTGAGGAGGTGGTCCTACAGGTCAGACCTACAGTGTGCAAGTAGTGAGGTAGAAAATCTGCCAGATATGCAAGGAAGGCAGAATTAAGGATCCAGCCTAGTTTTACCGATACAGGATAACCCACTCAAGGACAGTGAAAATGGGCATCAGCACCCATGACAGTGTGTTAGTGAAACAGGTTCCCCACCCCCTGCTCTAAAATCAGTTTTGTTTATAGCAGAGGCAAAATAAGTCCATTTTTATCAAACCTGCATAATTCTTTTTTTTCCTGCATAATTCTTTATGTGAGTGCAGCAAGAATAGTCCCTGGTCATTTAGGTTCTTTTGAGTCTGCTTTGCTAGAACTTCTAAGGACTATCAGAGCTTTTAATAGCCTTTCAAGGCTAAGAGCCCAGCCAAGTGTTTGCCACCACACGCACAATACCTACAGATAGGATTGCTTCGCTTCTTGAGGTCCCCCGAATGTCCTGAGGTTCCTGCACCTGCCAGGCAGTGACCTTCCTTACTCACCTGGTCAGCGCCCCTCCCTCCTCCCCCTGGAGCCCTGGAAGCCAGGTACCAGGCCAGTTTCTCCCAAGGGGCTTGCTTCATTGGGTCCATAAAGTCAGCCTCTGTTCTTAAAGCTCTCTGGTCCCCTCGGCCTACCCATGGCTCTCTCAGATACGACCTTCCAGTCTAAGCCTCAGCAGTATAACCAGCGCTCCCAGAACAGATCCGTACTGAACCAATGCAAGTAACTGGAAGGGAGGATTGCTCACTCTGTCGTTGCCCCGGGCCCTAGCCAAACCCTCCTGACCTGAGCGCACGCGGAGCTCACCACTCAGGTTTGGCACAAGCACTCCAGGGCTCGGACTTGTTTCACCACCGTGCTCGCCTGTGGATTAGCACCCTGCGCCCACTGACTCCCTTCTCAACCAAATAATACAAAAGTCTTAATATATGTGCTAGATGGGGAATAAAAGGTCTCCAGTCAACCAGCAAAAGCCTGTAACACCTGCACCATTTCAGGGTTGGGGGAGGTTCGTATTGTATTCAGTGTCACTTCTGTGTCATCCAGGGAGCTGCCACACAGAATGACCCTTGCTCTAGGCTCCTGCTGGTATTGGCCCCCCAGCCTCCTGACTTTACGCCTGTAGTGATGTGGCTGCTTGAGCTGAGGGATGACTCCAGTTATGCCACCCAGATTCACCTGGCCTGGTTCGATCCGGATCCTGTAGAAGATTCACGCCCACAACATATTCAGGAACGGGGTTAACATGCACAGGACGGAGCCTGCCCATCTGTTGATAGAGGCTTTTTGTCTAACCTTGGTCATTCGTCCCCTATAGCCTTCGGTGGCCTATTTCCCCCCAGATTTTTAGGGGCCTTCCATAGATGAGTGTGCATTCAGCTCTAGCGTCAGTCAGAGCCAGTCCAGCCTGTCTGTCAGTGTTTCATTCCACGTGGGGCCTCCGGTCACCCCCCCCCCCCATGCATGCACTGGAGGACCATGTCATCCTCGGGAGCAAGGGTCCAGCCCTGCAAGTCGCCCACAGTGGAGGGCACTCAGCGATGCACCTGGCTTTGTTGGAGCCTTCCCTCACGGGGATAAACTGCTCTGCTTGGGCAAGGGCCCCACGGACTTAGCAAGACGACACTGGGTTGGTCGGATTTCCTCTCGGGGTCCCAGATACTCGGTCTAGTGACAGCTGTGTACCAGTGACCTCCGTCGGCCCCCTCCCACCATTTTATGTTTCTCCCTATTTTTCAAGCCATCTATTTCCCTCATGGCCAAGCTTTCCGTTTCAGCTGGGCCAGCCTCCCCAGGTTCCCACAAGCCTCGGGGCAAGGGCACCAGTGTGGCCCCACGACGCCCCTGGCCCACACGGGTGCAATGGGGCTCTCCTGCCACAGGGCACCAGTGCTCGTCCAGCCTCTCCAGCACCTGGCAGGAGTGTCACCCTGCCAGTGGCCCGGGGCATCGCAGACGCTTGGCACGTGGTGACTGCATCGGGAGGCCCCAGCTGCCCCACGCCCTGGCCCTCGCGTACACTGGCTCCTTGGCATGCCCTGCTCCACGGCGAGGACCTCCGGCTCCCCACGGGAGCTCCGTCGGGTCCAGGCACGGTGCGGCCGCCCAGAGACGGCGCCAAACCGCACACAACAGGCTCCCCCAAAACACGGGGGTCCACCAATGCCACAGACGGGGCTCGTCCCCACAGACAGGGGAATCCTCCCCAGGACCGGGGGCTCCTCCCCATGGATAGCACGTTCCACCAGTTCCACGGAGAACAGGCTCCCCCAGGGACAGGGGCTCCCCACAGACAGGGGCTTCCCCCACAGACAGGGGCTCCCCCCCGACAGCGGACAGCCCGCCCCTCCCGTTCCCACGACCGTGGGCCTCTCTAGGGCTAGCGGCCCCTCCCCCAGACAGAGCCCCCCTGCAGCACCTCTGCCCCCGCCGCCCCCGCTCGCATCCAGGCTCGCTTGTCCTCAGCCTCCTGCTGACTATGCCTTCGTGTTCCCAGGTCACCTAAGTGTACCCCCTCTTCCCCTTGAGCATGGACTCCGGGGGGCACGACCCGGTCCCCCTCCCCGCTCTCCCCGGCTCTAAGGCAGTGCCTGGACCTGGCGTGTTCTCAGCTGTCCACTGAGCGGCTCAACCGTCGGTCCCCGCAGCCAGGCGGCGCCCCCGTTTCTTACGGGCCGTGCAGCTCGGGAACCCTCTCCGCCCCGCCACCTGCTTTCCATTCTGCTCACCTGGGGGCTTTAGAAACTACTGGCAGGGCCCCAGCATCGTCCCCTAGTGAGCATGTCGCTCGAGACCTGGACGTGGCCGTGGCCGTGGCCGTGGACGTGGACGTGGCCGTGGCCGTGGCCGTGGGTGCCCTCCCATCTCCCCGGGGCTGGGACAGCAGGATCAAGTACTCCAGGGGGCGGCCTGCACCGTTCGCGTGGGCAACAGCCAGTCAGGCCTCCAACAAGTCAGACCAGCTCTTCCGCTGCCGTTGGGTTGCTTCCTTCCTGGGGACCTGGACGAGTAGGCCCAGCCCAGTCCATCCTTGTCCACGCTCTCCAGTTTCCGTCCGGTGCCAGGGTGTGATCGGTAGGGCCGGGATCGGGGCAGGAAGGAGCCCCTTGGAGGGCGACTTTAGGGTCTCAGCTATGGCGTGGCCAGTGCTGCCGTAGCCCAGATGGGCACCATGCTCCTGGGCCTGGGGCCCATGCGGCTACACCTGCCCAGGAGGCGGCCGCCACCAAGCTTCATCTTCGGCCCCGAAGCACCTGCCGTAATGTGCGTGCCTTTGCCATTCCCTGCCTGGCCCCAGGCTAGTGGGCTTGGACTTGTAGATTTATATGTAAACACACATGCTACATAATCTTTCTGGACAGCACTTGCATTCCCTCTCACTCAACTTTTACTGATTTTTTTTTATTAGATTCTATTTATTTGAGAGAGTGCGAGCAAGTGAGCAGGATTGGGAGGAGGGGCAGAGGCAGGGGGAGAAGTAGACTCCCAGCTGAGCCCGGGGCCCAGTGCAAGGCTCAATCCCGGGACGGTGAGATCATCACCTGAGCCATAATCAAGACTCAGATGCCTAACCCACTGAGTCACCCAGGTACTCTAACTTTTGTTTTAAATCAATTTTATCGAGTTATAATTTACATATCAGCAAATGCAATTGCATGAGTTTTGACAAATGCATACGCTCCTGTATCTCTGCCACAGTCAGATTTAGAAAAATATCTAGGGATCCCTGGGTGGCGCAGCGGTTTGGCGCCTGCCTTTGGCCCAGGGCGTGATCCTGGAGACCCGGGATCGAATCCCACATCGGGCTCCCGGTGCATGGAGCCTGCTTCTTCCTCCGCCTGTGTCTCTGCCTCTCTCTCTCTCTCTGTGACTATCATAAATAAATAAATAAATAAAAATAAAAAAAAAATAGAAAAATATCTATTCCCTCCCACAAAAAGTTCCTTCTTGCTCCTTTGCAAACAGTCCTCACCTGTCCCCAAGTAACCAATGATCTGCTTATACCTACTCTGGAAGCGTATGAAAATGAGACCCTATAGCACGCGCTCCTCTGTGTCTGGTTTCTTTTGCTCGAGATGTCCTGTGTTTCAAAGATTCATCCAGGTGACTGTGTAAGGGGTATATTTGCTAAGCTATGCTCCTCTGGCTCGTTCCATTTTATGTTTAACCAACAATAGATGGATATTTGGAGTGTTTCACATTTGGGGCTATTGTAATAAACTATTAAAAATTCTGTTCAAGCCTTGATGTGCACACATACTTTCATTTCTGTTGGGTACATGCATAGACACAGAGCTGCTAGATCTGTACACTGAGGGTCTCTAGGTAATAAGTGCTGCACTCCTGGCTCTGTCCTGCAAGGCATGCGAATTCCAGGTGCTCTGCATCTTCACCAATGTTTGATGATGTCACTCTTTTCCATTTTAATAGAATTTTAAAATTCTAACTAAAATTAAATAACCCAAATAAGATAGAATTGCATGTAATGTAACATTATATTATTTGGGTTATTATTTGCATGTCCCTGCTGACGAATACTGAGCTTCTTTCTGTGTGCATTCTGGCCATTTTTACATTTTCTATAAAAGACCTGTTCAAATATTTTGTACATTTTTTTAAAAAAATTGGTCTTATTGAATTGTAAAATGTCTTTATATATTCTAGATACAAATCTTTTGTCAGATATACACGCACTATGAAAGTCTCCTCCCAGTTTCTAGATTGCTGTTTTGTTCTCCTAAATATCAAAGAGAAGATGTTTTTAAATTTGATGAAGTCCAATTATCAGGGTTTTTTTTCTGTACAGTTTGTGCTTATTGTGTCCTACGTAAGACCTCTTTCTGGCCAAATTTCTCCATTTTCTTCTAGAAGCTTTATGGTTTCAACTTTTTCATTTAGGACTGTGATCTGTTTGGGGTTAATTTTTGTACACCATGGAAGATAACAGTTTTCCCCCTCATAAATAACTAGGTCTTTCTGCAACATTTCTAGAAAACACCGTATTTCTTTCCTCTACCGAACTACCTTGGCTCCTTTGCTACAAATGAACGTGCCACCTACATATGCATTTACTTCAAGACTCTCTAGTTTGTGCCCATGACTTCAATGTCCACATTTTACAAAAAGCAACGCTGTCTTGATTACTATAGCCTTACAAGTCTCAAAATCAGGTGATTAGAGTCTTTCAACTTTGTTCATCTTTTTCAAGACTGTCTTGGTGATCGTAGATCATTTCCATTTCTGCATTATTTTTTTTAATGCAGTTAAAGCAAAGGCCTGCTGGGATTTTGACCCCATTCACTGAATCAATAGATCCACTTGAGAGAAATCAGAAATTTAACAATTTTACATCTTCTAAACCACGAACATATTCTGTATGGCTTTAAGAGCCCTTTTGTATCTAAGCAATGTTTTTTTTTTTTGTTTTTTTTTTTTTTTTTTGCAATTAGCAAGAGGGTTTATTGGACGTTTGCGCAAACGGGCTCTCCGCCTCTGAAGAGGAAGAGAGCCCTGGTTAGCAATTACAGGTATCTTTTAAAGGCAAAAGGGAAAAAAAAAACCGCTTAAAGACAAAAGAACCTCGGGAGTCGCATAGCATTCAGGTTATTGATTTCACAGAGGGTCAACATGAACCTATTCAGGGACATTCCAATCAGGGTGTGGGGGGAAATGGTTTTCTTATTGTAAACAGAATGCTTTTAGTTGCTAAAATTTCAGGAAGACACCTGGATTGGCTGCCTCTGGATTAGGGCTGGCCCTACTTACAAGGGGGGAGGTTTCTTCATTCCCTCCTCTTGTTTGGGCTGATTTTAACCTTAAAATCTTAGGGAATATTTATTTCTTCAGTTTGGAGGGCCCGACATTGCTGAGTTAATACCAGAGCTTGGGTAATAAACAATCTTTCCCGGATGAACTGGAGCGGCCAGTTGAGGACTCAGGGGCCGAAAGTTAGCAGCAGGAGCAGGATAACTAGAGGGCCCATAATGGTAGAGATTAGGGTGGTCAACCAGGGAGACTGATTAAACCAGCTTTCAAACCAGCCCTGCTGGGCCTCCCGGTCCCTTTGTCTTTTATTTAACCTTTCCCTGAGTTTGGCCATGGAGTCTCTGATGACTCCAGAATGGTCTGCATAGAAACAGCATTTTTCTCCTAGGGCTGCACACAGTCCTCCCACTTTCAGGAGTAGTAAATCCAAGCCTCTCCTGTTTTGGAGTACTACTTCTGAAAGTGAGGTGAGGGACTGTTCTAACTTAGAAACGGACTGCTCTAGTGCCCGTAGATCCTCATCTACAGCTGTTTGGAGTTCTAAATAACGTCGTGAGCCCTGGATCAGAGCAGCTGCGCCAGTACCCACCCCAGTAGTGACCCCTAGTCCCAACATAACGGCTAGGGTTAGGGAGACAGGTTCACGCCAAAAACGGGTGGGATGTTCATTATACTGATTTTCTAGAGTTTCAGCAGGGTGATAGAACACCCTGGGTATGATCTGCACCATGACACAGAAGTCGTTTGAGCTATTTAGAACCTTAGCTGACACACAGGGGGTGAGGCCTTTGTTGCATGCCCACCAAGTTCCCGGCTGGGGCTCCAGGTAAGAGTCAGTCCCTAAAATCGGGGCGGTAGTGTTGCAGAGTTCCTGGTAACCCCGGGTGAGTATAGTTAGCCTTGACAGTGATGTAATCCCAGGAGGAGGAGGGCCTCTCATCCTGTGTCTCCCTAGTCTCGCACCCCCAATTTTTACAATAGAAGTATTCCCCTCCTCCACAGGTGGGATTTAGCCTGCGATCTCTGTGGTACCCGGGACAGACATAAAAGGGAAGAGTGCTGAGCATGGCCCTTCTGTCAGGCGTGCCACATCCTCCCCATGGGTCTAATCCCAGTCGCCCTGGAGGGCTTTCTCGGTTAGGGGCTCTAGAGGTGTCCAAGTATCCCTCTAGGTCCCATGGGCTAGGGGCCCCTATGGTTAGCTTGCATAGGTCAGGATATAGGTTAGGCCACCAGGTTCCCATGGGGTGGTCTTAGTTATAGACCAGACCTCGTCACCCCCAGACGTTAGTACCTGCCAGGTTAACCTTTTGAGGGCATGAGGGTCACCTTTGGCGGAGGTGAAGAGCGCTAGGAGAGGTAGGAATATAACTGTCATTGAACAATTTTTTTGAAAGTCTTATCTTGAGCGGGTTTTGGGTGCAGTGGAGCTTCCATTGGGGTGGCTCGTCCGGTCCGCCAGTCCGGTCCGCCTGGCTGGCGTCAGCGGTGCTCGTTGATGGGGCGCGCTTGACGTGTGAGGCGTGGACCCAAGCAGCAATGCTGTCTACCTTTAAGGCGGTTGGGGTGGTCAGTAGTACAGTGTATGGGCCCTTCCAGCGGGGCTCAAGCATCCTGGACTGATGTCTCCTGACATAGACGGAGTCACCGATCTGGAACAGGTTGTGTCTCCGGGGCGGTAGACAGCCGCAAGGGGTTTCCAGATCTGGCCCTGGATAATCTGGAGTGCCTTAAGCCTGTCCTGTAAACCGGGAGTGTTAGCAAGAGGGTCAATAGCAGAATCTAGTAAGCCCGTTACTGGTGGGGGACCTCCATAGAGAATCTCGTAAGGAGTTAGCCCATGGCGCGCGGGAGTGTTCCAGACTCGGAACAGAACCATAGGGAGGAGTTGGACCCAGTCTCTAGTGCCAGTCTCCAATGTCAATTTGGTTAGGGTCTCTTTAATTGTTCTATTCATTCTTTCTACCTGCCCTGAGCTCTGGGGTCTGTATGCACAATGTAATTTTTAATTTATCCCCAGTTATCTGGCCACCAACTGACTTACCTGGGAGACGAAGGCGGGGCCGTTGTCTGACCCTATTACCTTGGGCAGTCCAAACCAGGGGAAAATTTCTTCTAGGATTTTCTTGACAACCACCTGGGCAGTTTCTCGTTTGGTGGGGAAGGCTTCTGTCCATCCTCCTGTGGGCCTAGTGCAGCGGCTTGTGCTGTTTCATCGGCCATCCTGTTCCCCTCTGCTACTGGGTCGTTGCCTCGCTGATGCCCCGGACAGTGAATTATCTACCACGGCCGCCCCAGCTTTACGTTCACCATTTCGTAGAAAGCTACTCCCCTCAGTGTACCAGGTTGCTTCAGCATCTGGCAAAGGCTGGTCCGTCAAGTCCCCTCTGGTGCCATGGACCTCAGCTAGGATCTGGTGGCAATCATGCATTACTAGGGAGGGGGACTCGGTTTCTGGAAGCAAGGTGGCCGGGTTTAGGGATGTAGCCGTTCCAAACCGTATCCGCTCAGAATTCAGTAACATGGCCTGATAATGGGTGACCCGGGCGTTTGAGAGCCATCGATCAGGGGGCTGGCGGATGACTGTCTCTATGGCATGGGGGGGGCCACCACAGTGAGGGGTTGGCTGAAGGCCAACTTATCTGAGTCTTTTACCAGGACTGCCACAGCCACTATTATTCGGAGACATGGGGGCCATCCTGCAGCCACTCTGTCTAATTTTCTTTTGAAAAGTATGCCACGGGCCTTTTCCAGGGTCCCAGTTTCTGAGTTAGGACCCCTCTGGCTATTCCTTGGCGTTCATCAGCATATAGCGCAAATGGCTTGGTTACATCTGGGAGGCTCAGGGCAGGGGCGGTCAATAAGGCCCTTTTTACTTTGTCAAAAGCCAATTGTTGTTCCTTTCCCCAGTGGTAGGGGGCGTTGGATTTCGTGAGGGGATATAGGGGAGCCGCCAGCTCTGCAAACCCGGGTATCCAGAGGCGGCAGAACCCGGCACTGCCGAGGAACTCTCGTAGCCCTCTGGCATCAGTGGGTGCTGGGATCAGGGCTACAGCCTTTTTGCGGCCCTCCGTCAGCCACCTCTGGCCTCCTTCCAGGAGATATCCCAGATAGGTCACTCGTCTCTGGCCTATTTGGGCCTTTTTGGCGGAGGCCCTAGACCCCAGTCCTCCCAGTCTCTTGAGCAGGGCCCCCATACCTTTTACACAATCCTGTTCTGTCTTAGCCGCTATGAGCAAATCATCCACGTACTGCAGGAGAACGAGGTCCGGATGGCCAACTCCGAATTCTGCCAAGTCCTGATGCAAGGCTTCGTTGAACAAGGTGGGGGAGTTTTTGAATCCCTGTGGTAGCTTTGTCCAAGTGAGTTGTCCTGAGAATCCCATCTCAGGATCTTTCCATTTAAAGGCAAAAATAGGCTGGCTTTGAGAGCTTAACTTTAGGCAAAAGAATGCATCTTCTAGATAGAGCTCAAGGGTCCTTCTGCCTCAGTTAAAACTGAATGTTGAGCTCCTGTAGCAACCAGGAAGGTCACTGGTTGACCCCCCCACTTTAAGGGTTATCCGAGGCTGGGGGGGGGGGCTCCTGGCCCTGACATCCCTAATCTTCATCCTCTAGGGACAGCACGGGAATGGGCTTCTTAGGTCCCTGCGTTTGGCCCTTCTTTGGACAATCTTTAACCCAATGTCCTTTTTCCTTGCAGTAGGCACACTGGTCTCGTTCAACCCGTGGTCTTCTTGTCTCCCAGGTCCTTACTCTGTCCTGACTTACTCTGCCCTGAGCCCTGTACTACGGTGGCCAGTATCCCAGTCAGTTCTTTATTGCGTTTCCTCTCTCTCTCTAAGTATACATACGGTAGCCTTCCATTAATCTTTCCAGAAAACCTGCACTATAGCACGTACCTTTGCCAAATTGGTGGGGCGTCACCCTGCCCCTCTGAGACCCGCTAGAGTACCTGGCGATAGAGACGGAGCCGCTCCCTCCCAGCAGCAGTGTCGTAGTCCCAGGTCGGGCCAACCAAGGGGAAAACGTCCTCAATTTCATTAGGCAGCTGGGTTGGCCTCCCATCCGCCCCGGGGCCCTTTTTCTGTAGACCCGGGGTCTCTCCTCCGTGGTGAGGAGAGTCTGCAGGGGCTGATCAGGGTGTCCATGGGGTCCTGGCTGAGAGACCGGGGCCTTCACCTGCAAGATAATATCAATATTAAAAGTTCCATTCCTGGGCCACCCGACGTTGAGAGTCGGCCACTCTGAGGAGCAGAAGGTGACCCATCTTCGTCTTCTGACTTCGACCGAAAGGTTGTGTGCCCGGCCGGTGACTTCTTTCCAGTGACTAGAGCGAGGCTTAAAGGGGTGGTTACAGTTTGCCCCGCGGGTGTAGAAAAGAGGTGAGCGGGGAGGAGGAGGACAGGAAGAAAGACACAGAACAGACAGATGCACACAGATGACAGGATCGGCATGGCGGATTCAGACGGGAGCGGTCGCCAACAACGACCCTCCCCGAAGAGGAGGGAGTGCCGGGCTCCCTCCCTCTTCCAGACCACTCGGGAGTCCGACTCCGGAGCGGGACCAGAAAGACACAGAATGAACAGACGCACACGAATGACAGGACTGGCGCGGCAGATTCAGATGGGAGCGGTCGCGAACAACGACCCTCCCCGAAGAGGAGGGAGTGCCGGGGCTCGGTTCCTCTTCCAGACCACTCCGGAGTCCGACTCCGGAGGGGGACCAGGGGTCTCAGGGCACGTCTGCCTCCCCCGCTGGTCCAAAAACAGAATACAGAGTACAGCGTCCTGCAGGCACAATACAGACCCGGCACAGACTCGGCCAGTCAGACAAAAGGACGAGACAGATATGACATTTAGCGAGCTCGGTCTTACCTCCTACCGGTCTTAGGATTGAGCCTGGGGCGTCTCGGATCCCGGACGAGCCCCCAAATGTTGGACCCTGGCTCACGGGTGCCAACGTGTCCCGGCGGACACCCCAGAAACTCAGACCCCAGACAGGCAGATGCAATTAGCAAGAGGGTTTATTGGACGTTTGCGCAAACGGGCTCTCCGCCTCCGAAGAGGAAGAGAGCCCTAAGCAATGTTTTATAATTTTCAGCAAACAGGTTTTGCTCATGTTTTGTTAAACGTGTTCCTAAGTATATCATGGTTTTGGTGAGAACATAACTAATTACATATATTTTTATTATTATACCACTTCTCTTTGTACTTTAATTTCTGTTGTAATTGTTCCCTGCTAGTTTGTAGAAATACCAATGATGTGTGTATGTTGACCTCATTGCTCCCCCGGGGGCACAGAAGTTGTCAAATGCACTTCTTCTTCCCAACACATTCTGTAGCTCTCTTAGCATTTTCTATATACAGTTTCGTCATCTGCAAACAAAGACTATTTTACTTCTTCCTTTCCGAAGTATATGACTTTTCTTTCCTTATTATGCTGATGTCTTAATTGTGGCATGTGTAATGTTGAACATAAGTGGTCAAATGGATGTCCTTGCATTGGTTTTGATGGAAAAAACACAGCCCGTCTTTTACTATTAAGTATGGTGTTGGCTGCTAATTTTTTCAAGTTGAGATAAATCCCTTCCTTCTCCTGGTTTCCTGAACAGGTGTTAAATTTTGTCCAATGCTTCCCTTGCATCTACTGAAATGATCAGATATCTTTTGCCTTCTGCTCTAGTAGTACAATAAAGTATGTTGGATTTTTTTTCCAGAAAGTTAAGGCAGCCTTCATTCCTGGGATGAGCTACAACTGGGCATAGAGCATAAATCATCCTTTTAATATATTGCTGGATTTAATCTGCAAGTATTTCATTAAAGAACTTTTTAAAAATTCATGGTGCACTTGGTCTGTGGATTTCTTGTAATGTCTTCGTCTAGTTTTGCTATCAGGAAACTGCTGGCCTCCGGAGTTTGGGCATTTTCCTTCTCTCTAGAAGTTATATACAGTTTGCATCATGTACTCCGTAAGTTTTCTGTAGTATTCATCAAAGCTAAGTCTGCTCATTATTGCTTCAGTTTTGCCTACATTTGGGTATGCCTCCATACTTGGGGATATTTGTAAATATTTTCAAAAGATTTAGAAGAACATTAGTCCTGGCTACCTTTGCTAATTTTTTTTTTTTTGAGAAATTGTCACCAATTGTTTTTTACCATGGTAAATAAAGTATACATAGGAAAATTTACCATTTTCACCATCTTTAGACATGTAGTAGCAAAAAATGCATCCATGAGGTCGTTTAGACCCTAATTTCTTACCTCAGTATTTCTTGAACTGGAATTTATTTTTTAAATTTAAAACATTCCATTTGATCTAGGATTTTTTTTATTTTAGCTCTTCCAAGTTTATTCATCTCGCATAACTAAAACTCTATGCCCTCTGGCCTTCGGCAGAGGCTCAGCAATAAGATTGCGCAGGGTTCTCTACTCACATCGTCTGAATTGTAAAGTTGCCAAAGGGAATTTTTTTAAGATTTTATTTATTTATTCATGAGAGACACACAGAGAGAGGCAGAGACATGGGCAGAGGGAGAAGCAGGCTCCATGCTGGGAGCCCAGTGTGAGACTCGATCCCAGGACTCTGGGATCATGCCCTGAGCCGGAGGTAGATGCTCAACTGCTGAGCCACCCAGGCATCCCAGGAAATATTACAAACAGGGTTTGAATTCAGCCGCAAAGCCTCAGCTGTATGTGAGTGTTCCTCTTGCGCAAAGAATATCGCCTCAGTGCGAATCACTTCTGTTGGCCCCGGCAGGCTGTTGCCAATGGTGCAAGAGTGACGGCGTTTTGTAAATGACTCCCTGAGTGTTGGTCACAACGATTTTAGAAAAGAGGGAGTGCCAGAAAAGGCAAGGCCATCGAGTTTTTCTTGTTTGCACGGGAGAACGGAATCCCACGAGGCTGCTCTGATAAGAAGTGTTTATTTTTTATTTTTTTAATAATAAATTTATTTTTTATTGGTGTTCAATTTGCCAACATACAGAATAACACCCAGTGCTCATCCCGTCAAGTGCCCCCCTCAGTGCCCGCCACCCAGTCCCCCCCACCCCCCGCCCTCCTCCCCTTCCACCACCCCTAGTTCCTTTCCCAGAGTTAGGAGTCTTCATGTTCTGTCTCCCTTTCTGATATTTCCCACTTATTTTTTCTCCTTTCCCCTTTATTCCCTTTCACTATTATTTATATTCCCCAAATGAATGAGAACATATAATGTTTGTCCTTCTCCGATTGACTTATTTCACTCAGCATAAGAAGTGTTTAAAACAAAGATACAGAAGAAACGGCATTGTATAAAATAACAAATTTTATTTCTATAAAATATCTTACACTAGCTGTACACATGCACACACGCTCACGGTACTGAACCACACACAGACTAATTTCCTTTTAATAAATGTACCACATACTAATATATTACAATTTACAATATAATTTTTGAAGACACAATGGGAAAAGCTTAGTCATTCATTTATAAACCTTCCATAAATTACAAAAGAAAGGCAGTCTGAAAAGTATGTATAAAGAGTAAAAACAATTTACAAGTGGACAAGAAATACAAAAGAGTAACCAATCAAATACATCTGCCAGCAACTTTGTAAGTCTCTTGTTCAAGTGCCAATGATGAAGACTGGTGTGGAGCCGTTTCAAACAGACTTAAGCTTAGGATGTTGTGGGTGTGGCGTGTGCATCATGGGGACTGCTCTGCTGTGTGCTGTTTGCTGGGGGGCGGGGGAGGGGGGTCTGTGTATGGCATGTGACAGATCATGGAAGTGACATCAATCCATGTGCCACAACATGTAACACTGAAAGCAGTGAGCATATCTCAGCTTTGGGGCAGCTTGAAGGAGTGGTGCTTCTCCAAACAAAGTGACTTTTTCTCTCTTTTCTGAATGATCTAAGTAAGTAAACATTTCCTGTGTGTCGCCCGGCTCACTCTGGGAAGGCAAAAAGCTCGGGGTTCAAAATGCGCAGCCTGTACAACTGGATTTCAAAGCACTGTGTCTGTGAGAATGAAGAGCACTGAATGCACGACACATACAAAGTGTACACCGTAGCTTTTATTAGACAGTACAAATCATTGTGCATTAATAAGGCAAAACATCAAGGCGGTTAAACTAGGAATTTCAAGACCAGAGTTAAAGTGAGTTATGCGTCATGAGGCAAGCATTTTGCAAAGGGAAGAAGGTGGAAACCATTCCTTTAAGGGCGGATGACAAATGCACAGAGACCGGAAGCACAGGTGGGGAGTGAGCCACAAAAAGCTACTGGCCCCTGTGTGTCGGGGAGACCCCGCCTCCCGGCAGGCCGCAGGCAAGAGCGGTCGGAGAGGCTGGGAGGGAGCACCAGCGGCTCTTTGTCCTTGCAGTTGGCTTAAAGTGGATGGTAGTGCAAAGAGCATTTCTCTACTGGTGTCAGGGGAGGAGAGTGTTTTTTTAGGAAGTACTTGAGTCATGAAAGCCCTAGTTTGGAATTAAAGAGAATTACATGGATTGGGGAGTTGTCCAAAAGCACATGGATCATTTCACTGCACCCAGCTTTTTCAGCAGTTTCTTGCCTCTGGAAAGCAGCCCCTTTTTCTTTTTCGAGGACATTTCCCTGCCTCTCCCAGGACTACCAGTACCCATAGATGACGGAGGTGACCCCGAATGGAGATGGGCTGTGGGGGATGGCGCTCTCCTTGCTGTACCTGAACCCTCAGGAGGAACCTAGTAGGTACAGTGTGACAGTTTATTGAGTGCGTGAGCGCCAACAACATCCATCCGCTGGTAACATTGCACTGCCCCGTTCCCCACCAGGAAAGGTAAGGGATGGCTCGTGACTTCCTTTGGGGTTAAAGGATGCCACGAGCCTCGCCTCACGCACCCTCCCCACGGCAGGCCTAAGAGGGAGGGTCTAGCCATCCGCGTTTGGTCTGTGGTTTCTTTGTCTTTGGGGAAGGGGGATGCCATTGCTCTGGCAAAACAGAGCTAGGTAATAATGTGCTTTGTAAATTAAGACCAAAAGCGGAGGGGGGGAGGGGGATTAGGTTATAGTGAAATTGGCCTAGTACCCATCAGTAACCTTAAAAGCAAAAGTTCTTAAAGGGAACTTTGAAAGCAACGGGGTGTGGGGCCAGGGCGGGGGTGGGGGAAAGGATAGAGAATGCTGATCTTCTAGAGTGCATTCCTGGGGAGTCAGTACACTGTAGCAGATGGCACACCGGTTGAAAGGAAAAAAAAAACAACTAAAATGAACCTCAATCATAATCAAAGGAAGCTTAAAGGCCCTTATCGCATGCTTTTGTTATTTCCAAGTGATTGGAGATGAATTTTTGCCAATAGGGAGCGCACAGTAGTGCCTCTGTGTGCTTTGTGGGCTTACTCAGCAGCGGGGGCTCTGGCGCCCGCCTCCCATCTGGGCGCACCCCGGTGCGCACCTGAGAGCACAGAGTCTCCTGTCCTGCACTCCCTCACCTCTCCACACAAAGCTCTGCCTAACATGAGTGTTCAGTAGCCAGCAGGCACGTGATGGGAGCCAAGGGCTTCAAGCTTGCTTGGATTTAAAATCAAGGTCTAGTTCCAATGGAAAACACCTAGTAAAGCATCCCAAAGTACACCTGAAGATACCATCTGTTCCATCTAATGTAATCAGTGCAGCTGCATGTCTCGTAAAACCTAGTATTGCATTGGTGCCCAGGCAGATTGGCCTCGCGGCAAACGCCCGTGTGCTCAGAACACGTGTTTGTGCTTTAGGGAGGAGCAGATGCTCTCTCGAAAGATAGAGGTATGGCCACCTGACGGCACCTCGTGGGGAGTCAAGCCGGCAGGCGGCGTGTTCAGAGCCAAGTCTGGATCGCTCAGTGCTCACTGCTCATCTGCTTGATCTCGAGTTATGTGTTTTTAAAGGAAAATTTTCCTATGGTAAACATCATTGTTTAGGTTGTGCTTTTTTCCAAGAGCGGCCAACAATGCAATATGCAGCTTGAGTTACGAGGAGACGTCGGAACACTCTCTACGTAAACAAACAATTAGCCTCTTAAGAAATATGTTCCCAATGTTGGCCTTTGAAATATTCTTAATGTAAATGGTAGGAAATGAGTAGTAAAGATGATTGTTTGACTGCAAATCTAGTTGCTTTACAACTGAGATCGAGTAAGAGCCTACTATTTTAGGTCCAATGTTTTTTTGAGACATATTTCTTTTTTGTTGTTGTTTTAACCCCACAGTGAAGCCCTGCATCTCCCGCCCTAGTCCGCTAAGGCCGCTGGCACCGCTACCTGCACGGGTATCTTCAGCTGCTCACTTACGTGGAGGCTAGAGTGCCTGATTAAGGTGTGAAATGAACACTCTTCTTCTGTTTCCAAGCAGATGAGCAAAGAAATAAAAATATATATATATAAAAATATAATATATAAAAACTGGCAGTGATGAAATAAAATAAAAATGAGACACTACACATGAATGTTCTCTAATAGTTAATTATGCTGGACAAGGTCTCTGGTGTTTGGTAAGAGAACTAAAACCCTAGCAGGACAAATGGCCAGCCTGGCCACCGAACGGAAGGGCTAGTCATCCCCTTCACTCTCAGCCCAACCGGAATGTGCATCTACAGTGTAGGATGAGGGCTCCCTTGGTGAGGAAAGGCAGATCGGTTAGAATCAAGAGGGGCAGTTTTTGTGAAATAAGCATAAATTAGAATTTTTAGGCACAACCCCCATGAAAGGGCAGAGAAAAAGGATTCAGGGCATAGGCTTTTCAGCCTAAGATGCACAAACACCCACGCGAGGACTCTGTTAAACCGTATGTGGCAGAGTGGGACAGGAGTCAAAAGTGTCGGGAGTGTCTGCTTACCCGTTTTGCCTTGGAGCGCACCAGCGTGTCTCGGGGGTAGTGGCACGGCACGTCAGACAGGTAGACTTCCACGTCGTCAGGCACTTCTTCCAGAAAGTTCGAAGGGACAAGGCCTTTTTGCCCATTAAGCTCCCCCTAGAAACACAGACGGATGAATTACTCTACTTTCCCAAAACCTACCTCTTGCTTTGGTCGCAGGGGCAGAGCTCCAGGTAGAGTTGCCTGGTAGGTTCGTTCTGGCTCAGGAGTCGAAGGGAGTCCGGTGGTTCCAAACCACCCTGATCAGAAGAACAACCCTGGGACATGCTTATGGGGCAGGGTCCTGTCCCCTCCCCGGGGGCCTGTCTGGGGTGGAGCTGAGGAAGCTGTGGTTTGGTCACAGGGCTCAGGCAACTGCCAGGACCAGTCCTCAGGACCGCCCAGTGGAGTGGCCCTTCACCCTGGCCGACCTCAGCATCCATAGGGATCTTTAAAAACACCATTTGCACAGGCGCACCAATCCAGACAGGCTGATCCCCTCCCAAAGCAGAGGCGGAGGTGGGCAGCCAACAGGTGGTCCAGTGTGCAGGCCAGACAGAGAGCTACCGATCTGTCCCACGGACGACCACGTTCTCACTCTAAAAATGTAAACAATCTGGAGGACATGAAAGCGTCCGTTGATACCTCCTCAAAGTAATACTCTTCAGGCTCATCTATTCCCTTCCAGAACTTTCTCTCACATATCTATGCAGGTACATAGTTGAGGTCACCATCCACAGGACATCTGTACCAAGTGGGTAATAGCCACTGTGTCACTTCCTCCCCACCATCCCCAATGCCCACCAGTGCCCAAAACCAAGTCCCAGGCTGGCTGGCCCCAGACTACATGGGAGCTTGTTGCTCTGTTTGCAAGTCTAGGAAATGGCAGCATGAGATGGGCAGCCCACTCCCTCCGGATTAGAAACCGCATCCAAGGACACAACCAACGGAGCAAAGAGGGAACCTATGGGATGGATGAGAGAATATCTGCAAGCTATTTACGGAGGGCTTCATGTCCAGAGCACACAAAGAACTCAACACAAGAGCCCCATTAAACAGCAGCAGACAACGGACTGACTTTGATATTTCCCCGCAAAAGACACACAAATGGCCAACGCACATGAAAAGGTATTCAGCATTAATTAACATTAACATCTTAGGGAAGTGCAGATCAAAATGACAAGCTCCACCTCACATCCACCTCACTCCCATGAGGACGGCTACTACAAAACAAAAACAAAACACCAATTAAAAAAAAAAAGTGTTGCCGAATACATGGAGAAATCGGAACCCTTATGCACTGCTGAGGGCAAAATAGTCCAGCGGCTCCTCACAAAGTAAAACACAGATTTAGCATATGACCCAGCAATTCCACTCCTGGGTCGGGACCCAGGGGATGTGGAAGCAGGGCCCGAGAGCCATGTTCGCACACCATGTTCATCACTGTATTACTCGCAGGGGCCAAGTGTCCACTGATAGACAAACAGGGAGCCAAGCCATATACACCCAGTGCACCCAGTGCATATACACCCAGTGCAGTAGCATCCAGCTTTGAAAAGGAAGGAGATGCTGGCTTGCACGATGCTCCACCCAGTGAGGTGAGGCAGGCGTGAAAAAACTCACTGTGTGCGGCTGCATTTCCGTGAGGCCCTGTGAGCAGGGAGATTCGTGGGGACGGCGAGGAGATGGGGTGCCGGTGCTGGAGGATGGCAGGGATGCAGGGTAACTAGTGTTTCATGAGGACGGAGCTTCAGGATTTCAAGAGGGGAAGAGTCCTGGGGGTACATGGTGACGATGGCTGCCCGACAGCCTGAGTGTGTGCATCGCCACGCACCGGGCACTTAGAAGCCAGCGAGACGGCAAATTGTATGTATTTTACCACAATTGAAGATAAAAATTAAAGAAGAGAGGTACCCCCGGGTATCTCCCACGTCTTCCCAGCAAGAATCCCTCCTGAGCCCGGTACACACGTGCCCGGTCTGGCCACCTGCCCTCTCTGCGACCCTGGAGGCCTCTGTCCCCTTTCTGGCGACCACTCTAATCCTCCTTCCTCAGCCTCCCCTAGGAGCTCATTTTTCTCTCTTGGTGTCCCTTAAAGACTTTCTCTAGGACGTCTTCGTTGCTTACATTACTATACAAGTGCCCCCGAGGATTTCTCCCACATCAAGGGTCACAAAGCACATCTACACGCAGACACTCCAATGTCTACACAGCCCAGACCTCAGCCAGAGTCCCCTCCAGCATCAGCCACGTCTGCTCCTTCAGGCGGGCACCACGTGGAGTAGATGGCTCGCATCTGGGGACCATGTTCTGTGAAAACGCACAGCCTCATCCTCAAATTCCCGGTGGCACCACGTTCAGGTCATGAGGCCCGTGAGCACCCAGACCTAGGACAGTCCTGCACTTCCAGGCATCCAGATGGACCCTGGCTCTGGGCTCACTGGGCAGAAGGGGGGATGGACATGCCCACGGTGTTTACTGTTTCCCCTCCATCCTTCTGGGCCTCCTACACGCCATCCTATTAACACCCACGGCAGAATCTGGGCATCTTCGTGGACAACACACTCACCCCAACTAACCACCCGAGCTCTGGCACCCAAGCCGCCTCCAACTGCTCTCCTGCATCACCTGGACCGGCCCATAGCCTGTGCCTCAGCCTTGGGGGCTCCCACCTCTCTCGCCCACCCACTCTCGAGTCCGTGACAGGACAGGGAAGCCTGCCATCTGCCCACTGGCAGACCCTTTACAGTCTCACCTAGAAAGAAATGGGGCACAGAGCATGAGCAGCCGCACTGAACACTGACCTGCAAGAATCAGGAACTTGGACTCCATGCACATCTGAGGCTGTGAACTCATTGGACTCAAAGGGAAACCTACCTTACGGGGACTTGACACTTTCCCAGCTGTTGCAATTTTTTAAAATGGCAGGGGGATGGGGAAGATGGGGATCCTGGGGCAGGATGGCAGCCCTGTCTCAAGCCACACCTGCATCGGCCCACTAGTCAGCTCCCTCATGGCCCTGCAGGCTCGGGCCTGGGATGGAGGCACCCAGGGGCCCCAGGTGCAGAAGCACCAAGAGAAGCCCATCCACATTCTTTCTCTCTTTTCCTCAGGAAATGTTGGGAAAGGAAGGAGGTCGCTGGACCCTGGGCTCTGAGCCAGGACCCTTGCTCCTCACCTGGCCCGGCTGCCACGAGCTCAGAGGAAGGTCAGCAAGGAGTCCCACACTCTGCTGGTGTGGACTGGGTGTTAACTTTGCTTATTTGCATTCCTTCCTTCCTCTGTATGAAAAGGTATACCTTATAAATAACCAGAAAGTTAAATTGTTTGGTACATGTGTGGATGGAAGACAATTCTAAGTAGGAGAATACGAATATGTATACTTGGTTTAAGCTTATGGACATGGGCAGTGCCCTTGTCAGAGAAGAAGGGACAGAGCTGCTCACAGCCCCACCTTCCTGAATCATAACCTCTGGGACAGGGACCTTTCTGAAAGCCAGAGGAAGCATTTAGGTAATTTTAGGGGGAGGAACACACAAGCAAAAATATACATACGAAATGAATCAAACGGTGTTTTTTGATGTTTCAAAAACTTACATAATAAAATCCATCTTCATCAATCTCACCAAAAACAGTAATGATGTCCCCCGTGCAAAACGTGAGCTCTGCCTGTGGAGAGAGCAGGTCAGGTTAACACCTTCCCATACAGAGTTGCTGGTTTCCTTCAACACGTTCTTCACGAATGCTCTACTGATTTTTTTTTTTCTTATTATGGTGGCACCGACCTGCTCTTTCAATCAAACAGGGAGGAAGGGCAGGAAGCCGACGAGCACCTCTGTGCACAGCATCTTGGGAACGAAGATGGGCTCAGAGTACAGCCCGCCTCCAGGCAAAGCGCCACCTCCCCATCCTCACCAGAACTTGGCACTGCTGCTGTGTTCCCCTCACCCCTGTGGTTCCCTTCTAAAACTAGTCAAAGAGTTAACATGAAAAACCCAAGATTTCAGGGAAACATCCTCTGCAGTGCAAGGACCTTTCACTGAGTGCAAAGACCTTTACTCAATTATGACTTGTCTATGAAGTGTCTGCGACATGCCAGGCACCAGCATAGAGACAGGCACATGGACTCTAATGCAGGATGCAGACACAGACGAAGGATATGTGGGTTTATCTCTGACCATGTAGACGAGGGAAGGAAGCTGACATCTCAACGCCACCAGGTGTCCCCGAGGAATCAGGTCTGCACAGAAATGCTTGGAGAGTGAGCTCTGAATCTGAACCATGAGCTGGCAGCGTGTCGGGCCTAATGAAAACTGTGGGTCATGGACTCAGACACAGCCAGACAAGGTGGGCCCAGACAAGGTGGGCTGTTAATTCTCCCTTCAAGACAACCCTACAGAGCCATCCCCCGAGGACGAGGACGAGGATCACAGACTGCTCCTCCCATAGCATCCTGTACGAGGACCCCGGGCCACAGCGATGAGGTTTGTCCATAGCTGCTGTGCCCCTTATCTATCTCCTCCTACCATTTACTGGTCTGGTCGCCCTCCCTATGGACACGTTCAGAGAAGTTGGAGGTGAGAGAGCAAATCACGTGGCTCCCAACAGCTCTGCAGGGAAAGGCCCAGGGACCAGCCACGTACCTCCACGTCGATGTTGGGTGAGCTTTCTCTGGGGTCGTAATCGTACAGGGCCACCACCCTCCGTGTCACCCTTGGCTGCCGGCTGCTTCTTCTGCTTCTCTCTGTTTACATCACAAGAAGAAAGCCATCATGTGGTTATTTCAAAAGGAGTGGCATCCCCTGTCCCTTGTCCCCAAGGTAGTAGGGCAGGGCATACTTGGCCCGCAGGACCAGAGGACCACCCTGTCAGGTGTCTTGTGCTCAGGGGCACGCGCACCAGCGAAGCCTCCAGCTCTGGGGCCGGTTGCCTTCTGCTGTTTGTCCTCACATATTTTCTCTGGCCCATTGTCCCCCTCTTACAATAGCAAGGACGTTTCCCTTCCCCAATGTGTCCATCCAACAGGGAGACTAAGATGAAGTGGGCGATCCTCCGGAATAACAGATCCAAAGTCTCTGGGCAGCACAGGACAGCAGTCTCTCCCAGAGAAAGCTGATGCTGGAGCTTGTCTTCCAAACACAGCCACTCTGTGCCTGGAGCTGGTTTTTGGAATTCATACAAATGAAGACCATTAAAGACAAGTATTTTGAAAGCAACAGGCATCAGTTATGTGCCCTTTCAGGGGCTCTTAGCAGGTGCAGTGTCTGGCTGTGTGTGCGTGAAGGTCCAGGGATCCACACCTTGGCTCCTGCTCAAGAACCGCTGTTTTAATTTAGGAACAGGAGGATGCCTCTGTAGGGCCTGTGAACATGTGTTTCCTTGAAATAATTCCAAGATCTTCTAGGGGTCCCTTACTGTACTTGTGAGTGCTGTTAATTCTCCAGGGAGTGCTGTGAGCACCAACAGTCATCGAGATACATTCTGTTTAGAGTCTGCTTCTGTAAATGACAGGGAGCCCATCTGGTCATCAAGGTACAGGACAGTTCCGTCACACCCAGAAACTCCCGTACGGTTCTTGTCATCACCTCCAGCCCAGATAACCGCTGGCCTATGTTCTGTCCCAATACTTTCACCTTTTCTAGAATATCCTGTAGATGGAATCATACAGTTTTTAGAAACTCGCTTCATTTATCAGGCAACGCACCTGAGGTCCATTGGTGTGGTTTCACGTCAGCAGTCCTAGCAGTCCTAGCAGTCCTACTTTTACTGGTGAGGAGCACCCTGCCTGGATGCGCCAGTTACGGATCCACTTATCAGGGGCAAGACGCCTGTTGTCCCCGCATCCGTGATCCTCAGTCCAGCCAGTGGAAGGCTCACACAGCTGCTGGAGTGTACGAAAGCCCCCCTCCTCCAGGGCAAGGACGCAGGAGGGGTGGATGGACCGTCTGCGTGTGTGTCCGGCTATAGAAGGACATGTCCACCTGTCGGGCAGAGTGGCTGTGCCACGCAGGTTCCCCTCCAGCGGCTGGAGCTCCAGTTCCACGTCCCCGTGCACACTGGGTGTGGCTATCCTCGTTGGGGCATCCTGGCTCCTTGTCGTGGCTTTACCTGTGTTTCCCCAATCACGCTTGGCCTCTCTCCACCTGCTTGTTCACCATCCCTGTATCTTCCGTGGCAAAGGATCTCCTTGATCTCTGGCCCACTTTGCATGAATCTTTGCTTTCTTGCTGAGCCGTTGTGGTTCCTCTTGCCTTTCCCTTCGTGCTGTTTCTCAGCCTGGAATGGCTCAATATTACTGAAGCCTGACACCGGTCTTTTCTTTTGCGTCATGGTTTGAGTGTCACGTCAGAAATCATTGCTTAATCACCACAAAGTTTTTTCCTAGGCGTTCCATGGTCTTAGTTTTTACACTTACGACTGTGTTCAATTTTGAGTTCGTTTTTTTTTTTTTTATTTTGGCAGGAGTATGGCCTGAGCTTCATTTTCTTGGCTCAATTCCAGCACCCGTTATGGAAAAGGCTGTCCTTTCCCCAATCTTGGTCAAAACCGAGTGGACGGTGCACGTACCAGTCTGTGTCCGGACTTACCCTGTTCCACAGACCTGTGTGCCTCTGGGGTCACTGACACCACCTCACCCTCATTAGCTCACCTACATGCTCAGTCTTCAAACCCACTCACATGAGTTCTTCCACTGTTCTTTTAAAACCTCGTTGAGGGGATCCCTGGGTGGCGCAGCGGTTTGGCGCCTGCCTTTGGCCCAGGGCGCGATCCTGGAGACCCAGGATCGAATCCCACGTCAGGCTCCCGGTGCCTGGAGCCTGCTTCTCCCTCTGCCTGTGTCTCTGCCTTGTCTCTGCCACTCTCTCTCTGTGTGACTATCATAAATAAATAATAAAAAAAAATAAAATAAAATAAAATAAATAAAACCTCGTTGGGGGCAGCCCCGGTGGCACAGCGGTTTGGCGCCGCCTGCAGCCCGGGATGTGATCCTGGAGGCCCAGGATCGAGTCCCGTGTCAGGCTCCCTGCATGGAGCCTGCTTGTGTCTCTGCCTCTCTCTCTCTCTCTCTCTCTGTCTGTGTGTCTATGAATAAATAAATAAATAAAATCTTGAAAAAAAAATTTAAAAAAATAAAACCTCGTTGGGCAACTGTAGTCCCTTTGCTGTTGCACACATGTCTGTTCAGCATATCAATTCTACACAGATCCCGGCACAGACATTGACTGGGGTGGTCACAGCTGCAGGTCCGTGTGGGGATGTTGGATGCCTTCACCCGCCTGAACTCTGGTGACATCGTGTCTATGTACTTAGGGATCCTGATGACCTTCCTCAGCCCCCCTGGTCTAGCCCACGCAGAGCCTGGTGCGTCTGCCCTTCCACCGCAGTAGTTTCACTTTCTAAATGTCAATTTCGAACTTTTCACGCTGAACATCTAGAAAAAAATTGCTTTTGTATCTGTTGACCTTGCTAAGGCCACTTGTTAGTTCTAGAAACTTCCGTTCTAGATCCTTGGAGATTTTCTAAGTAGATTTTCATGTCATCTGTGACTAGAAAAAGTTAAATGTCTTCTTTTCCGGTCCATACCCACTTTCTACCTGTCTCACCACCCGTGATGTCGGGAAAGGGCCATGAGGCAGACACAGGGTCCTGCTCCAGCAGCCCTAACCACCCCTCCACTCCACCCACCTGTCCCAGCTGCCGAGGGAGGAGCACACTCAGTCTGCAGGGACAATGATACTTCCTAGGGCTAGAAGGGCCTGTGGAGTCTCAGTCAGGTTCTCTCAAAAGTCACATTCAGAAAAAAAGACTAAAGCAGACATTTAATCTAATTGGTAACACGAGTCAAGCTACTGTTTTCCAGCGGAGCGCTTGGAGGCTTTCTGGGTCTGCGGTGTCCAGAGTCCGTTCCTGCTCTGAACCCATCACAGTGGCGGCAGGAAGGGACTCGGGGTGGACAGGCCCCACAGAGCTTCCGTCTCGTGGACTGCATCTGGGCAGTGTACTCACAGGAAGCCACGGCCAGCAGGTGTGGGTTTTACCGAACTTCAGATTGTGAGTTCATTCATACCAAAGAGGTCGAACCGTTTTATTCGATTTTGTGATTATCCTTAAAATGACACAGATTCTTTGAGCCGTTGAATTTTGTCTCTGAAATCCAATTTAGAACTAAGTTAACCTAATGTTTTGAAGCATAAAACCTAGAACATAAATGACACAAAATGTACCTTTCTGCCTCCAGCTATTTAGAGAAAGCAAACGCTTTTGTGATGAGAAGATTTTCCCTGCCCGTGGGCAAAATTTAGAGATCACAAATATAATGTTTAAATTCACCAAAACCAGTTTTGCTGTGTACTCACTCGTGCTTGCAAATTGGGTCAAGATAAACGAAGGAGTTTGTCAACTCTCCACGCTAAAGGGTGAAAATACTTTCTGCCCTTTGGACCAGCAACGTCCACCTGAAGAATGGAAAGCACGACGCTCCCGCGTCCCCCTCTGAACCCAACTGCGGCTGGGCCAAGGCTCTCAGCCCGTCCCCGGCATCCAGGCTTCGCGCTGCCAGAACGCGGCGGGCTCATGGCTCGCTGCTCATGCTCGAGGCTCCGGAAGCTTCGGGCTCTGCTGAGGTCGTCTTGCCGCGTCCTCGCAGGGTAGAAGAGGCGAGGGACGCCCCTGGGGCCTCTTTTATAAGGACATTAATGCCACTCTGAGGGCTGCACAGCCATGACCTCGGCTTTCCCGGTGGCCTCGCTTCCTGACCATCACCGCGGGGGTCACATTATAAACTTAAAAATTTCAGGACATTCAAAAACACCACAAAGTATTTTCTAGATTGGAGAGACTTTCAGTAAGCAAGGCTGTACTTCATCTTCCACGGGAAAGCCCTAAATATTTAGTGCTTATATGTCCATAAAGCATGCAGGACTATTACAAGCTGGTTTGCAGAGTGGGTTAATTTTCAGATTCCCTTGATATGTTTAAAAGGCACAGACTGGACCCTGTCCACACTACCTCCTGCTCCCAGCGGGTGGTGCGGCCTCAGGGTGCTGGGGAGGCAGGAGCAGCCCCACCAGCAAGTGCAGGCGTGAGCAGGGGGCTGTCTCTTACCTATTTTCTCCACAGGCGTGTTCAGAGGAAGGAAGCCTTGTCTCAGAAGCTGGTCCATCATCTCCTCATCGTCGGCTTGGATTTCTGAGACCATGTTACAAGGAATAAGGCCGAGTCGGGCACAGGTCTCCCCACGGTAGAAGCCATCCGCATCTTTGTCACCATAGACCTGGAGCCCATGCGAAAGGCCAAGGCAGCATGAGTGCTGGTCACAAGCACATCAGCTGTGCTGGCGTGGAGCGGAATGTTGTCAGAATATGCTGGAAGAACACCGTCATCACCTACACCTGCCCTGCGGATGTGCACACCTACCCTCCACCCGTGAGACTGCACCTCTGAACGCCGGCTTCTGCCCCAGGCTTTGGACAACCCACTGGTCTCCCGTCAGTCAGTGGGGAGCACAAGTCAAGGCCTTGGCGTCACTTTGCCAGATGTGTGTGTTGAACTCACACAGTGAAAGGCATGAGCGATGAGACCCCACCCCACAGGCAGGACTTTGAGACTCTGCCTATCGATGTTTCCATCCATAGTAAATGGCTTTCTCCGTGAGACTGAGCACCAGGCTCTCTCTCCTATTCCTAATTCAGACTCACAGGGTCCCTCCTCCCTGCTGGTCAGAAGGCTGAATATTTAATGCAACAGAAAAAGCCTGCCATTGGGACGAACTAAGGAACTACAGTATGGTGACAGCACCCCCCCCTCCTTTGGTGGCCCCCAGCCGGGCCCCCACCTTGATGATCTGTCCTTCCTTAAAAGGAAGCTCTTCTTCTGCAGCATCTGGATTTGGGGACATGGTGAGAGGGTCATAGTCAAAAAGCGCCACGAAGATCCGGGCTGGGAGCTCTTCGGCACCAGGGTCTGTTTCTGACTCTTCGTAGAAGTCTGGAGAAAGGTGGTCCCGCTCACTGTATTCATCTGGGAGCATGTGGAGACAAAGGCAGAGTGCTAGGTGATTGCTGCCGGCCAAGCCTTCCACTGGACTTAGAGACCTGTGCTGTTACATGAAATACGGTTTACAAGACGGGGATGGCGGGGGCACTGTAACTTCTGCCTTTTAAAATAAGTTTGTGGTTAATATGCAGATCATCACAGACGGGCTTGAAAAGCAGGTAGCTATTGTGGCATTGAGCACGGGACAGGCTGTCTGCTGCTGAGCACAGCCGGTGGGACAGCCCCTCTGGTGACCAAAAGGCATTCGCACATCAGTCCAAGTTTGGGGCACTTCTCTGAGTTACTCACTGATCCCTAAATACTTATGCAGTCTTCATAAAACTCCACCTTAGATTAGGTATCATAATACATGTCACTGCAGCAAGCAGGGGAGGGAATCTGCTGGCAGACGATGCTGTCCTGTCCCCCTGGGACCGGTTCAGCACAGCCAGGCTTGCGGCGACCAGCACCCAGATGGAGCACAGGGGTCCGGACGGGAGGACATCACAGGGAAAAAAAATTAGTCAAAAAATAAAAAGCACTTTAACTATAGGAAAGGTTGATTTTTAAAATGCAGTGGATTGTTGGCATTATTTAAATTCGGGGTCTTTTTTCAGGATGCCCAGACAATCTAGAAATTCAGTACTTTGTCTTCTGCCAGGAACAAGCTTTGTTCCTTCACTGGCTCGTGAAGTTCTGATCTTGTTTAGACTCAATGGAAAGATCTCACACTCTTCCTCTGGTTTTCATTGTTACCACAATTAAATGGTGTGAAAATACACCAAGCACCTGGTTACCTCCGTACGCCCATGTGCAGCACTGAGGCAGAGAAAAGCATCCACACATGAGAGCGGGGCCATCTCTCCTGAGTTCACTCCCATGGCAGCGAGGACCAGCAGTGCCATGGAGACGGGCCAGGAAGGGGAGAGGCTCCCACCCAGTGGGTTCTTGACCCATCTCTGAGGGCAGACAGCATGAGGGGCTGGGAGCTGGGTCAGCTCCAAAAGGTTGGCCCACAATGACAGCCGTGGTCCTCGAAGCTGTCTGCATGGGAGTGCACACCCTTGGCAGCTGGCCTGAGCTCAGGGACCCTGATACAGAAAACCCTGTCTTCACCCAAGCAGCATCTGTGCTGCAAGAGGCATGCAGACCGGGGACGGTCTCCGAGGCTGGGTCCCAGCAAAGGCTCCGGCCAGAGTGTGCAATGGTATCGGGAGTGGTGGTGGGACCCACCCTGCCCCATGAACCCCCTCTGGTTTGGGGGGGGAGTGTGGATGTGTGTAAATTGGTGTGAGTAGGAGGTGGCTCTGCTACCTCTTCTTCTGGAGGGGGTGCATGGCTGCTTTATGAAACCCGGACCTCCCCAGGAAGAGAAGAGTGGCCTCCATGGACTGTGTCTGTGGGCCCGGCTTCTCCAGGCACTAGCGGGGAGCTGGGAAGCCAGACTGAGGAGGGACTTACCTCCAGCTCTGGTCTGACCTGGCGTGGACACTCATCCCCTCTGCCCTGAGGTGGAAGTGGCCTGGCACTGGGGTCACTACGGCTGGGTCGGGGGGTCTGTTGGGCAGGAGGGAGGGCCTGCATGCCACAGGCACAATCAGTGCTCCCAAGTCCACTGGTACTGCGAGAATAAGCATCAGGTGTACAGGAGGGACAGGCCCCTCACCACCTGACCCAGACTGACCCCTTCACTGTTAACGTCCACTGTCATCTCTACGAGAAAAAGGGAATCTGGCATTTCATTTCCTCCTCACAGGGAAACCCATGTGGGTCTGCATTCTAAGGTGCCAAGCTTCATGTATTTATTCCTTTTGAATCTGTGCTCCCTGGACACCCAGAACGTGCCATGTATCCTCGTTCTGTGAGCTCAGTCACCAGAACAGCAGAGGGAACAGGAGACCCTGGACAGGTCACAGTCCCCTGGTCAGAATGGGGACCTCTCAAGTGGGGCACCTTGCAGACTGGTGCCCTAAGGGCACACAGATAAATGCAAAGACCAACCATGATGAAGCAAGAAACCACACCCGATTAAATCCTCCTGCGAGTCACAGATCAGGGTCCTGAGATCCTCCTCACACTGATTGTAGGATCAAGAATTTACGACATCGGAGCTGTATGCTCTGTGCGTGTATGAATCAAAGCATTTGATATTAATCATGCTTTTATGTGGTTTACTGTGATGCTACATGATAAGGACATACAATTAAACCAAACCATCATGGATTTCTTGAGTTGCATTAAAAGGCACTTTTTTTTTTTTGGTTAAAACGTTAGCATTACTCTCTGCTAATTTAACTAGTGATTTATTAAGATGAAAACATGTGTGCAGCCTTTTTGAAATCTCTACCGTAAGACACCCCCAATCAGAGGCTGTCAGAGACTCCTAGGGCTGAGGGTCAGGGGGCTGGACCTCTCCTCGCCCACCTGGCTGTCTGCAGCAGTCATTAGTCCCTTCTGCAGAGGGTCCCTCCCTGTCCCCAGAGATTGGGGATGGAGGCCCTGCAGACCCCCACAGAGGACACCATGCCCCAGTGCCCTCGACATTAAGGCTTCAACCATGTGAACAGCAGCCATTCATGCAATGGGCCCTGTTGCATCTTCACACCTGACGGTGATGATCCAGTGAAGACTCTGAAATCCAGTTCAGGGGCCCCAGCCCTGCCTCACCTCGGCTCTAGATGGCCAGTCCCTGCAGGCTATGCACCCTGGATGCCAGGACACCCTTTGCAGGCTCGGTGACTGTTACAGGGGGTGACACACAGATGACATGCACATGAGAGAGCTGTGGCACGGGTTAGGGCACCGAAGCCAGCTGTCACCCTGCCAGGTGATCTAGAACCAGAGAGACCAGCACTTGCCAGGCTGGACTGTGCATGTTTGGTTGGTTTCTAGTTAACTAAAAAGGCTCTTTTTTTTTTTTTTTAAAGGATCTTTAACATTCAATGACATTTTTACTGATAGATAAAAACATTCTAAAACCATAAAGTTGGAAAAGGAAACTTTTTTGTCCCTGTTGTCTGGACACTACAAGGAAGAAAAATCTGGAAAAAGGACATTTTAGAGGCTCTGTTTTACGTCATCACATCTGTCTTTCTTTTTAGCTGATGTGAAAGGAGGCAGACCGGCCCCTGAATGTCAGCTGTGCGTCTGCAACTGGAGCCCTGTGTGCAGGCTCTGGGAGCCCCTCTGCTGCCCCCGCCCCCAGAGCCCTGGATCACCGGGCCTTGTGCGCCCATTCCCTGCACTGCACTCCCTGGTTTGTCATCTAGTGTGTGGGCGTTTTCACAAAAGGCCAGTTTGGGCTGATTACCAAGTTCCATCACCTTTTGCAAATACTTTTTGGAATTTTTTTTTTTTGCCACAATCTGTTCTGGTGGATCCAACAGTAGAAGTCTTCCCATCCAAGCTTCCCCAGTGGGTCAGTTATGGTGACTAAAATGACAGCTTTCAGCAAGACTGGCTCAATTCCAAAAAGGAAGGGAAGGAGTGGGCAGGGTGCCAGAGGAGGGCACACGGGCAAGGAGGCAACCACGTGGAGGAGGGCGGCCTGTACTCCCGAGGACACATCAGGCCTCGTGGTGTCTCCCGTCACTTTGAGCCCTGGCTGCCAAAGCATTTTACGCACGTAGAGAACTCTCCGTTACTCGGGCTTATATAAATGTTTGGAGTTTAGCTGCCACTCCTGCTTCTTTGACCACGAGCATCTCATGAGAGGACAGGCTGGGACGCGGAGAGGCAGCACACTGCAATCCTTCTAGGTCTCATGTCACTTGGCCTCATGTCACTTGAGAAGATTGACATGAAAAGCCAATATGATGTTAGAGAACATTTTATTTTGTCTTAAGCTCTTTCTGCTTTCTTTTTGCCATAAATAACGGAGAATTTTCTGTACACGGTGGAAATGCTACTCCTCATGAGTTTCTAAACATGTTCAGATCAAAGACTGAGCAGCCATGTGCTCTGTGGTTGGAAGAAAGAGAAAGGTGTCAGTCGGGAGGCCCACTAACCGATGGATGGGACCATCATTGGCCGGGACCTCTGAGGACCAGCGCTGCCATGGGAGAACCTCCGGCCCACGTGATCCGCCCTGTCGGCCCGTCCTGCAGACACTGGGTTTCCTAAAATCTAAAGACAAAACAACAACAGAGTGGTAAGTCTCGCCAGCCTTGGGGAACAAGAGAACCAAGTTAGCCAAATCAATTCAACTTAGAAGCAGAAGCTCTAAAGGCAACTAAACTTAGCTTTTAACTGAAAGGTTAGCTGAATAACCTGGAAGAGAAGAAAGCTGCTCGCCCCAGGCACCCTGTCCTCTACGCCAGAGTCGCTTTTCGACACACGGATAGGAGTGAGGGCAAGAAGGGACTCTTGGGAGGCACCGCTCTGTGTGGCCCCTGCTGCCAAAGCCAAACGCTTGGAACCAAAGTGGGAGCGGCTCACAGCTGCGGCACCTCTGACCACACACGGCCCTTAGCTAGCCTCGGGCCAGCCTGCCTCCTGCCGCGCCACCGGAGGGGCCCTGCACTTCCAAACATCCCGCCTAGACAAAGTTGGGTGTGAGGTCAGTAAAAGTCAGAGACAGAGGGTTCTGTGGGCTATCAGCTTGGAGACTCACGGCCACACCGTGGCCCTAATCTGAAGGCGCCAATCAATTGTCAGGGCTGACTCGGATGGTTTGCTTCTAACTTGCACTAAAGGTCAGAACCATAGGAGATAATCAAAGCGAAACGTCCAGCTCGCTGGTAAGTAGTTGAGTCAGAAAGTTCTCAGGGACACAGGGAATGAAAGGTGGTCAGGGAGTCCCAGCAATTAGGTGGCGGGGCGGGGTGTGGGCTGCAGGTGGCAGGTGACTCAGTGGATTCCAGATCGGCGCCCTGGTGTGGACAGACCACGACCGCGGGGCTCAGACCCAAGGCCTGGTGCCTGGTGGCGGCTCACCTGTGTTTTCATGGAAAAGTTCAGCATGACAGGGGCAAATGTTCTGGAAAGGGGACACAAGATAAAGATGAATGAAGCCTTGAATGAACCCCTACCCTTGACAACCTGCTAATAAGCCTGGAACACAAGGCAGGAGGATGTGTCTAGAGCTGATGATGAAAAATTCATTCTGAAAACTGTCCCCTGGAAGGAGGAAGAGCTTTAAAAAAATCTAAAAAAAAAAAAAAAAAAAAAACACTTTGAAAACAATACGTAAAAGTGGATCTCTTCAATAATTGCTCCTTTGTTTTTTCCAGTTACAGATGAAGACCAAAACACATCACCAGCCAAAAAACTATAACCACAGTAAGAAAGCATCCTCAGTGGTGTCAGTGGTGACAAGTCCCCTGGGGTTCGTTTGAAAAATACATGTTGCCAAACTTTCGCATCATCATAGTTCAGCTAACCCTTAAGTAAAATTTAGATTCAGTTGTCCTTTAATTGAAGCAGCCATAATTGTCGCTGATTCTGGGGGTGAGGAGGGGGTCAGTATTCTAAAGCAAAGTAAAGGGGTCGTCAGCACGGGCGAAGATTGGGAAGCAATGGGACTTAAATCAAAATGCATGGAAATGACAGACAAGCCAGCAGAGCGGCTCCCCAGGGATGGACACCAACAGAAATAAATCAGGTAAAAGAATGAACATGGATTGGTTTGGCAAGCAGATGTGAGAAGGAAGTTTACTTCACACACCACAGGGCCTTCTGCAACCCAGGGAGGTGCCTCTGGGGCAGTGGCCCTACTGTCGGGCATTTTTATGCTTTTCTTCCAGATATCCCGCGAGCCGTGGTGACCCAGGGGCTCCTCCCAGCCATACTTCCTGGGGGTGGATCTCTCTGGGCTCAGGTGGGTGTCATCGCTCCTGATGACGTCGTTGGGGTCCACTTGCTCCCCAAAGTCCTCCTCGATGCTGCTTTGCCGGGTCAGCGTCCGCCGCCGGGCCAGCAGAGGCCTCAGGCTTCTACAGGGACAGTGCCCAGGGCCTGGGCTGCACTTGGCCGTGCTTCTGAAGCTAAAACGCAGCTCCTCCTCCTCACTGCCACAGTCCAGGCCACTGTCGGGGCTCCTGCTGGCCACGCGGCCCAGCCGACAGCCTCTGTCTTCCAGGACGACGTCCTTGGCAGGGGGGCCGCCCCCAGGGCCCCTGGCTTTGGCTGGGAGCCAAGAGGCCTGCGGGGCCTCATCCCCACTGCAGGCCCGGGCCCTGGCCCTGGCCGAGTACCCTAAGCCCTGTCTGTGCAAGAGCTCCAGGTGCTCTCCCTCCTCGGCTACTTCGGGGATACTGAACAGCCTCTTACTGTGGTGGGTCAGCTGGGGGTGCTCAGGCCGCTCCGGGAAGGCTCCTTCAGTGGGGCTACTCTGAAAGCACTCCTTAAGGGGGTGGTGTGTTAACATGGGCGTGACCAAAGTGACACGGGGGTAAGGAAAGAAAATAGACACAATTAGTCTCAGAGGCGATGAGGGGCAGCAAGCATGTGTGTACTCGTGGGGCAAAAGGCATGCTCTGACCCGGCTCTGAAATGAGAACACAAGGTTAAAGAGATGGTGCCTGGGCGGGGGAGGGGGTGGTGTCGGGGGCACGCCGCGGTCATGGTCACCTGGAGCAGGTGGTGCTCTGAGCAGAGGAGAGGCAGGGGCAGGGGGCAGCAGGGGGCACAGCCCTCGGAGGCCTGCACCCTGAGGAGGCTGCACCCACTGGCTGCCTCGAGGGGGTCCTGGCGGCAGAGGTGGGGCCCACGGGGCTGTGCCCATGACTGCCCAGGCCTCCCTCCCTGCCTCCCTCGCTTTGCTGGTGGATGAATGCGGAGCCGCCCCACACCAGGAAGTGCCTGGTCACTCTGTGCCCACCGGCCCTGCAGAGGTCCTCTCCACTGGGGCATCCCCGAGCCCATCCTCCACGCCCACTGAGCAGGGTGCACACCTGGGCTGCCTCACCAGACAAGGTCCTTCCTCCTGGGGTCCCGCTTGGGGCTCTGCAAGCTGGCGACCCTGGTGCATTCACCTGAGCGGGCGGGCGCAGGGGCTGGAGCTCAGTGCTGGTGGTAAGGCCTGGCAGGGCTCCCTGGCTGCTGACCCAAACCCTCCCCTTTGCTAACCTGACACCCAGCGTGTGCTTGTTAGCATGAGGAAGGGGGCTAATCTGGGGGCTCCCAGGGTAGGTGGAAGCTGGCTCAGCTGCAGGGAATTGCCATGGGCAGGAAGCTGAGTCCAGCAATGTCAGATCCCCAAACTGTCGGACTTTCTAAAGAACTCAGAAGTCCAGATCAGCCTGTAAAATCTCAGAATTTAGAAAAAAAAGAAATAGCGTACAGGCAAGGCCAGGTGAACCTGCAGCCATCAGCAGCCACTCTGCCCGCTGTCAGCTCCCAGGCGGCCTCCCCCAGGAGGCCAGGGGGTTTCATACAAAACTCATTGCTCTCTGGGCCTCTCCCTGGGACAGAAGGCAAACTTTTGCTTCTTTGCTAAACTATTTGCAGGAAGTGCCCTCCCTGGAGCTCTCTCCATCAAAAGGAGAAGTATCATGGAAAAACAGATACAGGCTTCGCCCAGCCTATCTGTGAACACATGCAGGCAGCTGGGTTCTGGGGCAAAGCATGGGAGAGTCGGGGGAGGCCTGGGCTTGCCTCCCTCAAGGATGAGTTCTGCTGGCCAGTGATGCCTTGGGAGCTGACGGGAAGCCACGGAGGAGCCACCAGGAGTGGCAGAAGCTGCCACCACGTGGGATTTGCACAGGACTCCAGCATGTTCTTTGGCGACAGAATAACTCTAAGGCCCCGCCAGGGGCCTTTGCTGGGCGAGCATCTAAGTCTTGTCTACGCAAGTAGGCAGTGCGTTGGGAGCCAGAGCTGTTACCTTCTATCCACTATTCAAAACACATGCCCCTTTGTTCTAGAGAAAGTCCACGGTCGGGTGCTTAATCCCTCACTGGGATTTTGCTCTCCATGGCTTTTCTACTTGCAAAGCCCTCAAGGGTCCTAGCAGCTGTCTCTCTCCCCCCAGGGTGGGGACAGCTGGAGGACCGCGGCCACACTGCTCGCCCAGTGCCTGGGCATGCACACGAGGGCAAGCCTCCTCCTTGGCTCCTTGGAGGCTTCATGCCCAGGTTCTGTGAAGGTGACCCCCATCATGCCCACTAGTGGCGGCCACACTGGGGGTGGAAGTGGAGGATGGTAGGCCCTGGGGGGCGGTGTCTGGGAAGGAGCCTGTGTGGGTTGCCCCTGGCGCCCTGCAGTCCTCTGGCTTCCATGCCCCCTGAAGCACCTACCACCACAACTTCTTCCTTGCATGGGATGTGCAAACCCCCTGGCTGGCGGCTGGTCCCCAGGCCCCCCGTCTGCTCCAAGGCCTACTCTCCAGCTGCTGGCTCTGCGATTAGCACTTGAGGCTGGGGCAGGGCAGGGGCTTCCCTGATTTGTTCCTTCCCCCTAGATTCCTGGTACTGAGCTGGGCACCCTGAGGGTTCAGACAGACTCTCCCAAACCCCTCCTCCCAGACTTTTGGGCCAAGTGCAGGTCAGGAGGTTGGAGAAATTCCTGAACACAAACTCAACCATGAGGAAGAAGCCGATTGCAACCCATGGGCTTTCCCCAGTAGAACAAGGCCTGTTGGAGCCACTGCAGCCCCAGCAAAGAGGCAGGGGACGGGAGCTCCAGGCCGCGCAGAGGAAGCCGGTGACCAAGGGCCACTGACCTTAAGGGCGTTGTGGGATGTGCCACTGGGCCTCCTCCTGCCCCCGTCCTCCAGCTGCATCTCAGAGTAGAGCTCCTCCTCGTCCTCCTCCATGATGTCAGAAAGGTCAGAGCCCCGGCTGCTCTCCGTGTGGTATTCGTCTCCATGGCAGCAGTGAGGCTGGTGGCCAAGATAAGGGGACACTATGGAGCCCCACAGAGTCAGGGCCACCCAGGCTCTCCTTGCAACCTTCCCCTGCTCTGTTTGCTTGCGAGCCCCACACTCATGTGTGCACGCATGTGTGTATGCATGTGTGTGTGCATCCACGTGTGTGTGCGAGTGCATGTGTGCGCGTGCATATGTGTGCATGTGTGTGAGTGCATGTGTGCGTGCATATGTGTGCAGGTGTGTGCATGCGTATGTGTGTGGGTGTGCATATGTATGTGTGTGCATTCATATGCATGTGTGTATGGATGTGCGTGCATGTGTGCATATATGTGCGTGCATATGCATGTGCATGCATGTGTGCATGCATGCGGGTGTATGTGTGTGCTGAGTGCATGCATATGCCTGTTCATGTGTGCATGTGTGCATGTGTGAGTTGCTCCTGTCATGGAGAGGAAGTCCTGGATGTCCCCATCTGTCAGGCTCAGGGAACCAGGAGGGCAGAGATGGCCTGCCCAGGTCTGCTAGCTCCGAGTCAGCAGGAACAGGGAGAGACCCTTGTAGGCTCTGGAGGCAACAGTACTCGGGCACATGATACGTGTGCAATGGAGAGCAGCGGCTGGTGGGAAAGGGCATGTATGTGCACCATACACAGACATGTAAGATTTTTTAAAGTACCATATAGTCTAACACACATGCACCCTGGGCTGTCTGGAGAACAGCCCCATCCGGGCAGGAGGTGGGCACCCTGCACTGCCCAGGCTCACCCTGGGCCCATCTCGGTCAGGGACGCCTGATGGAGCCCGTGCATGCAGGAGGCAGTAACAACGTAATGGAAAAGCCTCCTTGAGGATGAAGGGCGCACACGGTAATGTGCATGGGAACACAGACACCGACAGCCCTGGCCAGGACCGTGACGTCGGGGTGGCTTGAGGCTTGGCGTCCCGCTCACCCAGAGTGTCCCACATTCAGCATCTCGAGTATTTAAAGCCAAATAAGTAACATTGCAACAACTGCACACCCTGACAAGCTCAGATTTACGAACAGGTTCTATTTCTGCTAGATGGTGTTAACGTTCTTTACATTCCCGGTGGACAAATGCATTTCATAGCAGCCCATGGCACATTTATTAAGAATACTCTGGTTTTGGGGATGCCTGGGTGGCTCAGCAGTTGAGATCTGCCTTCGGCTCAGGGCGTGATCCCAGGGTCCTGGGATCGAGTCCCACATTGCGTTCCCTGCAGGGAGCCTGCTTCTCCCTCTGCCTATGTCTCTGCTTCTGTCTGTGTGTACGAGTGTGAGTCTCTCACGAATAAATAAATAAATTTTTTTAAAAAAGAATACACTGGTTTTCATTTACAACCCTAGATAAAGACACGTATGCACTTCTGGCCATGTTAAGTTCGTGGCTTGCGAAGGAGGCAGGAGGCTCTGCAAGCCTCGGCAGGGAGAAGTGGCCCAGAAGGTTCTCAGCCTGAGCCTCTGTGGCCTGCGGGTAGAAGCTATTCCAGCTGTAATTCTCTCACTTGGTGCCAAGTAGAAGACATACGACAAATGGCTTTAAATACACAGAGACCAGGCTGGTTTTCACTCAGTCTTCCCCGGGTGTACAGGAAACTCCCCTCCACAAGGATAGAGTCTCATCTGATTCCAACCCAATGATGTCAGAACAAACTCATGGGATGGAAGGAGGGGTCTGTTGCTGGCCAGATACATCACTCATAAGCTATTGGTAGGAATCCTGTTCCTCTCTTGGTGCTGGGCACATGATCCCAGTCTGCCCAGTGAGAAGTAGCAGGACATCTGATGGAGCTTCTGGAAAAGACTTTTCTTCCAGTTAAGAGCAAAGTACCTGAAAAGAAAGCCTCCTCTTTTTTTTATCTGTCCCTTCCTTCCTTCTTGGGGTGCTGTCACATAAGGAAGTGATTGCTGAAGCTTCAGCAGCCACTTTGTAGCAAAGAGGGGAATATCAAAAGTGCGGAAAATTCAGAAGTGAGAACCCAGACATTCTGTGTCTCTTGTTAAAATTAAGGCAAGTAGAATTATTTAATCTTGCAGACAAAGAACCTGCTGGTTGAGAGCCTGGGTAACCTGCCTGCAGAGCTATAGCTAGCGGCAGCAGGGCCAGGATGTGACCCCTCGTGTGTGAGTCCAACATCCCTGAGGCCATGACACTGCCCTGCCTCATGTGTGCTGCTGGTTTCAGGTGACCTGGTCCCTGCAGTCATTCCCTGACACCCCTGAATCTCCAGCCCTTTCCATCTCTTGTCCAATCAAGGATGCTTCTATTAGAGCACATGATCAAAATTTGGAGACAAAACACAAGGCGGGACACATCTGCTCGGAAGAGTCTGGTCTGGAAGGAGAAGCACTGACATTTCATGCTCTGGGTGTAGGATGTGGACCCTCTCATTTCAGGTTCTCCCATGGTGCCTCACACATGGCAGATGCTCAGCAAACATTTGTCTGATTCATAAAAATATATGAACAAATGGTGGGTTCTAAGTTGACCAGATTATCATCTGTAGGTTTACCTGGCCCACAGAACACCCTAACGGCCAGGTGTCAGCACAGGGCAGCCGGGGAGGTGAAAGGTTCCCATTTAGACTTCTGGAACTGTCCCAAGTGAGGTGACACATGCACAGGCGTTGTTAAATGCAAACTTCCCCAAGGGCCTCAGTGGTTCTGGCTCCAGACCCTGCACAGGGCACTGTGGCTGGGGAGGCCCACAGGGACCCCGCTCCCACACTCACCTGCTTGCCAAGTTCTGAGCCTTTCAGAAAGTCGTCCACCGAGGCACCTCTCCTCTTGATGTCCGGGGAGTCATAGCTGTCCTCCTCATCTGAGTTCATGTACTGCCCACTGCCCCTCTCCAGGAAGATGCTCCTTTTCTCTAGCTTGGAAGGAGAAGGAAAGAAGCTGTCAGGAGGGGCCGGGAGGGGGAGGGGGCCTCCAGGTCCCCGTATCTTCTGGGTTCAGCCTCTCCTTCGCCCAGCCCCCCACCCTCCTGGGAGCTACTGCAGGCAGGGACCCGTGTTGGGTAGCCCAGCGCTGGCCTCTGATGCACTGCCCCCTGCCCCTGACCAGAACCACTTCCTGCCTCTGCGGAGGTGACCTAGGGATACCAGCAGAAAGTTCTCTCTCCATCTGTCTCCTTTGCCCAGCTCTTGACCTGATCGACTAATTTTCTTGAAAAACGAGACTCAGAGGTTCGCTTTCTCTCCATGCTTTTGAAAGGTGACCTGGCAGGGGAGTTGGCAGCCCCAGAGACTGGCTCCAGCCTGTCCTTGGGGACCCTGCCTGGGGGTCTCAGGGCTGCAGGATATGTGGCTGCCATCCCAAAGAGTGGAGGGCCACGGTCCACTGCCAGGCCCCGCCTGCCCACAGAGCTTCCATACACCCAACACTCAGAGTCAGGCTTCTGCTTTGTGAAGATGACACAAAGGCGGTCAGCCCCCGATAGGTGTGCATACTTGGAAGCACTTCCCTCATCAGAAGTCACAAATTAGTGTTTAGTTGTTTTTTAAGTATTTGAAGCCAATACTGAACCAAATGGGAGAATTCACAGAAAAACCTGGATTCCCAGTGTTTCAGGAGGCCCTGAAAGCTATCACTGCACCTCACATCCCTCCTGGCTGTCCTGTATATGACCTAGCTCTGACCTGTAGGGTCTATGCCCTTCCTGAGGCTCCCTGGCCCGGTCCCCACCCCAGAGGCAGGCCAACCCGGCCCATGGGACCTCCAGGAAGTGGGGGTCCTCCAGCATCAGCATGGATGTCAGAGAGGGTGCTGCCAGGGGTCACCAACCTGGAGAGACCAGCAGACATGCTGGGTGCCCCGGCAGACCAGTACACCTGAGGAAAAGATGGGAACTTTGTCCCCGGTGGTGGTGGTAGGGCACATGGTCTAGTCCAGTTCCAGAGTCTACTCTCCAAGGCCTGGATGGGGGACACACTTCATAGGTGTTTCTTAACTGTCACGTCTCATTGCATATCTTGTCTGGAATACGGCCCCACCATAATCCAAATGCTCCCCGTCCCCACGGCCTGGACAGTTTCCAGTGACAGACATGAGAGTATATTTATATACATGCATGTCTGCAGGTAGGGATATATGTAGATGCACGTGTATATATGCATCTGTCCATATGTGCACATAAGTAGGTCTCTGTGTCTGCAAACATGTCTATGAGCGTGTGCACACACACACACACACACACACACACACAGCTATAGCTCTGAAGCATGCAGAACTAAGATGTGAGCCTCGTTCAGGGAGAGGGTCTCTGAGCTGACTTCCAGAAGGCACCTCCCAGACCCTCAACACAGACCAGAGCCTAGGTAGCAGGCTGCTCACTGCCTGTTTTCTGGTCTAAGCCAGACTGGTAGAGAAGCATTTTCTCCAAGTACACGTGTCCAGAGTCACATACTGAAAACATTTTGATTCCATCAGGATCTGGCCAAGAAAGCAATCTGCGGGGAAACGGAGGCTGCATGGCATGGGCATCCCTCCCTCCCAGGCCAGGCAGCCCCTGGGCACCAGCATCGCGTAGCCCCCTCTGCAGCCTCACGGGTGCCGATGGTGAGGGACAGGTTGCCTTCCAGGTGACATGGAAGCAGCGACAAGCCCAGCCTTACCCTGCTGCTCTCGGCCACTCTCTGCGCAGCTTCCCGGGCCATAGCCTTGGCAACCGAGGTGGAAACCGGGGTGCCCTGCGGCTGCGGGAGGATCCGACTGGGCGAGGGGGAGCGCCTCCCCGGGCCTGAGCCCTGCAGGCTGGGCGGCTCCAGCATGTGCCCGTGGACCGGGGCTGGAGCCCGACCCTGCTCCCAGGCCTCGTCCACTGTGATATGGGGACCCAGGTGTTCATCTTTGGTATCGAGGGCTCCGACACTTGCTAAGGGCTTCGGTGTGGGAGCAGTTCTCGGGTGGGGGGTTGGAGGCACCAGGAGGTCAGGGGGAATGGCAGCGGTGGTGGAGTCCGTGGACTCGCCCTGTGCAGAGAGGGTCCGCACGGTCACGCCCTTGGCTTCCAGGCTTCGCAGCCGCACGAGCTCCACAGCTATGCTGTCTGCCATGGGGGAGATGACCTCGGCCACCTGCACACAGAGAATGCCCGTCACAGGAAGCCCGCCTCCCCGCAGCTTCTCCCCCTGTACTTGACAGCCCGTCGTGCCTGGACACCGGGGCCCTACCCATGCCCAGCCCAACCACACGCCCGGCCTGAAGATGGAAGCAGCCTCGGAGGGAGGAGCAGGCTAGGGGCTTCCGAAGACCCAACACGTGCAGTTGTTGGAGGTTCCCAGGCACCAACAAGGGCCGTCCTTCCCTTCCCAGTCCAGACCAATTCAGATACAGACATGAGGCCTCAGAAGATCAGAAACCAGGTGTAAACTGCCAAAGCTGGGTGGGGAACCAAATGGACTTCCTGCTGCCATAGAGCGAGGACAGCACCTCATCTGTACAGGCATAGCCTGCCTGTGGGTTTCCCCACAGAGGGGGAGCAGTGGGGAGGAGGGGGAGCTGAAGGGAGTCCTGGAAGAGGAGGAGGGGAAACAGAGGGGAGTCCTGGAGAAGGGGGAGCAGAGGGAGGTTCTGGGGGGGAGGGGAGCAGAAGGAGCACACCCCTGCAGGTGGCAGCTCCCAAGGACCAGGTAGGAATAGCTCAGATAGGCACTTGCATCTGATGTGTCACCCCTGGCTCCTTGGTGGGAACAGGAGGGGAATAGAGAATGCACAGAAGCTCACTCCAGCCTCCCCCAGGCAGCCTTGTCTGGGTCCATGTCCCTGTCATGCACTGGGACGAGGTTGGGCTGATATGGGGGTCCCTACAGCGGAATTAAGGACACACTGCTTCTGGGAGCCAGGCCAGCTGTGTGTTGATGCGCATGTGTCCCCCTCCACTTTGGCTGGAGGTGCCATCTTTTCAACAACAGTTGGTGGAGTTTATGAGCCCATCATCCATTGAGGGGGCCCTGATTTTGTGGGGTCAAGAGGTGAGTTTTCAGCACCAAGGGGAGAAGAACAGGAACCGCCCAGGGCGTGGGAGTTTGGCAGAGAGAATTCTGGAAAGAAGGAGCCACAGGGGAGAAGGGGGCTGTCAGTGTTCTGGGAGGGAGGAGGGCCTGGGAGAAGCTTCAGGAAGGGCTGGTTGATCTTGGGGGCATGCCCCTCCCCTGTGTTCACCGCTCCAGGTTCCGGCGGTCCCCGTGCAACCCCCCAACCAGAACTCACCCTCTGCCCTTTTGCATACACGCCATAGCCAGACACATTGGCCCCGTTGGACAGCCCGGCAGTCGTCAGGGCCGGCGGCTTCCAGGAGACCTGGATGGTGGCTGGGGTGGCCCCAGGGTGGACGGTGACGTCCTGTGGGGGCGCCGGAGGGCCTGGGGGCACAGAAGGCAGAGCTTTCAGGGCCCAGCCCTCTGGCCAGTGAGCAGTTGGTGGTGCGATGCTCAGGGCTCTCACCTGGAAGGAGCACTCTGAGTCCTGTGGCCAGGGCAGGAGGGGAGAGCACGGGGTGGGTGGGCGGAGTGGCAGCAGGGCAACAGCCCCTGGCATGTTCCGAGGCACTGCTGCTCACCTGGGCCTCCGCCTGCCCTCTGCGACCACCTGCGCCTTGTTCCTGGCATGGACATACTTAGCCAGGCCACGGGATTGGCTCAGCTGCACCAAGAGAGCCCAGCATTTGGCAGAGGACAGAGATCCCTGCCTCCCTTCTCCCCTCCTTGCTGCCTCCTCTCTTCCTTCCTCTCTCTGTTCGAGGACTTGAGAGGAGGTAGGCGTGGGCCACATATCACCCATCTTCCCACTCTGTGGGAGGGGACAGAGCTGAGGAGCAAGAGATGGGTGTGAGAACAGCATCTGAGCCTGAGAATCCAGCTCCACACAGACTTTCCAGTCACCCCAGCTAATGCTTCCTGCTGTGCAGTGGCCACACCCAATGTGCTGACTAGGTGCTGAGCAGCCTGTTCAAGCAGCAGGGAGCCAGTGGCCAAGGCCCCGGTCATGCTGCCTGTCGCCCTGTGTGGCTTCCTTCCCTCAAAGTCTGGTGCAAACCTCCCACATCTTCCTGTTCAAACGTACATGGCATTTCATTTGGAAGGGAATGGATGCATAACACCCAGGAGGAAAGCTCTGGGCCCTGCGTACTCCAAGACCTTGCTACAGTTCCCCCAAGGTGTGCACTTCTGGGTAGGAGGATGCCAGCTGTGTACTGAAGACTTGCTCCATGCCACACATTCCTCTCTTCCTGTGTCCTTCACACCGCACGATGCTCACCACACCTGTGATTCCAGTGCACCCCCACTTTGCACGTGAGGAAATTCAGGTTCAAGGGAAGTCACTCAGCTATTCAGTGTTGGAAGCAGGATTCACACCCACGCATCCCTGCAGCCCATTTGCAAAGGCAGATACGACTCCACTCTTAATAACAGGCTGTAATAAAGTTCTTCAAAATTCCTTCACAACCTGGTTCAGAAGTGAAATTCTACCTGGATGGTTAATTTAAACGTGACATATTGCCAAAGAAAGGCAGAAAGAAAGGTTTAGAATCTTGACTCAAAGAGCAAATGTCCTTTCATTCACAATTCCCCCATCCACTCACCCTCTCAGCACAGACTTGGCTACTACTAGATACAAGGCCTTTGCCTTAGAACCAAGACAGCCAGTCGTGTCATCCAAGAAATGTGAAAAAGTCGGAGGCAGGACGGAACATAGATAGGAAAGTAGACACTGGAGCCTGCCTGCCCAGGTTCAGGTCTCAGATCTGCCAATTACTGACGTGGGACCTTGGATGACTGTCTTTTATTTAGTTACCTTATCTATGAAATAGATAATATAGCGCCTGGTGGCAACAACTGATATTTACTCACACATCGTCATCATATTATTATTTTACTCCTGCTCAGACAGCTGTGCTCAGTTTCCAAACTTCCCTTTTGGTAAGACATGGCCCTGTGGCTGACTTCTGAAGGAACGTGGGCAGAAGTGGTGGCTGCCATGTCCAGGCTAGCCCACCAAAGTCTCCCCAGGTGAACTTATATGGTCCTTCCCCCTCTGGTTGTCTGGGAAGGAGATGCCCCTGAGGATAGCCTCACGAGTCACATACTGGAAATGGTGAAAACATGATACGGACATGCCTGGGTCCCCAAATCACCATCAGAAGAGGGCTGCATCAGCAATATCTGCATCAGATTGAACCATGAACAAGCTCCTGAGAAATCATGGTTTTGAACATACATCCAATCATCCTTACAGCCAATGCCAACAAGCTGTGAGATAAATGAATTGATGTGTAGGTGAAGTGCTTATAGCAGTGCACAGGCTCAGAGTAAGTGGCCTTTCTATGCCAACTATTGTTATTATTTGTTTCAACTTGACTCCAAAGGCACCGGACACCCTCCCATACAAGATCTTGACATCTCCAGCCTCTATATCGGAAGTGGAAGATCTTTCTAAAGGGAACTATCCTTTTGGGGGGGGATCACTTGTTTTGGAGGCTGTTGATAGTTGGATATGTCTGACCAGACTCAGGATTTAGTGATGATGAGTCTGTTTTCTGTCTCTGAGGGTGACTGTTCCTTCCTAAGCACTGCTGACTTCATCAACCTTGAGGGCTGTCTGTCTCCTTCCCTGTGACTGGTCATTGTGATGGATTCAGTCTGCCAAATAAGGGATTGATCACGGAGGCACTCATCCACTCAAAGCTGAATTCCTGCCAGGGCTCTTGGAGACACTGTGGGGTACCACTTCCCCTAATTGCCTCACCACCGTCCTCATGACCTGGTAGCATTCAGAAGATGAAAGTGATCAGTGGTTCTTGTCAGAGCCAGGTCTTTCTCCTTGGCTTAGGAAGAATACCCAGCAATGAGAAAAGCAGCCACACCTTGTGGTGGAAAGAAGCACCTAGAACCATTTCAAAAAGCCTCCCATGAACATGTCCAGTGTGATTCATCCTACAGTAGTGGGTAGAGAGGATGTGATCAGTGCCTAGAAAGAAAGGGAACACATAGCAAAACCCACACTTAACCAGATTCCTTTTATTCTCCCTACAACACTGCCCAGCTCACTTCTATGAGAGATAGAGTCCAAGCAGAAAGTGGTGGTCTTGTTGGATTGTGGAATTAAAAGTCAGCATTCAGTGATGGCAGAGATGATAGAAATTGAGAGAAATCCCAAAGAGTGAAGATCCAATGCAAGTCCCTAACCTCTGTGTGCCCATTCCCCTCAAACTATTCAGTGACTCCTAAATCATTCCTGGGCAGGGCAGGCAAGAATGTCAACAACATAAAGGAAAGAAAATGGCTAGACTATAGAGTTCAGCAATGATTCTGACAGCTGCCCTAGGCTAAGAGGAAGAATTTGGAGTTAAGTCCTGCTAAGTTAGAGAAACTTGAGCTTTCCATTACAGAGAGAGAGAAGGTCCATATCATAGAAGTTGGGATCATACATCAGGACTACAGGCCACATTCTAAAGGCAAAAATGAAATATATTCACCCAAATAAAGCTAAAACAAGCATCTACACAATCTAGATATGTCAAAGTAATGTAACAGTCTGCAAGAATAAACCTCAACACTGCAGAGGTATGGTTACAGCTGTTACTGAGGAAGATAACAGAATCCAGAGTCTCCCCAGGGCATAATCTATAATGTCTGATACACAGTGAAAGTCAGTAGATATAGAAAGAAATGAGAAAAGGTGATATATAATCAAGAGAGAAAACAGTCAGTAGAAGCAGGCCCATAGATGACCCAGATGTTGGAATTAACAAAGACTTTAAAATAATTGTTACAGGGATCCCTGGGTGGCCCAGCAGTTTAGCGCCTGCCTTTGGCCGAGGGCGCCATCCTGGAGACCCGGGATCGAATCCCATGTTGGGCTCCCAATGCATGGAGCCTGCTTCTCCCTCTGCCTATGTCTCTGCCTCTCTCTCTCTCTCTCTCTATACCATAAATAAATTTTAAAAATTAAAAAAATATTAAAATAATTGTTACAAATCAGTTAAAGAATGTATAGGTAAAGATATATGTGGTAGGTGAAGAAATGGAAATTCCAGGAGTGATAAGAAAATGTTTAAAAGAACCAAAGGAAAATCCTAGAATTGAAAACTACAATGGCTAAAATAAAAATTTTATTTAATACTCTTTAAAACAGATTGGACATTGCAAAAGAAGACTTAAAGACAGAGTAATAGACTTAAAGACAGAGTAATAGAAATTATCATAACTGAAACAATGAATAAAATAAAGGAAGTTCATAAATCTGTATTCCAATAGCAAGCAATCTCACTTATGTATAACTAAGTTCTCAGAACATAAAGGTAGAATAAAGTAGAAAAAAGTCTGTGGAATTATAAAGTTTGAAACTTGAAGAAAAACTACCTCTACTACCACTCTTAGCTCCAGGAGTATCGGTAAATTAAAAAAAAATTGTAAGTAAAATAAGCATAGGCACATTAGAGTCAAATTACTAACCATCAAAAACAAAGAGAAAAATTTTGAAAGGAGTCAGAGAATGACAATAGGAAAGAGAGCTGACTCCTTATACAAATAGAGAAGGCCAAGAGAAAAGCAACAATATTTGCAAAGTCCTGTAATTAAAAAAAATAGTCTAGAATTCTATATCCAAAGAAAAAAATTAAGTTTTATCTATTTAAGTAATCCCTACACTCAACATGGGACTCAAATTCATGACCTCAAGATCAAGAGTTGCACGCTCCTCCAACTGCGCTAGCCAAGTGCCCCCAGAGAAAAAAATACTTTTAAATAAAAGTGAAATAATGAGAGTTTTTTTGTTTTTGTTTTTGTTTTTTAGAAAACTAAAAGGATGCTGAAAGAGATGCTAAAGGAAATTCTTCAGAGCTAAAAGGAAATCATACCAAGTAGAAATAGGGATACAAACTGGTGGAAATTGTCAGTATATCAGGAAATAGACTGTTTTTGTCAGATTCTTCAAAAGCAATTGATTAAAGCAAAAATAATAACAATAATGGATTGAGGGGTTTACAATATATATAGAAATAAAACATATAAAAACAAGAGTGAAAATAAAGGAGCATAAGGGGAATTATACCCTGGTACTATTCTTCCCTTATAAATGAATTATGTTATTAATGTAAGCTCATTTTTAATGAGCTTAATATGCACGTGTCACTCCCTGCAGCAATCTCTAAAACAAAAATACAAAGAGTTATGGTAAAGAAAAAAAAAAGAAAAAAAACAGTTCAGAGAGGAAGAAATGGAATAGAAAAATACAATTAGTTGACCCCTCTCTCCCCTTTCCCCTCAAAAAGGCAGGGAAAGATAAACAAAAAACAGGACAAATGAAAAACAAAGAGCTTATAGCAGACTTAAACAAAGTCATATCAGTAATTGTACTAAAAGTAAAGGAACTAAAGATTCCAGTTAAAAGGAAGAGTGTCAGATTGTTATAACACCAAGACCCAACTATAGACTATTCACGAGAGACGGACTGAAAATAGAGACACAAGGGATTTCAAAGGTTAGAAAAAGATATAACATATAAGCTCTCAGCATGAAAAAGCCGGTGGTCATATGAGTATCAGACAAAACAGACTTCAAGATAAGAAGTAATACCAGGGACTAAGAGCGGCATTTCATTAATGAGAAAGGAGTCAAGGGCACCCCGGGTGGCTCAGTGGTTTAGCGCCGCCTGCAGCCCAGGGAGTGATCCTGGAGACCCGGGATCAAGTCCCATGTCAGGCTCCCTGCATGGAGCCTGCTTCTCCCTCTGCCTGTGTCTCTGCCTCTCTCTCTCTCTGTCTCATAAATAAAATCTTTTTTATAAAAGAGAGAAAGGAGTCAATTCCTCAAGAAGAACTAACAATTTAAATGTGTATGCACCTAACAATGGAGCTTTACAATATATAAAACAAAAAAAAAAAATGAGAAAACTGAAGAAGAAAATAGACACACAGATAATAATCTCAATAATTAGAGAGACTGAGCAGACAAAAGCCAGGAAGGACATGCAGATTTGAAGAGTTCTATGAATAGGTCTCCTGTGTCCCATCTGGGAAGCAGCTTGCCCTTCCTGCAGCCACTGGGCACTCTGCACACAGGCTTCTGGGCATGATCTGCCTTGAATCTTGGGGGCTGCAAATACTAAGCCAGCCACAGAGGGCAGGGCGACACCTCAGCTCAGGAGGAATTCCAGCCCCTCTCTCTTCACTCAAGTACCCAGTTCACCTGGCACTGGGAGGCTGAGGGATGCACAGGGCAATGCTTGGCCCAGGCTGGAGGGAGGAAGGCTGGCCACCTCTGCGGGGGGGGGGGGGGAGGCAGGCGTGGCCTCTGCAGGGACCACAGGACCCTGGTGCTGCCAGCTGGGAATGATGTGCCTTGTTTGTCTAGGCCCTTTTGAGAAGTCCTTTTCAGAAGATGCTGTATGTAGTGTTGCAAACCCTGAAAATTATCTTAAATTCTGATCTGAAATCTACTCTGAACCCCAGCTAGAAATTCCACACCTAGAATTTAGGTACCACAGTGGCTACCAATGGAAATACTACACTTCCTGCTCCAAACAATTCATACAGCTGGTGTCATCCTAAAGCACACATTGCCCATCCTTGTGCTGATAGCTGTCCCCGCAGGCTGGGACATGCAGCTCTGCAAACCTGTGAGCCCACCTGTGATGTCCTGTTTCTAGTATCGGCTTGCTGAAAATATGCCAGATCTGTCTCCTTGGGGGTGAGTGGCTTCTCATAAAGGGGGTGGGGGACTCTGGAGTTCAGGATGTGCCAGCTTTCTGCTGAGTGGGTCACTCTATCCAGACCAGAGTTTTCTGAGGGCTTGCATTGCATCCTGGAGCTAATCTAAGTGGAAACCTGAATTCTCTCAGGGTCACCAGTGTTCCCTTGATTACCCAGCTCTGGCACTTTTATCAGCTCTGGACCAAATGCAGTGTCCCCAGAATTCATGCTGAAATCCTAACCCCCAGGGAGAAGATGCCACCTGTGAACCAGGATGTGGGTCCTCACCAGACCCCAAATCAGTCTCAGACTTCCAGCCCCCAGAGCTGTGAGGAGTGACTGCTGCTATGCTCTGGCAGTATGCACAGACTGGACATCAGCGATGGGGGGCTAACCTTTAGGACGTGCCCTGAGCTCACTCCTGGATCCCAGGCTCTCCTTTTCACCAGGAGCTTGTCTAGAAGCCTGTCCTGATGGTCCCAACGTGTGTGCTCCTCATCTCTCCCAAGCACCCCCCACCCCACCCTGTGCCTGGTGTTTCTCATTTCTTCATGGCCCCCCAGCATTACCACATGACTTTGTACTAGGCATTGGGGAACAGTGGGGTCCTCATTATCCCAGTATTTGATCAGGAAACCAAGTCATCAATGGAACACAAATGTGATGGCCTCTTACAAATCAGTTCCTACTAAGGCATCCCTCCCTCCTTAAGGTAGCATCTGCTCCACCCGCCCATGACATTGCTGCTTTGTAGGTCAGACGCTGGTTCATTGTGGGTTTTGCAAATGCTGGGAAAATACAGTGAAACAGAAGTGAATCCATCACAAATTGAAAAGCCAGTCTTGCGTTAGATGGAAGACTTGAGGCAGCTGGTAAAAATGATCCTGGAAAAGAAATGAATTTTTTGTAAAAGCTTCTGATGAATGAGGTTGAGCAGGGCTGGATTAATTAATCACAGAGAGAAGTCCAATAAAGAGACTGCTGAGCTGGGTGTTTCCGAGGAATCTCATGTGTAACCCAGGCCTGAGAGAGGCTCTAGGGGAAACAGATTCTGCCCTCAAATATTCTTGCAAAAATGACCTTCTTTGCTCCAAGAAGGTTGCCCTCCCACCAGGGGCTCAGGCTCCCCCCACTGGGCACAGCTGGCTGGCTTGGAAGGTGCAGCATGGATGGCGAAGACCAGCACAGGAATGTGTGCAGGTGTGCCAGCAGCTCGGGGCCCAGGGGATCTGAGACGGGCAGCCCCGCAGGCTCATGCACCCAATCCCTTTCTTACGACTTCTCAGGGTGTGCGTGGGGAGGAAGGGGAGCGCGTCACTTCTAGCGCAGCAGAGGCCGCACAGGAGACCTGCTGTCATGACACATCCGATGCGCCCGGGACCCCGAAGAGCGTCTACAACAGAACCTCACACCTTCTATACAAATTCATCCACACGTGTGATTTAAAATGAGAGGGAAAGAACAGTTTTGAAGGAGCCTAGGCACTTTGTTCACCATTCCAGTCAACGAGCACGCAGATGGGAGGGACGCCACGGGGGAGATGTCCTTTCCTGTCCCCAGATGTGGCCTTACTTCCTCCTCTCTTTTCTGGGGGGCGGGTGCTTCTTGCAGATGCCAGTATGAGAAGAAATATCTTCAAAACCGCGGTGCCTAAACAAAATCCGCACATCCTCCCCCGCCCCTCTGGTGCAAATGCACACACTCTGCACATCCTGCCAAATGTGGTAGCTATGTGTGCTCTTCACGCCCGCCCCCTCCTGCCAGCCCTCCCCCCTCCCTCGGGGGCCCCACGGAAGGACAGGGCTCACCTGCAGGCAATGTGGAGAACTCCACGAAGGCCTCCTTCTTCTCCCGCTGCTCCAGGGGCAGCTGCCACGGCATCTGGTGGGGCTTGGCCAGGACCTTCACCTTGTAGGCCATGTTGGGTCTGAGGTTGAAGAACTGGTACTTGTACCTCGCAGCCTTGACCACATCAAGCTCCTCCTCATTGAGGAAGATGACATGGCTATAGTTGCTGTTGGTGGGCAGCCAGGAGAGCTGGGCGGAGATCTGTGTAATGTTGTCCACACGCAGGTGGGAGGGGGCCACCACCACATCCTTGCCCACCAGCAGCGTGCACTGCAGCTCGTCCGAGCTGCCCCTGCTGGTAATGCATTGCACAGAGATGCGGTATGTGCAGGCTGCTGTGTTGAGCTTCTCGATGAGGGCCTTGGTTCTGCTCCCCAGCGTGAGGCTCACACGCGTCTCCTGGTCCACCAGCACATTGTAGCAGCTCACTGTCCCCCAGCCCGGCGGCACAGCCGGGGGATCCCAGGCCACAATGACACTTCTGGCGAGTTGTTTGATGAGGGTGATTTTTCTAGGGTAAGGCACGATGTCTTCTCCGATTTCATCGACGTTCACACCCAGCGTCCCTGCACCGTCGTCCGTGAGGCCAGTGTCTATGTGAGTGGAGGCATGGAGGTCCAGAATGTTCTCCCCCTCCAAGCCGATGCTGGAATGATTGATGAGATTCTGGTCCTGTTCACTCCCCAGTGTACTTGCCAGTCGTGACTCATTGTCCTGGACAAAATCCACAAAGTTGGAGGGTACCAAACCCCTCTGCCCATCCAGGAGCTCACCTGTTGGCACAAGGGCAGCAAGATCACCTGACCTGATGGTGGGGCCCCTGAGGTCCCGCCATATCCTCTGTGTGGCTCCCCAGGAGGGCCGTACAGCCGAGCAACAGGACCACAGCAGATTCTACAGGTGTTTACAGGAGTCTGATCAAATGTCCCCTCCACAGGACTCACTCCCACCACTTGCCATCTGCTACCCCCGAATCCAACCTGCAGGGTAGCCTCCTCCCTAATGTGACCTGACATCACCTCATTCAGCTACCTGCATATGGACAGACATAACCAAGCCTCCCAACTGGGTTGACACCCCAGAGAGCAGGAACCTCTCTCTGTTCATCACACTGAGCTGTCCTCGGACACCTGGCACACAGTAGGTGCCCAGTAAGTGTCTGTTAGACCCACAAATCTGCATGATGTGAGGGGGTTGGAGGTAAAAGAAAAGAAAAGAGGAAAGAAAGAAGAAAGAAAGAAAGAAAGAAAGAAAGAAAGAAAGAAAGAAAGAAAAGAAAGAAAGAAAGAAAGAAAGAAAGAAAGAAAGAAAGAAAGAAAGAAAGAAAGAAAGAAAGAACCATCTTACTATTATCTTTGCTGGAGCGGTCATATGAATAGGAATTAAAAGGTGACCTTTCCCCCCTTACAAAAAGCCCTGCGTGTGTCATAATAAGTCCCCATGTACCATTTGCTGTGCCACAGAAACTATCCATGTGGTGCCAGCCCACCTGCAGGCTGAGTGGCAAAATATGTCATCAAACTAGCTCTCATGGCTCCGGACGGCCACAGAGGGAACCCCTGCTCAGACTGCAAAATGTTTCTCAGTTGGGCTCAAAGCCTGTGAGCAGCAGAGGTCTGAAAAGCTGAGGAGTGTTTTGAGGAGCCTCAAGGATGCCAGAGTCAGGACAATCTTCCAGCACCAGGGGGACAGGGCCATTCCCACCCCCAGCACCTGGCAGGTGTTGTTGGGGGTCCTGCACCCGGGAGGCTGGGGTGCTGATGCTGGGGGGCCCCACCTCAGGGGACATGTAATGGACCCTGAGAAGGGCATGTGACATTTAATGAGCCCTGGATTCTCCCAGGACAAATGGTGATCTGCCTCTGTTCCTGGTCCTATGTAGGATGTGGGTCTTGAGATAGACCACCCTTGCGTCCAGGGCGCTCTCACAAGAGGAGGGGTGGGGATGATGCTGATGGTGGTGACCAAGGCTTACCGTGCACTGGGCCTCATTCCAACCAACAACCCCATGCCTCGTGTGTCCTAGGCGGCCCGGAGCTGGGGACTCGCTCTCTCCATTCTACTCAAAGGGAAGGTTCCCACCGCCACATGGACAGTGGACCCTGAACTCTGCAGCCAGTCTGAGTCAGGCCTCTGGAAGGCTTATATGGGCATGATGCCTGGTGTGAATATCCTGGAGCTTTCCAACAGGGCCTTCTGGTGCCTGCCTTCGGCACATGTTCTTACACTGGTGTGAAAACCAGTGACTGTGGTGTGAATCTATGTTAATTAAGTTCAAGCCACGTCATCACCAGTCATGGAGGATTTCTTGAGTGGGCTGCCCACGATTTCACTACCAACTGGCAACTACTGGTGAGTGACCCAGCCCATGGGTGGGGCTGCCGTTCATCAAGGTCAGCAGAAGCAACCTGACCTCGTGTCCAGCAAACACCAGCATGAAAGCCGACAGCTCCTGTCAGCCCTGGGAAAGCTCCGTGATCCAAGAAAGAGAAGCCTGTTGATTTCACAAGAACTCATCCTTCTGCTCAAGGGTGACCACACAGGAAGAGGCCAAGACCCTTCCATTCTTATGGGGCACCTGACAAGATGGGGACCAAGCTTGTGAGGCTGCTAGTGCTGCCCCCTTGCTTGTGCTCAGGCTAACAAGGGGACAGAGGTGAGGCATCCCGGAGGGAGGAGCTCACGTTTTCAGACTTCAAACTGGGGAAGGTGACCATGGAGGGACCCAGTGGGATGTGGGCCAGACAACAACAGAGCCCAGAGGTCAGTGGGATCTCCCTGAGCCAGGCAAGGCTGCCTGTTCTGCAGGAGAGGAAGTCAACTGGGGGAACCCGGGGGTGCTGGGGCAGTGAGATGGAAGAGGCAGGAGATGTGCTCAGGGGGCAGGAAGGTCCTCAGCCCGATGTGTGCAAGAGCTGCCCTGCAGACCCTGCCGACCCTCCATGAGTGTCCGAGGTCCGCTGGGGACAGGAAATCTCTCGGTCCCCCGAGGGGAGGGCCTGACAACTGGAGAACTTGGGGTCAGGGTAGAGGCCTGGGTGGTCAGGAGTATCTGGGAGCCTGCCCAGCCGTCAGGGTCCTGGGAAAGCTAGACAGGCAGGCAGACGGGCCCTGATGGCACACACCCAGACAGACCTTCATAGAAGCCATCCTCATCCATGTCCCCGTAGACGTAGAGGTACTTCCCCGCCGTGAGGGGCAGCTCGGCTTCGGGATTCTCATTTGGCCCATCAAACGGGTTGTAACTGGAAGAAGGAAGGACATTCCTGAGTAGATGCTCTACATGGAGGCAGACACGGTGCCCTCTCCTGCAGCCGGGCACCTGCACACCCGCTTCAGTGCCGGTGAGCTGTGTGCATGCCCACCTCACTCGCTCGCTCATAGGGATGTGAAACAAGAAGATATGGAACGTGTTTGGGGTCTCTTTGTGGGATGACATGTGGAAGCTTCTGGCATTTCTGTTCCCACCTGTCACTTCTCCCATAACTATAGGTTTTCAAGTTAGTAAGCAATGAAGAAGATAATTCACCCTGTAATCTTTCCGTATATATATTATTTAGCAGAGGTAGAATCATATTACATATACCTTTTAGTAATCTGCTTATTTTTTTTACAATTTCCAATAGAGCATGATCCTCCCTCCATCTCATGAAATATTCTATCGCATCCTCATTAATGGATGTGGAATAAATCACTGAATAGACTGACACACTCCACATAACCAACGTCCTAATGTTGAACACTGATGTTGCTTCTAATCTTTGGTTAATATGATGAGCGTTGCATCAAATATCCCTATAAACATAACTTTGCACACTTCCACACTTTCTTCCTAAAGATAAATCCCTAGGAAGTGTATTTGTTTGCTCAAAGGCATGGATATTTTTAACATCCGGGGGCTGTACTGCTAAAATGTCCTATAAATTTTGTCTCCCCCTGCCCCTCAAGGTATGAAAAGTGCCCACACCCACAAGACCTCAAAATATCGGGATTAATATTTTTTTACAGTCATGCTCAATTTTCAAATAAAATATATGGATGAATTCATCAATTTTCAATTCAATCCAATTTTCTAATTTGGATTTTGTAATTAATTTAAAATAATAGAAAAGGCCCCACTGAGAAAATTAAAACAGCATTCCTGGTGGTCAAAGATGACAGCCACACACTGTAAACATACAATAATGACGCTGTGATGGTTCACAGGCCAACAGGACTGGGAAGCTCAGGAACACATTCAGGGACGTGTTTTATGTGCTCTCCATCCCACATCAGTGAGGAGAGCAGAGAATGTATCACTTGTCCCAATTTTAATCACAAGATGAGGTAAGAGGCGCCCACCCAAAGTCATAAGCTCACTAAGTAATGGGGATGGAGCCAGAGTCAGGGCCTCCTGATCCCCGTCCAATGCAGATTTCATAGCACCATGTTGCTCTGCTGCTCACTCTCCAAATCCCAGGGCCTAGGAATGTTATCAACAGTCTGATGGTTTTCTGAAGTCAGTAATGGTCAGCGACCGTCTGCACCAGGAGCAGACACAGACGCATGTTTACTGAGAAAGCCCAGTGAGTGGAGGAAGTGGGGGAACAGTTCTGGCAGAAGGGATGGTGTGTGCAAAGGCCCAGGGGCAGGGGGCGGGATCCCTCTGGGGACCTAGATCCAGCCTAGCTGGAGGTGAATGAAGGATGAGGGATGAGAATTGCCAGGGTCCCTGACCCTCTGGATTTGCTCTCCAGAGCTGAGAGGTTATCAGGAGTTTTAAGGTAGGGAGTGACTTAATCACACCTGCATTTTGTAGAGACCCGTGGGGCACCCTGTGGATGGAGGCTGGCAGAGGCAGTGAAGAAACTGGGCTCTGCCTGGGCATAACAAATGAGGAGCCAAGGGGCTGAACACTTTGTGGGTCAAGAGGAGTGGACTTGGACACGTGTATTGATTTGGGTCCATGGGTTGGCATGGGGTGGGGGGTAAGAGTTAGTTTGAGGTGTCTTATGTTGTCACACATTGAATTCATGGGCCTGGGGGGTGGTTAGTTGGGGTGGTGGCAGTCATGTGCAGATGGAGGGCCCACCCCAGTAGGAGAAGGGACCCAGGTTAGGGGCTCAGGAAGAGGAGCCTCAGCGGTATGAAGGGGAAGGGGGTGCAGAGGCCACACAGATAAACCACACCATGCACCCTGGTTTGCAGACAGGAGGGAAGGCCCAGGGCTGCCACAGTGTGCACGTGCAGGTGGCGTTGTGCTGAGGGCAGGGACCCCCAGGGATGCCCATCCGCAGCAGGACACCTGTAGACACAGAGAGCACAGCAGCCTTCAGGGCACGGGGCGGGGGGCATGGGGTCAGTGTGAGGCGCCTGTGATGGTGGCAAGTATCTGGAACACGGCACACTTTAGACAGTGACTTGTGTCCCACATGAGCAAGTTACATCTCCACAAAGCTATCTGCACAGAGGGATGGGGGGTCCTGGGGGAAGGCTGAGTCGTGGGCGGCCAACCACGGGAGGGGAGCAATGCAACCACCAAGGGAAGAGCAGGGCTGTTCCTGTTTTATGTCTGGGGAAACGTCCCAGCAGCAGGTTGAATAACCCATGTTTGGCCCCCGTGGAAACCCCCAGTCTCCTGGCTTTACCCTCAGAACCATACCATCCGGGGATCCCGAGGACCTCTAGAGGACTCAGATCTGCAACATCCTCTCAGGGTCTGGTATTCTGTGCTATTCCATAATTGATGTGGTTTGGGCTTTCTGGGCAGGGTGGTTAATAAAACAGACATAGAAGCATCACCAGGGCAACGTCAATAGCATCAGCATGAATGGAACAAGGGGGGTGTCATGTGCTTTGGCTATTGTTGGGGCCTAGCCTGGCTCTGCACTCAGAAGGAACTTCTCCTGACGTGGATCAGGCTGGGCACCACCCCCTAGGTCCCCTGACCTGACCTGCGGCCCCGTGGCTCCTCCCGGCACTGGGGCAGCATCCCTCACGGACAGTGTGCTGGATGGTCAGAGCAGGGGCACCCACCCCCGGACTCGGCTAGCCTCCTAAATGAGAAGCCTGAGGCTGGGGGGCAGCTACTCCAAACGCTTCTGTTATCGGAGCTGAGCAGTGGAAGTAGGTTTTCATTGGCAAAATGAATGGTTGCTAATCAGAAAATAATCTGCTAATGGGTATAACAGCTATTACAAATGCCTCTCATTGGCGGGAACACGGGTGTGGAGGCTATGCAGCTTGGCTAAGACTCAGGCTGCTCCCTCCTGCAGGAAGTTTGAGGGTCCACCACACGCAGACTCGGAGTATCCAGGACGAGAGGCTGGGTCCTTGCTGAGCATGAACAACAGGTGATGAACTGTCTCGTGGCTGCTGGTTCGGTATCTGCTCCTACATCAGAAGCTGGTGTCAGGCGTGCGTTCGTTTGAAGCAAGTAGCAATGTGGCAGGGAGGCAGCTACTGTGCACCCATCTGAGAGCCATGCGGACCCAATGGCTTGTTCGTCGTCACCAAGCGTGGACACCGCAGGCCCCAGTGGAGATGAGCAGAGATCCGGAACCAGGGCGCCCTGGAGCCCAGGCGCCACGCAGACGTGAGCACCTCAGGGAGGCAGTAACCAGGAGCTCTGCACAACAGCGTCCCCCCTCAGTTTCAGCTGGCCACCAACTCTGGGCTAAACTGTCATCCCAAAAGCTATGCTCAAGTCCCAGCCCCCGGTACCGGGAACATGACCTTATCTGGAACCAACATCTGTGCAGATGTGGTCACGTTAAGATGGGATTGCACTGGGGCCAGGTGGGCGCCCTCCAGTGACTGGTGTCCTTGTGGAGACCGGGTCAGCAGGCCACGTGAAGACAGGCAGAGACCGCAGGGAGCCACCAGCGAGCATGGCCTCACTTCTGCCCTGATTTCGCACTTTCTGCCTCCAGAGCCGGAAGAGGACGTGCGTGTGCTGTTTGAAGCCACCCTCTTTGTGATGACCCATTGTGGCCATCCTGGGAAGCACCCACTATCCACACTCTCTCCATCAGAATGGACAATAGACCCTCCTCGTCCTCCCAACTCTGGCTGAGCTGATTCTGGGGACGGCCCGTGAGGAAGCACTCCCAGACCCATGACCTCATCGGCCCCCAGGCACCCGCGCCCGCGGACGCTCAGGGGTGCAGAGAGGAGCTTCATGCTTACCTGTAGCGGGCGACGCACAAGTGGACCTTCCCCGAGTATCTCTGCTTGGAGGTACTGGAATTCCGTTCATTATCCATCTATTAAAGACACAGACGATGTTTAGGTTACACTTCCTGCTGGGAGCACATGGGAAACCCCTTCAGTCCCTCCTTTCTGTCCCAGATGGTGGAGCTGCCGTGAGACACTGCTAGATGGAAACCTCTACCTCAGGGCACCAGCCCAGAGACCAAGCGGCTCCCTGGGTGTGGGTCCCCTGGTCACACAGAAGCACGTCCATAAAGAACCACTCCCCACACCAGGAGTTGATGGACATAGGGCGTGGGACTTGCTGGGAGAACCCATGAGTGTGCCAGGCCCTGCCGTGCATCGGTGAAGGCACAAAGATGGACAGTGACCCGTGTCCTCCTGTTCACAGGGGCTCAGCTCCAGGAGGGAGACAGACATGGCCCCCTGCGCTTGCATATCAGAGGGTGGCTGGGGCTCTCACCTGAGGCATTCCGGGAAGACTGCATGGAGACAGTGACATGGGGGTCAGTGAAGACTGGATATGGGAATTGGGAATTTGTGGGAGGGAGGGAAGAAGCCAGTAGGGAGGAGGAGGGGGAGGGGTGAGGAAGAAAGGCAGGGAGGACCTTCGTGTTCCCACCCACCGCACGCACGCATGCACGTGGGCCGGCACTCACGTCTGATTCAAATCTGCATCTTGGGCTGGCGGGTCTCAACAGAAATGCAGGCTTGTTGGACAGAGGCTCGGGCTTGTCACTGGGGAGTGGGAGGGGACGGAGGTAGTCCCCGATCACGGTGTGGCTGCCCACGGTGCTCTCCTGACCTGGCAACGACAAGGAGATGGTTTGAACAAGGGCGCGAACGAACTAGCAAGCTTGGATTCCTTTGACCCCCCAGCCTTCCTGTCCCCCTCATTGCCATCAGCCTCAGGCTCTCGTTTTGGGGTCTGCCCTCAATCCCCACCAGCCAGCCTGACCTGACCCCCGCTGGACATCCTCAGTGGAGTCTACTCCTGGCTGTAAGGATGGTGTCAAATGCAGGGGGAAGGTCCCATCACAGGGAATTGAAGGAAGTCATGGAGGAACCACCTCTCCTTCCCTGGCTACCACGGGGAGGGAGGCTGTGAGGCTTGGTGACACTGCAGCCGCATGGCCACCGGGAGGAGGAAAGTTGCTCCCAGTGTGGCGCTCACAGAAAAGGAACCGCCAGGTGGGAAGGAACCACCTCTGGGATATGCGGTTGGAGCACCCAAGCCCAGCTGCACCTAGGGTGGGACCTACTGGCTTGTCATCTGCTCCCCAGTCTAGGTTGACTTTGCTGCCACTTGTGACTGAAAGGGTCATATCAAACACACAAAGTGGCCCAAGGGCCAGGCAGTTTTAGGGTTTCTGCAGGAAACACAGGAGTGGCGATCCCCCACCCCCAACCTCTCCATCCAGCCTCTGTAGTGGTCACTCCACGGCATCACCTCCCTGAAGATGTGACTACTGAGTCCCCGCCGGAAAATCCCATGTGACTCAGCGTAAGGTGGGGACAGTCCCAACAGAGGCTGCCGCCACTCTCCCCACCAGGGGCCCCGGGGTTTGGCCTGATCACAGGGATGGCGCAAGAGCGCCCCAAAACAGACCCAGTGCCAGAACAGACACGGGCCAGCTGGAGCGTCAGATCCCAGAGAGCAGGGCATTGCTGGGCTGTCCCCATCTGTCCCCACTGCACAGGGCCATGCTAGGCATGCAGCAGGCACAGAGCGGTGTGTGGGAGCCCCGAGGCCTCAGCACACCAGCTGCGAAGGGCTGGCCCTGGCACTCAGTGCCCCTCCTCACCCTGGGGAGTGAGGGGTGCGATCCCCGAGGCATGCTGGCCTGGCCAGTGCCCTGTGGGTGGACGTGACCAGTCCCCCTTTCAGGCAGGAGCTTCTTGAGCAGGTGTGTGATTCACTGTTTCTGTTCCCTTTGATGGAACTTTCCAGAGAGAGAGGCTAGCGCCTTCCAGCATTCCTGAGTGAGGATAGCACAGCCAGTCCCCTACGCTGGGGTCATAGCACCCAGGCACCCTGCCTGTCCTCACCCGTGCACCGCTGCGGTCAGCAGCATGGCACCCCGCCAGCATGTGCAAAATGAACTCGTGGAGTCTCCTGGTGCTCACATGCGGCCTCCACCGCCGGTCCTGGGGAGGCGGGTATCACCTGCCGTCGGACTGAGCGAGGCGGCACCACGGTGCTCTCCACCGCGCCGTGTGGGTGCTACAGTCTTGCGAAATTCAAATGCCTCAAGATATGTGTCTTCTGGGCAGGATGGGCCACTCCACCGACAGCGGCTCACAGGCGGCCTGGGGCAGCCCGGGTTGGTGGCATGCTGCCTCCCTGCACATCTGGAGACCTTTGTCCAAGTGCCATTTCTCCCTGGAACTGACTGGAAGGCTGCCCTCCTGTCACTGTGCAGACCGCAGGTCCCTCAGCGGCTCCCAGTCAACCTGTTACGTCTCCCCCGCCTCCGGGGCCAGGCCAGCCTCAGGCAGGAGGATGCAGAAGACGATGGGCACACATCTGCCCACGGCCCTTCTCTGCCTCGTTTCGGCGCTCCCAGCTCCTGTCAGACCCGGAGAAGAGATCAGGGCCCAGCAGCTGAGTCCCCCTGGGCATCCCCGTGCCCCCCAGCGAGGGCCTCTGCCCTCTGCAGGCAGAGAATGTCCTTGTGAGGATGGCCCCTCGGGGGGGTCGCGGGGCTTCAGCTTTCCTCCCACGGCTGGATGAGCGATGCCCACAAGACGAGGGTGAAGCCAATTGCGCGTGGGCCCTCCAACGGGGGCCCCTCGTGGGGCCAGGTCACCGACCGTGACATGGGCTGTATTCATCAGGACAGTGGCTCTTCAGATGGCTACTCATCCACCAGGGTCCCGGCAATCAGCTTGATACTGCCGTGCACCTGTTAGCTTTGCTTCCACTGAGCGCCGGCGCCCACCGTCACGAACCAGACCCCGTTTTCCGGGGCGCTCTCCATGCCGAGCCACTCCCCCTGGACTCACATGCACACGATGCACAGAGGAGCTCACACAGCAGCTCCAAGATGCCACGGTGAGAAGGGCGCGCTTGCCACCTGGGGTGTGGCCGAGGGCCAGCAGGCGGCGGCCCGGGTAGGGTGCTTCACCGTGACCGGACCACAGGGCCATGAGGTCTGTGCCCAGCACCTGCCTTCCCCGGCAGTCTGTGGCTCTGATGTGTGCCAGCCAGGGATGCCACATGACCAGCCCCCTTACACCCTGGGCACCACATCTCTCATGGCTTCCCTGGACAGAAACTCTGTACACCTGGGGCTGCAGTTTTCACTGCATGCAGGCACCCTGCTCTGCCCATGGCCTCTACCTGTGTCCCCACCCCAGGTCACCAGCAGCTCTAAGCACGAATGACTCTAAGTCCTGGGAGTCACCAAATATGCTGGGGTCTCGCAGAGCATGCATCAGCCAGCCTTATATGGCCAACCCAAGAATGTTTGGTAAGACCTGAGGCTGCCCTGCCCTTCTTATCCTGTGGACAACACAGCCCAAACCGCACATCCTGGAGGCGGGCTCCTTCGGCTGCCTGAAGGGTCACTCCCGACCTTGTCCCCATGTCCTCGCACATCTGCCTGACTCCCTTGCTTCCTGTGTGTGTCCAGCCACCGAGAGGATGCTCCATATGGGGCCTGGGTGCACCATGCCCCCGGGACGCCATGGGGGGACGTGCGACCCGCCTCCCCTCTGCCCTGCTGTGGCATGACGGCTAACAGCTAGCAGGACAGTAGACACACAAGGAGGCGGGCACCTTGCTTCTTTTTCGAGACACAAGCAGCTTCACTTTGTTGTAGTATTATAAAGCATCAAAAAAACCCTCATCGTATATTTTGACAACTTGGAAAAATCTGGAAATTCTCTCTTTTATGGAATTCCAAAAGGGGATTCTGACATTCATCTCCCTAAATTAAAAACACCTTTTAAACAAGTGGGCATTCTCATAACGGGGGTGCCCCTGTGGGCTGCCCTCCAGCGAGGGATGCTCCCTGATGCACCATGGCAGCCCTGTGCGCCTCGGTGGAGCCCTGCATGAGGCTCTCCTACAGACCTCTGCGGTCTTTCTGCCGAAATAAAGACACACAAGTTTAAATGGCTCCCCACCCTGCGTCCTGAGTACGAGTGTGACATCACTACTGGGACCATCGCGGCCTTTGTGGGATCAGGAATTCACACACACCCCCCACCGCATGAAGGCATGAAGGCCAGGAGGCAGCCACAGCCTCGCCGTGCACCTGTTGGACCTGGTGCCGGAGCGCCCCAGCTCGCTGCCAGTGGCTGTGTGACCCACACAAGGGCCCGGTCTTCCCCTCTGTAGAGCGGGACCAGGGCAGCACCTGCCACACGCGGCCGTGCCAACAGCATGTGTTGATACCCATCGAGGGCTTAGAACAGGGGCTGGCACCCCATGTGTGCTCAGAGGCTGCTGCTGGCCTGCCGTCACCTGGAGCCCCACGATGCTGGGTGTCCCACACGGGCGGGTCAGGTAGACGCACTGTGTGTGCTCATGTGCGGGGTCGCCGGCCACCACTTCTCCACCACGAGACACAGGGCAGGAGCAGGCACTCACCTTTGCCAATGGAGGGGGCAAGTCCGTTCATGAACTGGGAGAAAGGCTTGCCGGACGCCAGCACGTCCAAGGAGGCCCCGGCGCTGCCGCCCAACAGATCGATCTTGCCGGCGTGCTGCCGGAGCTTCTCCAGGTCCTGGGACAGCAAGCTGAACTGCTCACTCTGCGTCCGGCATTTCTCTTCCAGCTCCCGTACCTTGCTCTGCATGGCAGAGGCACGGACACGTGGTCAGGGGTGTGCGGTGAGGGGTGTGCCTGCATGTGTGTGCACATGGCTATGTGCTGCACGTGCACATGCATGCATGGTGGGAAGCGGCCTGCTACCTGCACAGGACAGACGTGGGAAACCACACGTGCCGAGAAACCCTACAAACACTCGGATCCCAGCCAACCGTGGATCATCCCGGGCTGTGTGTGCAGCCTGGGCACTTGTGCTGGGCTCACCTCACCACAGCCATTGGAAATGTGGAGCGTGAGGCAGTGACACAGCCCAGACTTGGGGGCAGCTTGGTTGCCAATCTGCTGATGCATTTTTCTCATGGGGGTGCCTGCCCCTAGACTGCAGAACCCCAAGGAACTCTGCTTTCACTATCAAAGGAATTTCTTTCTGCTGCTGGTGGTTAGCAACATAGCTGCCATCTGCAGGCATCCAGAGATGCCCTGGGAGCCCTGGGAGGGGGGGGTTCTCCCTCGGACACATGTCAGGGGAGGGGCAGCCCGGGGCAGCTCCTTCCTGCCTCTGTTGGCCCCTGCCCTGCCGGCTCTCGGGTTGGGCGGCTTGACACCCACTCCCACTCCCCGGACGCCTGCGGACCACACTTCCTATCCTGGCGTCTGAGCAACCAGAGTATCCTACACCGTATGCAGCTGGGTGCCCAGGCCAACGAGGGATGTGGGGGGGGCACTGTCTGGTGCTACCGTTGCCCATGGTACATGAGCTCCCTGGTCCCGTCTCCTCTGTCTCCACGACTGGGGGGAAGCTCTGAGCCTTTGCTCTTTCTGCTTCTCTCCCCAATACATCCTCCGTGTCTTTCACAGAATCAGGCCCAGAGCAGGTGCTCAGTAAGCGTTTGCTGAATCAGTGAGAAGAGGGAACTGCAGATCTGAGCACTGGCTTATCCCGCCGGCGTGGGGTCCTGTCTCACTTCCATTCCTTATTGTGATAAACGGAAAATCCCCTCCACTGTATTATTAATTCCACGTGTTGCCTGGTTCCCCCACTAAAATGTCAGCTCCACAAGGGCAGTAATTTTTGTCTGCTTCTCTCCTGCTACATCCCCAGCACTGGGAATGAGCTTGGTACCAGGTCTGCGTGCAACAGATGTTGGGTTGCGTGCGGGAATGCAGGGATGGCCGGGAGCAGCCTCACCCTGCATGCGGAGCGCCGGCAGGAGACACGCTTCTCCTTTCCTTCTCCTTATCCTCCTCCCCTTCTCTTCCTCCTCCTCCCCTCCTTCCTCTCACCTTCCTCCTCCTCCTTCTTCCCACCCTCTTCCCCCTCCTCTCCATCCCCATCCTCCCTGTCCTTCTCCCCATACTCCTCCTCCTCCTCTTTCTCTCCCTCCTCCTCCTCTTCATCCTCCTCTTTCTTCCCATCCTCCTCTCCCTCCTCCTTCCTCCCCTTTTCCATCCTCCTCTTCCTCCTCCCCCCACTCTTCCTCCCCATCCCCCTTCTCTTCCTCTACTTCCTCCTCCTTTTCTTCAGCTTCCTCTCTTCCTTCCCCTTCCCCCCAGCATTAAGTTTTCCAGCTCCTTGGTATAGAATGAAGGGCTATTTATGTCTGAGATCAGGGATTTCTAAAAATAAACCTAACAAATCCCAAGCCTATAGTTAATTTCTTCAATTCATTAAAAAAAAAATCAGCAGGATTCTTCTTTTAAAAAGCTGAATGAGCTTGTCTGTGACAGCTGCCTCCACCGAGGCGGAGGAGTGAAGTCTGCACTCCTAGGCATGGGCAGGGACGCGGGACAGCATCAGGACGCCCCACCAGGGAGATGCTGCCCCGGCGTCATGGGAAGAACTGCAGCTCCTTATGGAACTCCTTGTGAGTCTTAAAGTACTTCAAGATGAAAAGTTTTTTTTTTTTAAGATGAAAAGTTTTAAAAAGTGAACAGATTTAACAAAAATATGAGCTTATGCTATAGGTGGCCTGCCTGTGCGGGGAAAGTCTCCGTGGTGCATGAGTGGTGTTACAGGCGGAGTGCAGCCAAGGGCCTCACGGCCCCCGCTGGAAGCTGGCATCCTAGGCACAACTGGCACAGGTGGCCAGCCACTGGGGCCTCAGTCGTGGTGCTCTGGGAGAAGGTGGAGGGGACGACGTGCGCTCCTGGCCAGGCCCCACAGGACTCAGGCATGCTTGGGGTGGTGGCGCCCGGTCACATGCAGGCACTTGCCTGCAGCACCTATCATATGAGCCTACAGACGCAGTGGCCTTGGCACCCATGCTGGGCAGCCTGGTGCCCGAGCTCCCTGAGAACTGTCCTCGGCGACCCTCTCCAACCAGGGCATGTTTCTTTGTTCAGTGGTCCCCTTCACCAACGGGGACTGGGACATGCCTTTCCCCTGCACCTGGCATAGGACGTGGACCTCTCAGGAGTGGCTGGTGATGTGCTGGTGAGGGAGTCCAGGAAGCAGGTAGACGTGGAGCAGGCTTCAGACCATCAGTGTCTCTGGACATCCATGGAGGCCGGTGGAGACAGGGAGCACAGACAAGTCAGAGGATGTAGGGGGAACAGAGTGAATGGGACATGTATGCTCGGTCCAGGGGGCATCTTCTCAGCATTTGTCCAGAGCCACTGTGGGCAAGACTTCTACTCTTCCAAAAGGAGCTGAGTCTTTATTTTAATGTAAAAATCCCTCAAACTTTAAATGCTGAAGTGTATCAGAGGCCCATACACAACAGCCCGGGCTGTCAAGGCCTGTCTGGAGGCAGTGCAACCACTTGGTGGCTCTCTGCCCAGCTGGCACCGGGTTGGGCTGGTCTGGATGGCTTCCAGCTGTACCCATTGAGCCCTGGACATATAGGATGATCCCCCACAGGGTCTGGGGCTCAGGGACCTCAGGTGGATCATTTCTAGTCTTTCTGGGTGAAGAGCTCATATCCCCGGAGCTGGACTCACACTCCAGGGCAATCGCTGGCACCGCCAAGAATCCCATCCCAGGGGTGGGCAATGCAGACGTTAGGAACGCAGGTGCCCCCAAGACCTCTGCCGCCTGTGTCTATTTGGTGCCTCAACCTCACTCATTAGTGTGGCCAATAGCAGGAGGAAAAACCCCACTCTGATGAAATTATCAGCTTTTACCTAAACACAAAGGGTGGGAGAACTGGGCATGTGTTGGTGACATGAAAGGTATTCAGGATGTCAGTTGGCTCAAACATCGTAGAGCCATCCCACCCATGAGTAGACAAGGTGCAGGACTAGAAGAGAAGCCCCAAGTGCTCCTGTGTCCGGACACCGATCTGGGTGATTTCTGAACAGAGGATTTCTGGTGGCCAAGGCCGCCCGGGCCAGGCTCCGTTGGGCTGACGTGCTTCCCTCCAGTGCTCCTTCCACGGGAGCTGGTGACAGGATGTGGCCGAGCTACAGAATAAACACAGATGTCCTGTTTTCTGCTCACCTGTCAGAGCATTTGCTTACTCCGCATCCATACACATGGGGTGGTTTGGTTGAGCCTCGCTCTCACCGTAACCTGGAGCAGAGTTGGAGGGGGGTGGCCAGGCCTCTCCCAACCCAGCTGCTAACCAGAGAGAAGGAGGGGTCGTGCGGGCTACGCCTAACTGACCTCTCCTCCCCCACTGCTTGGCTGTGCGGCAGCAGGAGGCCCAGCCTTGGAGTCTGCAGGCTTCAGGCGCCTGGTCTCAGTGGTGGGGGAGCAAGAAGTTGATGAGAGCTAGGGACAGAAGGAAACCTCACAGGCTTTCTGCCTTGTGAAAGAGAGGCAGGCTCTCCTCCAGCAGTATGGTCCCCTGGTCTGGCTGCAGGGGTTGAGGCCGGGGTGGCTGATGTGGGCCCGGTAGCCGGGTGCTGGCCCTGGTGGTCCCCGAGTCACCAGCAGGGGGAATGGTGTCCAGCGACCCGCCGATCTTCCTGGCTGGCTTATTTGAACATCAGCATTTATTTCAGGATCCGGAGCAGTGTCACCTCCCAGCTAGGTGGCCCCCCAGGGAGCTAGCCACCTGCAGTCATCGGTAGTGGGGGGCGTGCAGAGCAGCTGTGCTCTGACCGTGGCAGGAACAGATGGCACAGTCATCTGGCAAGTAAACCATCCCTGGAAGAAGCACGGAGACTTGCAAATTTGGTCATGGGTGTTTATAGAGACGAAGGAAAACACATCCTAGGAGTGACTGCCAGCAGTTCAGGCTCCGCCACCCAGTATTCCACATCTGACTTTCGGGCTTCGTGAAGGAGAGCCGCCGTGGTATGGAGTGCGATGCCCTGTTACCAGTGTCCAGCAGGGCAGGCTGAGGCCGTGGAGCCGCTGAGAGTAATGAGGGCAGCAGGAAGAGCCAGGGCCCGGGCAGGCTGGGCCATCCACGTAGGAGCGCCTGGGAGTAACACTCCATGCTGCGTCCTGATGTGCGAGCAAGGACTGGGATTCTGCATACCCTGGGCTGTCCACCTGCTGTGTGCTGGGCACTGTTGGAGCAGGGGGGGTCTCTATGCACCATCACTGATGCTCAGGGGGCCCACAGGGTAAGGTGAGATGAACCCATGACAGAGTGCAGCCAAGATGCATGGAAGCCAGGCTCACATACCCAGGTAGGGGCCAGACAAACCCAGGCCTCTCTGACTCCAGGCTCTGAGCTGGCTCTGATCCCGGGTCCCCTACTCACTAACTGGGGACCTGGAGGCAAGTCCTGCTGCCTCAGTGGGCCTCACTGTCTTCACCAAAGCACAAGGTGAAACATGTCTTCTAGAACCCAATGGGGAATTGCAAAGTCAGACCCTGGGGTGAGGTGGGGGACAGCATATGTGAGGGGCTCCACTAGCAGGAGTGACAGTCTTCCACCCTCTGTGGGCAAAGCTGCAGCACAGACACTGCTGGGGAGGGCGAGCGGTGCCATCCTAGTGACTCAGACACCCAAGTTCCTGCATGCCCCCCCGCCAATGACCGGACATCTGTTTTCAGCAAACTGTGAGAGCACCTGTGAGCTCATGCAAGTGCATCAGGACTCCCTACATTTCGTCATTAACAGGGACACTCCGTGTCCTTTTCATGGTGACCCCCAGCTAAGGAATGCCCTCCACTGCCAGCTTAATACTCCTATCGGTGCTGGACCCTACCGGCAACTAGACAGCACCCAAGAAAATCCATGTAAATTCATCCCAACAGGCGGAGCTCCAGGATCTTTATACATAATTGCTCTGAACTCCAGAATCTTTGCAGGACAATGTGGCCTTGAGAATGAAATGGAACAATACTGTAGCCAAGGGGAGAATCTGGAAAGTGTAGATTTCTCTTTAGTTGACATTTTCATTCAATCACATGTATGGGTCCAGCACCATTAAAGCATGAGTGTTTTAAATGTTTGCTTTGTTCATATGATTCAATGTTTATCCAACTGCCCAACTTAAACAACCATGAATTCTAAGCTTGTGAGTCTGGGTCGTCAGAGTTTCCCTGCTTCTGGACAGATGTGCCCTTGTCACATCAGTATGACGTGTGCAGATAAGCACCGGCCATGGGTGGGACCTCAGAAATCCTGTATCGCCTTTGGGGCGCCAACAGCCAGGGGGCAGACAGCCTCTGGAACACAGAGCTGGAGTGGGGCTCAGTCCTGGGGCAGCCTAATGTTTGGAAGCCCAAACATCGAGGCATGAGTGGCTTCCCTGTCCCCAATCACCTCATCTCCCAGCAAAGCCTCAGGGGGATGGGGAAGCTAGGGCTATTCCCGGGGAGGAGGGGCAGAGACCCCCACGGCCCCCACAATTCCCCAAGGGTCTAAAGAGGCTTCCTAAGACACGTGGGATGTAAAACATTAATTATACATCTTTATGGGTCTACTTCTCAGGCCCTCAACTTGGCTGCTACTCAGCCACACTTCAGTATCAAAATCATGTTGTCCTGTAAGGATTCTAGAATCCAGATGGGTGGGGATGATGCCTTGGGCCAACCACATTGGGTTTCATCCCCTGGGCCCAGGGAGACCACACTTTCCAGCTCTTCCTGCAGTGAAGCGCCCAGCTCTGGCCAGGGCACAGGTGACACAGCAGAGCAGGATGGAGCTGCCCCTGCTGCAGTCCCTGGTAAGCCCCGTGCACCAGACACCATGGTCACCAGATGCAGGGAGCCTGGATCCCATGTCATCCTGGAGGGCATTCTCGGAGGATGTCCCAGATCTGCAGCAGACATCACTAATGAGAAGCGACCTTTCTATGTTCGGGGTGAGGCTGTGATCTGAGCCCCACCTTACGAACGGACCTGGGAAACAGGTTCATCTTCCTGATGGGGCCAAGCACGTGTCCTCCTCCTCCATGCGCTCACTCACACCCATGCACACTTGTTTGCCGCGTGGTGTCCTGTACCCTAACTCCAGCCCGTGTGGTGTCCTGTACCCTAACTCCAGCCCAGCAGGGCAACTCCCCCCCGCTTAGGCCCAGCAACACGCGGCTGGTCGTCTAGGGACCCATGCAAATGCTTTCATTTTAGTTTCCTTTAAAATCAGAAACGAAAAAGATATAATAATAAAAAACCCAGCGTGAGCTATATTCCTCTTTACATCCAGGCGGGTATATGTAAAATATGATTTTTAGTACTTTTATGGAGGAAGGGATGGGACTCAATGCAGGTCAGTCACAATGCAGTGTGGACACCAGGCCCACCTCAAGACGACCCTGTACCTGTCTAGGTCAGGGGTATGCTGCCTGCTCTTGCAAGTCTCGCCAAATGAGACCCAGGGATGAAAGGAGCCCGCGAGGGTTCCTTCCTGGCTGTGACGAGCGTCCTGGAGTGGACGGCCAGCAAGCTGGCGGCAATGGGACAAGGTGCTGGGAATGTGCCTGAAGAACAAGCCACAAAGCAGCCAAAACACACGCAAAGCACGCGGCACTGACAGTGGGTAGAGCAAGCACGTCACGGGGCTCTCCCCTGCAACCACCCCCAGAGCCGGCCACCTCCCGACCCCACATGCAGGCATTGCTGCCCTGCATCTTTCCTCAGCGGCCTCAGACAGCACTACCCCGTGGCCCTCCTGCCCTCGGGGCCTGGCTCTACTCTAGTGAGCTGTGTATGCCCAGGCAAGTGACTCAAGTCTCTGTGCTTGACTTCCAATCCAGGAAGAGGATGATGATGGTAGCAACCTCCTGGGATGGTTCTATAGATTAAATCCGACACACGAGTCCAGTGCCTGGTGGACAGCGACCACGAGGTGTGAGCCATCGAGTGGGAGTGCTGCACTTCTGAGTCTTGCCACCATGTGAACTCATCCACAATTCAACTCTTGCTGTGGTTTTGTCAGCAGGAGAGCTGACCCCACCTCCTGGGGGGACAGAACGCTGAAGTCGAGGAAAGCTGGCTACAAAGCAGCAGCTGAAGCTTTGGCCTCTGGCACCAAACTCCTGGGGTTTGAGTACAGACTTTGACTTTTACCAGCTTGCTTTGGGCGAGTCAGTTAACCCGAGCTTCGGTTTCCTCTGGGCCATTGTGAGATTAAATGACATATGTGCACTGTGTCCTGAACATCCCTAGATGCACCCTTAGGACAGCGCCTGGCACAAAGTGGGTGTTCAAGGAACCCTACTGTTACGGTCATTGGATTGTCATTACTATTATTAATTTAAAAACGTTCTCTTGCTTCTTGGTCTTGAAACTGCTCCCTTGTAAAGTGCCAGGGAAGCAGTTGACCTGAAAGTACCTGCTCTTCGCTCTTCGGCTTACTGACCAGAGAGTGCTCTGTCTTGATTCTGGGAAAGCTCTGCTCATCTTCAGCTCCTTCCTGATGCCCCAAAGCTAGCCCAGATTATTCCGTGGGTGCTGAGACTCTGCATGTGTCCTGACCTGGAATGGAGACCACTCCCCTCCTCTTATCCCTCAAACATCCTGGCCATTCACTCCCCAGAAATCAGGGCCTAGGGACCCCCACAGAACAGGCTCTGTGTGTAAGGCTATTTGGAGAGGGTTTGGTGTCGCATGATTGCTGAGGCATCCCATGCTAGTCTTGATGGGCAGGTGGCGGCTCTTCCACTCAGGACAGCACCTGACTAAGGGGAGTCACCAGCGTGCCATGGGGACGCACAGCACCCTCCAGAACACGAACACATTCCCAAAAGTGCATGGCAGCTGCTGATGCTCCTCGCTGGCACTTCCAATGCAAGTGAGGGTGGAAAGGGGAGGCTCAGCTCACTAGGATGCTGAGCCATGGGTTGGCCATGACTCCAGGGGGCTGGCTTGTCCATATGCCCTCCTTCCCCAGACTAGCCTCACGGATACTGAACAATGCTTCCCAGACAGCAGCTGCATCACAACTGCCCCCCAGGTTTGGGGGCTGGGTCTTCTCTGGCTTCTGGGTCCCTCCCCCAGACCTTCCCACTCCACAGGTTGGGCAGGACCCAAGGACCTGCATGTCTAGCAAGCTCCTGGGTGATACTGACACTACTGGTCTGGGAACTCCACTCTGAGAACCACTCATCCCCAAAGTGGGAAAATCATCCCTTCTGTGAATACTCTATCAAACTCAGAGTTTTGGAAAACACTCAAAACCCTGCTCAGAGGTACAATGCTGTTGCTCTTGCCCCACGGGTTAGTGAGAAGGGCAGTGGCCTGTCAACAGGGAGGAAGGCCGCCGCCCTCACCTGCGGGAGGGGCCCCAGCAGCACACACAGCAGACACAAACACAAAGCTGGAACATTCGGGGCCAGTGTCAAATCCCGATGACCGATAGACTGGCTGTATCCTGGGCTCCAGGCCCGTGAGCACGTGGCTGGCACGAGGACAGAATCAGTCCCACCAATTCTCACATCGCCCCCCGCCCCCAGCGGTCATCAGGGTTCGGGGCGGTCCACCCCCCCAACCCTTAGGGCCATGGCAGGAAACAGGAGACCGGGTTCACTGGACCTGCTCAACACTTGCGAGAACAGAGCTTGTGTGCTGGCGCCCAGAGAGCAGCACCTCCTGCCAGGGAGCTCCTGCATGCCCCCGGGAGCCCCCACCCCCAGTATGTCAAGGAAGCACCTCGGGCTGCCGGCTTCGGGACAAGAGGTGGGTTGAGCGGGCCCAGGGACCCTGGGTGGTCCCTTGTGGCTGCCCCATGCACAAGGGAAGGCACCGCCCGGCACACGGGTGTGGGGAGGCGTGAGCCCGTAGTACCTGCATGCCGTCCAAGGTGTTCTGGGTGAAGCGCAAAGCAAGACACAACCACAGGAAGATGTAAATAAGAGAAGACACAGGATTCTCAGCACGTCAGCACTGCCTTCGCCACTTGTTCAACCCAAAGCACATCTCGATGCAACCACCTGCCAATGCATGCACCAACACCCCCAGCACTGGGGTCATGGGACCCCGGCGGTGGCTCGGGAGGTGGATTAGAACAAGACACATCACAGCAACAGGCTTCAGGTGATGGAGAAAGGAAATGCGCTTGCAGCCAGCAGATGTCCGAACGGGGATGAGGGCAGTTCAGGCGGGGCGGGGGGTTATTTTTCAGGGAGAAGCATGGACTTCTGGGGCCCTGTTGCCATTCCCTCAGGTGGTAGATGTCCCCCCTGCCATTCATCACACTCACCCCTCCAGATATTCATTAGCTAATGGATGCTCTCAAAAAATCAATTCTAATATATATGATGATAATGGTGGAACCTTTCCCTGCGGGAGGAATAGATGTTAAAATGCAACATAAGAGAATTAAGAGAGGCACACACTCTGTTTCCATGGCTGCTATGCCCCTAGGAACAAAGGCCTAGGGACAAAGGCCATGAAGGGGCAACTACACCCCATATCTGTGGATGGCAGGCCTGAGTGGAGGCCATGCAGGGCCACCCCCATCTGTGTCTGTAAGGAAGGGGTGGTAACTGCCTGGTCTCTGTCTGTGGATGGGGAGAAGCCCTGGGTGCTCATTATGGCCTTTTATCATGCACGAACCGTGCAGGTGGCCAGGGCCTGGGGGTGAGCCTGTGAGCTCCATGAAGACCTGCTAGTCCGTCCACTCACGAGGAGGCATGAGGCTGCGAGTGCGGGGACAGAGGTGTGGTCACGCCTCCAAGGACCCTAAGCTGGTGAGACTGGTGCCACTTCCCTGAGGAGCCCCTTCCTCAGTCACCAGGGGTAGACTGGGCCCCTCTCACCACCCCGAGTGACTGTGCTCACTGGGGGCGGGGCTGTGGCAGTGCCTAGAACAGCATTCACCACTCCAGTTCCCTATGTCAGCCCCCCTCTAATTCTGCAAACGACTCCCCAGATGCCACCTGCCAAATGTTTCCCCCACATCAGTGCTGTCTCTGAAAATGCACCCTGCAGGGTTCCTCTGCTGGCGGGGTGCCCACAGGAACGCCCCCCCCACACACACACACACACGCTTTCTCCTCATTCCTGTGCAAGGCAGTGGCCTCATCCTCCTTGCTTGCCATCCAGGAGGAGCCCTCAGTGTAGAGCGGGTCCCATGTGAGGCCCCAGGGCGGACTGTGCAGCCTGGGGACATGCCTTGGCCTCTGTGGGGATGTATGGGCGAGTAGTGATCGTGGCCAGTGCCCATTGGGCACTCACGAGTGTTGCCCACTCGCATGAGGCGCGAAGGCAGCGCTGACCTCACTGCCCCAACAGCCAGTGGGTGGAGCTCCAGCACTTACCTCTAGCAGCTGGACAGCGCCTTCATGTTCCTTCTTAGCTTCAACCTGAGCCTTTTTAATGATAAAAAGAGAGAAGAGTAAACATTTAAAGCAAGGGATGGAGAAAAGAATCAGATCAAGTCGGGGCATGGGTCTCTGATTTTTAGCCCCCTAGGAAGCACCCCATTCTGAGGATCTAGATCAGTTCTCATTTCTCTCCCCTTTGGGCAAACAAGAAATGAATACTGGCCGGCTGGGACGCTCTTTGTAAAATGGGAAATCATGCCCTGACTTGGCAGCAATGGGATAGACGGGGTGGGAATGCGACCAGAGCATGATGCAGAGACCCTGATCCTCGGGAGAGAGGCAGTCACACGCACAAGGAGGCTGGGAGAAGAGCTTGACAAAGCTCCCGGAAACCCGGGGCGGTGGAGGGATCACTGATCGTCTCCCCAGCTACCCTTAGCTGCTTGGGAAACAAGACGCCGCCATGCACTCAACCACCAAGTAGCTGAAGGTCAGCTGCGATCGCCCAGGGCCCCAAGGAGAGCCCAAGATGGGAGCCCCAAGCATCTGACAGGTGCTCAGCTGCTCAGCCTGTGGCAGGGGTGGGGGGTGAGAGGGGCAACCCTCTTCAAATTACTTGAAGCAAAGCCACCTGCTCTATAGAATAAGAAATATTCCAAGTTTCACCAAACCAGCCTCTCAGGATGGCTGTTGTTTGAGCACATGGTGAGTTCACACAAAACGGAAATGCAACATTATCATCCCTTGGTCTCCCCAACCGAGGGCTGGCACTGTGACCTGGCCCACCTGGCCTCTGTGGCCTCCTCTCCTGGGAAGAGCCCCAAGGGCTCTGGAGACCCAGCCTCATCCTGATGCATGAGACCAGCTCCAAACTCTCAGTGGTTGGTTTACAGGTGGGCTTGAAGCCTGGCTACAGCTTTGCAGGAGTACTAGGGGAGAGGGGACAGACAACCCCTGCCTTTGGGACCCAAGCCTGAGTGGAGGACAGTTTGGAGTGCCGCAGCTGTCCTGCCACCATGAGGGATGAGGCTGGAGCCGCCTCCACCTGACCGTCAAAAGTGCAGCCAATACACCGGGGAGCAAAGGCAGGAGCGTGCTGGATCTAGCCACACCTGAAGCCCATTTCAGCTGTGTGCACAAAATTCCCTTTTCCTATTTTCTGTCCCTTGAAACCAAGAGTCCTACTGAACACAAGCATCAGCTCTTGGAGAACACACCACTTCCTGTTTTAAAGCTGGAGGCACTGAGGTGCCGAGAGAGCCTGAGGCTCAGTCCCAAGCCGAGAAGGAAAGCTTGCCTGTGTGGCCACGTGGACAGACATCCCCTTGCACTAGGTTTCAGTGGCTTCACAGATGTTCCCAGAGACACTGAGACGCAGGTTTTTGGAGAGGTTTATCTCCTGACTGCAGGGCACCTGCCTCTTGGAGTTTGAAGCACTCATGAAGCATCCATGTGCTGGGCTGAGATCTACATCTAGACTTCTCCGCTCTGGAGGAGCACGGCTCTCAGCGCCAAGAGAGCAGGTCGGGATGGGCTGCCCACACTGCAGCCCCTCGGGAGGAGGCGGGAGCTCTGCTCACCCGGCTTGGCCCACGCACGGGGAGCCTGGGGTCCCTGCAGAGTTCACCGGCACACGTCCTGCGGGCGCAGCTCTCCGAGGGGCTCCAGAGCTGGGAAGCAGACAGAATGCCAGATCCATTACGCCCCTCTTGAATTCAGTGCAATCTTTAAGAGCTTAAAATCGTTCCTTTCAAAGCAGAAATGAGACCGACAATAAATAACAGAACCAGGGGAAGAAAAGACAGCCACCCAGAGGACGTGCGGGGATTGTATAAATAACACCACCATTGAGCCACTTGAGTCAAAGATAGTTTCCAAATGGCAGGATGAAAAACAACAACGACAAAAACCCAAAGCGAGCCATGAGAACTCGGCCAAGTTTGTGGTAATGACTCGGTTTCTGGCTTCAGGAGAAAAGCAGGAGCTGGTTTTCACAGGCTACTTGCAAGCTGGGCCATTTGGGCAATCAGAATAGATTGTTAAAATTAACAGAATTGTCAGCGCTGAATTCTTGCCACGTCTAAGCAACAGCTTACGCGAAGCTCGTTTGGGGGCCATGGCCAACTTGTGGGGGGAGCTGTGACCTTCATGCAGGCACAATTTCCCACACAGAGCACACGGTGATGCTTGAGAGGGCCCATGGCTGTCAGGGGCACAGAGTCCCACCGTCAGGGGAGGGGGCTGTCATCTGGGAGACGGAGCATCCAGGGCGGTCGGTCACCAGGGCTGCTCACGTGGCAGTTTCCAGCAGGGCACAGGGGTGCAGACATGCTGGCAGACTTGGTGCCGAGGTCCGGAAACCTGGCTGCGACGGGCCCTGCACCTAGTGCTCAGTCTCCTTGGCGACTGGCTGGGGCTTGCGGGTGCTGGTGAGGATGCGGCAGGGCAACAGCATTGTGGGGGCTGCAAGGGGCCTCATGTCAGAGCTGAGGGAGCCACCGACTGGACACCCGGTACCCCAGGCATGCGTGGTAGAAGCACACGAAACTAGGGCAGATTCTCCACTGAATGAACACGAGGTCGGTCCGCAGTCTCCTACTATCTGCACACGACATCCACAAGAAGGATCTGAAATGGAGGCAGAGCAGCGATCATGATGTGCATGGTGGCTCGGGCTCCGTGACAGCCCTAACCCTGAAAGCAGTCACTTCCCCCATGGGAGGAACTCTGAGCCACAGGAAAGTCAGTCAGGGCTGCAGACGAATTTTAAATTTGGAAACACCCTTAGCTTATCATCACAGCTACTGTCACCAGGCAAGGATGTAGCTGGCACATGGAGCTGGAAGTCTGGAGCTGCGGAGCAGCCAGGCTCTGGCCACTGGTCGTTCAGAGAGGAGGCACCAGGGTGTGGGAGCCTGACCTGCGGGGGACTGGCGGCCACAGGCCGTGGGGAGGGCGGAGCTGTGTCTTCGTGACTCCTGCGACAGCCGTTCACGGAATACTGCCTAGAATTCGTCACCGGTTGAGACCACCACCAAGTCTATTGATGGCTGCTTGCCACACCCCTTTCCTTGTCCCAGGCTCTCGATGCCTCTTCGTTAGTGTTTGCCAAGCACCTGCTGCGTATGGGGCCGTGTTCTCCGTGTGTAGACACGGTTCTCTGGGGACAGATCACAGGCAAATCGATGAGCAAACAGCACCATCCGCAGGGTGGTGTGCTAGAGGATGCGGAGCAGGGAGTGGGGCCCCTCCCAGGAAGGGTGGCACACCAGGGGCCTTAGTGACAGAGTAAGCCAACCCTGCCGTTATTGGGGGACCAGGCATCCTGGGCAAAGATCCAAGAGCGGGAAGATTTGGTGTGGTCCAGGCATGGAGGCCAGGGTGGCAGGACAGGAGGAGGCAGGGAGGCTGGAGCTGAGAGTCCGTCCCGGGCACCAGGCCCTGGGCTTTCCACACATAGAACAAACGTTCACAGGGTCGCTGCCTGATTGTTACTGTCCAGGGCCTCACTCGGCACCATGCCACCAGCCCCCAGAATGTGACCAACACGAAGTGCTCCGTAACTGTTGACTTGTTTGTTGAATGAATGAAGACGAGGATTCTGGACAGAGCTCTTGGTTCCCTGATTTCCACGAGGCAGGTCCCATGGGACCACTGACGGCCCTGGTGGCCCACAGATAGCCCTGCGCCCTGCTTGGCTGTCTTCTGTATCTTTATTTTTTAAAGATTTAACCCATTTATTAATGAGAGAGAGAGAGAGGCAGAAACACAGAAGGAGAAGCAGATTCCATGCAGGAAGCCTGATGCGGGACTCAACCCTGGGACTCCAGGACCACGCCCTGAGCCAAAGGCAGATGCTCAACCACTGAGCCACCCAGGTGTCCCTTCTGTATCTTTCGATGCCGCAACCACCCAGCTACCAGAGCTACCGGCTAGCTGGACAGCCTCATTTTACCTTGATTTCCGTTAGAACAGCCTTGGGAATTTTGATCTTTCTTTCCTTAATTCAACAAATGTTTCCATTTGCTTCTCTCAAGCACCATATTGGGCAGAGGAGTGATCCTCTGGGGAGAGAGAGGCACCCCAGGGAAAACTTGGGGCCCGGGACCCTGGCAGCGGAGGTGTGAGGCCCTCACTTCCTCAGGGCAGCCCAACAGGAAGCTGAAGCATGGAAGCGCCTGCAAGCACTGCCTGCAATTTAGAGGGAAAGTATACGCCTCCCTCCCTAACTCCTGCTGTTCATCAAGACAGGGACACTGCAGGCTCCAGGACACGGACAATCCAACGAAGTACAGACAGGTATAAAGGGAGATCCCAGGTGGTGGGTCCCAAGAACTCCAGGGACAGGTGATGCACGGATGTGGCTGAGGACACCCTTCAACTTGGAGCTGGTGTCGAGATGTCAAGTGGAAGCCTGGATGAAAGAAGTGGGTTCACAATCCAGCATGGGGAGCTAGAGGTGTGGCAGGTATCCAGATGGTATTTAGACCCACAGGACCAGATGAGGTCGCCACGGGAGCCAGTGTCGACGGAGAGATGTGGCTCATGGACCGAGTCCTGGGGAACACCTGTGATGCTTATGCGGAATCTGCATGGAAGGGAAAGGTACTGGAAAGGGTGGCGTCCTGGAGCTCTACCACCCAAACTGTGTGAGTTAGAGAGGATGAGGACAGGGAGCAGCCCTTGGCATGATGTCCACACCTGGGTGGTAATAAGAGCCACTACATGGGCAAGATGAGGATGGGGGTCCCACTGGAGTGCAAGCAAGGAGCCTGAGAGCTGTAGCCAGAGAGAACATGTAGCTCTCAGAGATAAGCCCTCTGCTGTGCCGTGAGACTCCGCTTTGGACCTCAGAGAGTTCTGGAACTTTTATTGTGGTGGGGGGGCGAGGGCCAGATTCTGGTCAGCCCCGAGCCTTATAGTGGAGCATCCTGGCCTCACAGGTTCAGTGCAAATTCACTTTGTGCTGCTCGCCAGCCGAGTGGCATTTGGCAAGTTACTTAATGACTCTGGGGTTTAGCGCCCTTGATTCGGAAACGGATGATGACAGTTCCTACTTCCAGGCTCGTAACAGGCTTGAAGTGAGAAGGTTCCATTAAAAACCGTCCCCAGAGCCCAGTAAGTACCTGGCTTCTTTTAGGATAAAGATGCCATTTGTTTCCTCAGCTCTTCCCAGCACGCATTACCCAGCGAGCTCCCGGCCCTAATGCCCCCCACCCCATACTGCCCCAGCCCGTCCACAGGTCTGTGCTGCTCTGCAGTGTTTTTGTGGAAAGAAAATGCCCCTGTCCACTGTCTTTTCTCCAAAAAGTGAAAACATGGGACAGTAGGTCTCCTGAGAGCCAACTGATGTCCCTCCACTTGTGGCTTGGAGGCTTCCCTGCCTCCCATGCACCTATGTGGAAGTCAGCCAATCCAGGACCATGCCAGGTGCAGCAATGTTCCCATCCTCCCGGTCCACACCGATGCTCGATGCTCAAGGGCTGGGAGGCCCAGAGTCAGCCTGGACTTCCCCTCCCGGCATGCCCCACCCCTGCTCCTCCCACCACAGCCCCCAAGCAGACAGCTCAGCCTCCTGATCTGTCCTGGGATGCATCTACTTACTTCTCCCCACTGCAGCCGTTGCCCTAGGCCAAGACCCCAGGCCTCCCTGCCCCTCTGCAGATCAATCCCCAGCGTGATGCTCGAAGAATGAGCATCACACCTTGTTAAGCCCGTTTCAGCCTCCCAGTGGCTTCCTGTTCCCTGGGAACGAGATCAAGCTCCTTCCGACAGCCTGCAGAGGGCTGGGCGCCATCTCCCTGGGACGCATCTCCTGCCTGCCAGCACAGTCTGCATCCCTCTAAGGGCCTCCTTCCCAGGGTGCCAGGGACCAGAGCACTTGCATGACCCATGCCTGCCAGTCCCTTAAGCTTGCCGGGTCTGGATTCCTGCCCTGGTGAACCTATCACTTCATTCTGTCCCACCCCCTCATGGCACCTGCATGATCTGAACTCAGTTCACCCTCCCTCTGTGGGGGTAGGGGGGAGCTTACTCTCCACGTGGGCACAGGCCATCTCCCCACCACTGGGCCCCCCTTCTGGAACAATCCCGAGTGGCTGACACACAGGTAGCACACAGCCAACATTTGTTGAATGAATGAATGAATGAATGAATGAATGAATGAATGAATGATCAAATCAGCAAGTGTAGCATGCTGGCCCTCCACGGTGAAAATCAAATGGAAATATGTCAAAGTTCAATATTCCTCTTCGAGTACTTTGTTAAAAAATCAGAGCTCTAAGCAATTACAACATTGGCACACTGGTTTTGCACTAGTTTCTCTCCCTCTGCTCCTGCCTTTGATTAAGCATCAGTTTGTCCAAAATAGAGACCATGATGAATGCAGGGAAGGGAGAGAGAAATTGGATGAAGCACAGAAAAGGCTGAATGACAGAATTGGCTCTGGTGCACCTTCCTGGCATCAGATGCTTTGTCAATAAAGCTCCAGGCTCCTGGAGAATGCTCTGCTGAGAAACATCGACCTGCCACCCCTTCGGCACGGAATTCGTATTTCGCCAGGCTTCCTCTCTGCCTGGGAGGTGCAGGGCCAGGGAGGCGGGCTCCGGGGCTGCAGGGAGCGGGCGCAGGTGCCCAGCGGCCGTGTCCGGGCACCGGAAGCCCCTTCCACACGGTGGCTGAGAGACGAGCAGTGGCTCTGTCTGGACTCCAGCAAGCAATATCCTTTCTGGATAACATCCAATGAAACATCGCTTCTCGCTGTGCCAGTCGGCGCATCCTGGCAGGTAACAAGGCCGGACAGTCCCCATCAGCACGGGCTTAATGACATCTATCCTTGACGCATGGTCTCGACAAACCAGTGAAGAAGCAGACCAGGAAGTTCTCCACCGGGTGCAAAGCTGTTCCCAAACTCCACAGGGGAAGGGGCTGTGCCAGCAGACGCCCACCCCCAGCCAGGTGGGCACATGGCCCCAGCTCTTTGTTTCAGGATGAGAGGCCTGGAGAAGAGGTGGGCTGGGTGGAGGGGCACCCAGATGCGGGAGGAGCCGCCTGCGCTGCCAGTCAGCCAGCCTATCTCAGGAGGGCCCCCCCTCAGGCTGCCATGCACCTGTCACCCAGACCAGGAAGGCTCTGGCTGGAGGCGCCGGCTGCCTTCTGGGGAGGAGTGGCCCCCAGGTAGGACTCAGGAAGGAAATGAGAACCACATCTGGACCCAAATCCCAGGTGAAGAGAGGCAGGAGAGGACCAGGGCTGTTGACAAATTGCGGCTGGGGGCAGTGTTCTCAGACCCCAGCACCACCACCACCATGGGCGCCACGGGGATATGTCCCCTGAGCTGCTCAGTCCTTGTTTCTAAATCTCTGCTTCTCTTTCCTCTTTCCTCTCTCTCCCTGGCTTCCCTCGCCCACGACATCATGCTGCAAATATTGCCCTGAGAGGTGCTTTGCTCACTTAACACTACATCATGAAAATCTCCCCAGTACAGCAGACATAAACCAAAATTATTCCTTTCGATGATGCTGTCCTGGTCTCATACAGATGCACCCCAATTTATACCCCCACCTTGGGTGGGCATCCAGCTTAACCCCAATCCCCACCCCCAACCCACACACCAGCACTGAATAAACAACCCCCAAAACCCCTAAAGAACAAAGAAAACAAAACCCAAGTCATTTTGAACCAGCTCCTGAGGTTCTTGCAGGGCAATTTTTCCAGAATGGAAGGTTGCAAATCAAGATACATGCACGTTTAAATTTTCATCAATGCTGGCAGGTTGCTTGCCTCCAAGGCTGAAGTGGCTGACACCCCGCCGTGGCCACAGGAGTGTGCTCTCCCTACAAGCCCGCCAGCACCGTGTGCTGGAGCCTCCAAGTGTTTGCCGTTGAGCCCAGGGACGTGGGTTATTCAGGGGAGCTGGGTGCGCAGCCCCCACCACCTCCTCCCTCCACACCCCTGCCCCACCCCCGTGCCCACCGCTCACCTTCTGCAGAAGCTCGATCTCCTGCTGTTTGGCGTGGAGGACAGCCAGGGCTTGCTCATGCTCCAGTTCCAGCTGCTGCCGCCGCTCTGCAGCCTCTCGCATATGCTGGGAGGACAGGGCGAGGTCAGGGGAGACCCGGGAGTCCTGTGTGGGGGCCCTGCAGGATGCTCTGGCTCTCACCACCCTCTCTCCCCTGCCTCCCAGAGCCCTGATGCCAACAAGCCTTCCACTGCTGGTATCTCAAACACCCTGAGCACTTGAGCAGAACCAGAGGCCCTTGTGCAAGGAGAACTCTCTCTCCCGTCAGTTCCCCCAGCCTTGAGCAAGTGACAGTCACAGGTTATGGATCCTTACCTCCGTAGTGGGTATTGTGCCAAGCCTTTTAGGGTGATTTAAGTTCTGCAATCCTCCCGTTCACCCAGGAGGCAGGCACTATAATGGGGAAACTGAGGCACAGGGAGGTTCTCCTGGCTCATCACTCAGCTGGCAAGTGGCTGACCCAGATTCGAGTCAGGCTCGATGAAGCCTCTGAATCTCAGGCTTTGGTGCTGTCTGCTGGCACTCTGCTCCAACCACACTGGCCTCTTTCCAGCGGCTGGCCTTTGTAAGGATTCCCGGCAGGTGCGTGTGGGTATGGCACAGATACCACGGTGACAGTGGAGACGCACCTCTGGCATTTTGGGGCAGTACAGGGCAGAGCCACACCTCCCTGGGTTCAAATCCCAATGCTGACCTTGGACCAGTTGGTGACTTAACCTCTCCATGCTTCACTTTCTCCCCCTGGATGAATTAGTTATTGGTATTATTAGCCACGCTCCCAATATGCCAGATAACTGTTGTTGATTGTTAATTATGAATCGGCACTTGCTTCGTGCAGGTGTTCTGAATGTCTCACAAGTTGGAGTGGTGCCCAGGTCCTATGAAGTGCTGTGTCACCTCTCACCCTGAGCATGAGACCCGAGTGGCCACAGAGGCCCAGAGCATGTTGCACAGCACAGCACCCTAAGCCCACTCCAGTGCGGCTCCGCATGCACAGGGGTAGAGGAGCCTGCAGAGCGAGCCCAGTGGCTTGGACCACAGCACCCGTAAGATGCGAGGAAGAGGCCATGCTCCTGTTTACGGAGCACCCATTGCGCACCAAGCACCCACCAGTGTGTGCGCTGCCTCATCTGACGCCGGCAGCCCGGCGCTGCGGTCACCGCTGGCCGTGGGCAGCAGACCCAGAGAAGCCGAATGAGGCCACCTAGCGTGGAAGCCTTTCCCAGAGCGGCAGGCGTCAGAGTCGGGGTCTGCTTGCTTGCTGAGCTTTGCTGCCTGAGGCCTCCTGCCAACCGCCTTCTCCACCGTGAAAATCCGCTGCAGGCAGATCTGCGCTTTCAGGCTCTGAGAGGCAACCTGGTTTGCATGAACAGTCCGCAGCTGTCTAATTACGCTATTGTTCCGGCTAATTTCTGTGCTTCTGTTTATTTTGGAAGTGGGCACTGCTGAATACAGCCTGTGTACTCTTTATTTAGCTTCAGGAAGGAAGCTATTAGGGAAGGAGGAAACTATTTTCCTTACAAGGATTTATTAGAAACACGGACTGGACAGGGAGATGGTCCAAGCGTGCCGCCACAGGCTTCGGGCTGCAGGGCTGTCGCAGGGTAGCAGACCCTCCATGGGTTCCTCACCTGGACTTACAGGCCAGATGGATGGAAACCACTGGCTCCAGAATTTTGGGGGCTGAGGAAACAGTCCTATGGACTGTGTGTACAAGTACGCGCCCCTAGTGGGGTACGCTGCTCAAGGCTGTGATGCCGTAGCAGGGAGGACAGATTCTCGGGAGCTCACACCCCACCTGTCCCTTCAAACCGTCCCCTGCCCCCAGCCTGCTGCTGTCCCTGCACTTGATGCCCTTCCCAGTCACATGGCCCGGAGGCGTCTCCACTGGCCACATCCACATCCTCACTGCCCACTCTGCTATCTGGCTTCTCCCAGCACTCAGCTGACACCCCCTGCCTGACATCCCCCTGGGTGACAGGGAAGCTAGGGGCCATCCAGCCACGGCCACCTCGTGCCCCAGGGACTCATCCTTGGCACCTCTCCACCTACAGCCATTCCTGCACAGGCACACCCCGTGCCTGCCCAGAAGCCCGGGTCCTGCCCGGCTCCCTACCTGCGTGGTCTCTTGACACGACACGGGGGTCTCTTGCTCTGCTGTAGTCTTTCCCAGGCTGATATCCCACATCACAGCTACAACTGCCATTTATACACTCATGCTTCCAGATTGAATCCTTACCTCTTTGTTCATAGCCACCTGCCCACTCACCCTCTCCACGTATGGTAGGAGGAATCTCAAATTCAGCCTGTCCAAAATTGAGGTCTGGATTTTCTCTCCCAAACCACTTCCTCCCCAGCCTGTCCATCTCAGCATGGGCACCAAACATCTACACAATTCCTCCAGCCAAGGAGCTAGCTGTCTTCCTCAGTCCGATGTCCTTTCTCGCTCAACATCCAGAGCTTTGCAAAGTGCTTCCAAGCGCGACACAGGTCTTCTGTATCTGCCACCGCCAGGTGACCCAGGTGGTCTCCCTGCCCCCAACAGGACCCCCCGCCCCCAGAAATGGCCAGGGTCACGCTCCAGGATGGAAGTCACCCACATGCCTTTATATGTCTACCTGATAGAGTAGGGGTCCCCAGGGAGCTAGGGAAGTGGTATTTCTGGGTGCATCTGGAAGGGGTTTACAGAAGACAATGGCATTTGAGTGGGTGGAAGGAGAAAGGAGTAGCTATCCCCCATGTGGGTGGCCCCCATCCACTCCACTAGGACTTGAAGGACAAAGAGGTGGCAAAAGGCACACCCTCTGGGCCTGAACTGAGACACCTCCATCCTCTCCTGCCCTTGGACACCTGTTTCCTTGTTCTCAGGCTTTCAGACTCAGGCCAGGACTTATAATCAGCCCCCAAATCTCAGGCCTCCAGACTCAGACTGAATTGTGGATGGCAGATCAAGACCCGAGCTGAGATCAAGAGTCGGACACTTAACAAACTGAGCCACCCAGGTGCCCTGAAGAGAGATTATTCTTGATGACATCATCTGAGCTCCTTGATTCAGCCATGCCTGAAGCCCAACCTAGCTCTCATCTATCCCACTTTATCAACCAATGACTTTCTTCTTTTTTTTCTTCAAACTATTTGACATAGGTTTCTATGAACTTTAACCCAACTTGTTCAAACTAAAATATTTTTCAACACCATTTATGGCTGCCACAAAATTTATTCCATGTCTTACATCATGCACTGAAAGTTCACAATTTTTTCATCTTACTTCTCAAAATAAAGAGACAGCTAGTGGATCACGGCAGCTTTGGGGCTGTTTCAATGCCCTGTTTGGGGTAAGAGAGTCAAAGGAGCTTTGCAGAAATGATTGACACCTTCTTAGCAGCAGAAAGAGCATAAACTGATCAGGGAGGCAGGGGTGGATGGGGTCAGGGTGCTTGGTTTACCACAAGAGTCATGTCAGGGGGCCTTGGTAGATACCAGGTGCCATGTCTCCCCATTGCTCAGGCAAACAAGTCCCAAGCTCAAAGTCACCGGCAAGAGATCCCCTTCCCCACAGGGTGACCATGATGTGTGGAGCTGGAGACCCAGGAGTCCAACAGAACCAGCAACCAGCCTGAAACTCCAGGCTGATGGCCAGTCCAGAGGACGTACACGGAGGCCACACTTTAACCTCACTGGGAGCTTCCAGCCCAGGAAGGAGCAAGGGGATGAGCTCAGGATCAAGTGGAAGGAGGGGGGTGACCGGGAAACCACAAATCTGTGTGGGAGCACCTGATGCCACATGTGGGGCCACAGCACATTGTAGATGTGCTCATTGGAGGTGATAGCCCTATAATCTTGTCCTGTAAGCAGGTCGCTGGCAAGGTCTTCCCAGCCCCAGACACCAGCATCCTCAACCTCACCTAAACACAAGTCGTAGAAGGATGGTTGTGCTAAGCATTTCATACACATGACTCACTGAATCTTCACAACAACCTTGGCGGCAGGCACGTTTTTACTCCCGTCTATAGAGAAGGCAACCAAGGAAGTTACGTAAACTGCCCAAGGTTGCCCAGCCAGGAAGTGATGCAGCAAGGACTTGCCCAGCTCCCTGACCTGTGCTCACAGCCCTTCACTCTGTCATCTCCCTGCCCTGCAGGAGGCTTCTCATACATGTGGGATGCACCTATATGCAGGCTTCCTGCACGACAAGGTCTCTCCGTGTGAGACCCTGTCGCTTGGTGTCTCTGAAGCTCACGGGCCGCTAGATACCCTCCATCCTAGGCCACGATGTGGAGTGCGTGCCATGCGGCCAGGGCAATAAAGGGCAGCCTGCATTATCCTGGGAGGGGACTCACACCGTCATTCCTATCATTTCTCAAGTCTTTGTGATTCAGGCTGTCCCTGGGAGCGCCGGGGACCCACATGTTCTCACAGAGAGCTTGGAAACCCTTGGCTTTCACCCAAAGACAAAATCCCATCAAATTCCTAATGTTTGGCTTTACCTCCTTTCACAGAGAGCTTCCCAATGCCGAGGGCACAGGCCCCATTCCGCAGGAACATTTCACATCTGAAAAGCACGAAGGATCAGGCACCGCGGCAAGAACTCCTGTCTAAAACGCTCTGCCTGTGGCGGGATTTATTTTTAAACCGGCGACATTTATATCTGGATGTCAGCCACAGCCCCAGCTCTTAAGTGGCCTGCAAATGTCAAGATGCCGCTTCCCCGGGAAAGCTCAGATGTTAGAGCGCTCACGCATGGAGCAAATTGCATTATCTCCTCACAGGTGGATCAAAGGAGGATTTGTCTTCTGCTTTGGATCCGGCCCTGCCTGAGCAAAGAAATGAAGGAAAAAATAATTTCTCTCATTAGGAGTTACTGGCGACGCGGTTAGTGGCACGTTCCTGGGCTCCGGTATGCACGGTGGCAATAGCAGAGCATCTCTGCACACAATTTCCTTACACGCCACATCTGGTGGCAAGAATCCCAGCGCCGACCAAGCTCACGTCCTCAGACACGGGGAAGAGGAGGCGTTGCGAGGGGTTGGTCTGTCCTCCGCGTCCTGTGACTTCTCGCCCCATCCATGCAAGTCAGGTTCACTCATAACGAGAATTAGCACGAAAACTGGGCCATGTGCATTCTGGAAGCAGAGACGTATCTTGGCCAGAGCGTCTGATTCTCACACTGAAGAGAATTAGGAAGCTGGGAGCCCGTGGGATGACATCTGCGAGCCTCCCTGACTCCCAATCTGTCCTTCCTCCCGTGGACTCCCCAGCGGAGGCAGAGACACAGGACAGGGTGCTCAGGCTATGCCGTCCTTCAGACCCCTCCTCCTGGAGCTGGCCGGCCCCCGCGGTGGCCGGGGCGGAGGGCACAGACCGTCAGAAGGTGCTCACAGGCCTTCCTGCCCTCCCTGGGCAGTGTGCTCATCTGCCAAACAGAGAGAGGAGCCTCCCTCCCCAAGGTCGTTGCAAGGACCAAGCAGGATATGATTTTCAAAGTGACCTGCCCAGAATTGCTTAATGCAATTATCAGTGAGTCCTAAGTGCACCGTCTTATTATCTGTTTTCTGTTTTGGGGTTTTTGGGGGTTTTTTTTCTGTCCCTTTCCTGTTCCAATTTCCCTTTCCTGCCTTTTTTGGGATTGTCTGAATGGTTTTTAGCACTACTTTTTTTAAAATTTTTATTTATTTATGATAGTCACACACACAGAGAGAGAGAGAGAGGGAGAGGCAGAGACACAGGCAGAGGGAGAAGCAGGCTCCATGCACCCGGAGCCCGACGTGGGATTTGATCCCGGGTCTGCAGGATCGCGCCCTGGGCCAAAGGCAGGCGCCAAACCGCTGCACCACCCAGGGATCCCTAGCACTACTTTTTTTATATAAGATTTTTTTGATTTATTTATTTGAGAGAGAGAGAGCATGAGCATGGGGGATGGACAGAGGAAGAAGCAGATCCCCACTCCACCCCTGTTGAGCAGGAACCCTGACTCGGGACTCGATCCCAGGACCCCAGGATCATGACCTAAGCTGATCATGGGATCAGCTAATCATGGGATCACCTAAGCGTCACAGGACGCTTCACCGACTGAACCCCCCAGGTGCCCAGTTCTTAGCATTTTATTTTAGTGTATCTACTGAGTGTTGGGCTATAAATTTGTACCCAATTTTAGTGGTTGCTTCAGGGATCTCAATATACATGTTTAAATTTAAGTAATCTACTCAGAATTGTAACTTGCCTCTCTACGTGGAACACAGAAAGACGACCACAGTGCCGTATCTTTACTTCCCCTGTTTCTGTAGTGCTTGTCGTGGGTACAATTACATCTCTATATGCCATAAAAATCATGGAGAAGCTCTCAGTGATGAGAGTTGTGACTCATGAATAGATGAGTCCTGGGGAGGTGACCAGTGAGTGGAAGTTTTGGGAATGAGCAGGAGTTGGTTAGAAGCAGGATGGGCAGGGCATTCTAGGCAGAGGGGATGGTATGTGCAAAGGTCCTGTGGGAGCAAGGACTGAAGCAAGTGCCAGGAAGGATGGAGGAAGGCCATGGATGGGATGGCCAGGACAATGGAGGAGTGATCACACGCCTCTGGATGCAGGCAGCCGGGTGACAGGGAAATGGGGAAGCAATAAGCCTTGGCTTCTTATCTTAGGAACTACAGGCTTGGGCTGAAATGCAGTTTACATTCTGGACACGTGCTGTCATGTAGCCAAACACCACTGCAGAACACTTATTCTGTGCCGGATGCTTGGATGCTTGCAACAGAATAATGAACAAGTGAAAGATTAATTTCATCCCGGTGAAGCTTACGTTCTGCGGGGGGGGGGGGGGCAGGAAATAAAGAGGCTCTAGCAAACGAATGCAAGCTTCAGGGACCAACACAGGAAGATGGCGAGGCAGGGGGATACACAAGGTGGGGAAGGATGTAGTGGACACTTTACTCAAGCTGGCGAGGGACATGGCATTTGGCCGAGACCCACATGATGACAAGGAGCCCGTCAAGTAAAGGTTGGGGGAAGCTCAGGGAGGCAGGGGCCGGCGTGGTGTGTGTGTCTGTGGTGCAAGGGTGCGTGGGAGTGGGTGGGAAGAGGTACGGGAAAGGGGCAGGTCCAATCCCTCTCCATGGTCCGTTGCACCCCCGGGATGACCCACTGAAGCCCTCACTTGGGTGCACACTTTGGCCACCAGTGACGATTGCAGGCTGAACCGAAGCACACTCACTCCGCGCCTGGCGAGTGCTGCGCCTGAGTCTGCCAGTGCGAGGCTGCGGCCCAACACGTGGAGAGCGTGTACTGGGGCATCGCGTGTCTGGGTAGGCTCCCGGACGGAGGGTGCACACGCGCCACACGGGAATGGGCAGGACCAGGACCCAGAAGGGCCGTCCGGGTGCACCTGCTCCCTACTGCCCCTCCCAAATGCGTCTCAATCTGACGGAGGGGCCCCGCATCCCGCTGCTGTTTTCACTCACATGCTCCTGATGACCACAAAGTGGAACACCCAGCGTGTTCAGCAGCTTGGATTTTGGATGAGCTGGCTCAGGACCCAGCAGAGAGCGAGGGACTCAACAGCCCTGCCCTGGAGAGAAAACTGTCAACTCCACGGTGGAGGGGGTGAGGGTCCGAGTCTCAGGACGAGACCCGGTGCCGCCCTTCTGCCCGGTGCAGAGCAGGATGCGTGTGGGTCCCACGGCACCAGCCGGCAACCAGCCTGCATGCAGCCTCATGCAAAGCCTCTCCCTGCAGAGGTGGGGGCAGCCAGGGCAGCTTCCAGAGCAGCAAATTTCCTGCGTCTGGCTCGGATCTGAACACTGAGACGACACTATCGTGGCTTGGATCAGGCCCATCAAGGGTTTGGCTGGAGACGGAGCCCTCAACATGACTTTCATGGTGCAGAAAGCCCCAGAGGGTGTTACCAGAGCCTGAGTCCAGAACAGAGAAAATGAGCCACAAACATTAGTTACCACCGAGACTGGCAGCGGGCAGATCTGCACTTGGCAGCACAGGGCTATATTTCTGTGCAAAGGTATGAGGAGAGGGCAGGCACAGGGAAGGCCCCGCAGATAAAGGGAGATTAATTGTTACCGTGAGAGTCACTTATTAAACCCAGATAATCAGTTGTTCCCAGATAATCAGTTGTTCATTAACAAAATTAGCCTTAGATTGTCTGCATTTAAATGGACTGATCTGTTGAATTATGAGAATAGACCCTGGTCCTGATGGTTTTTTTTTTTTTTCTCCCTTTCCCTTTGAATCACAAAATATAATGCGCCAAGTGTGCTTAATCAAGGCCGTCTCCATGTACCTGAGTGAACTTCCAAGCCTGGCACAGGTACAGGGTGCTGGGAGGCAGGCAGCTGGCACAGGGTCGCTGGCATGGTGCATGCGGAACCAGGGGCACTCAGAGGCTCAATGACAGGACGGTCCCAAAAAGGCCAGGTAACACCCAGCCTCCCTCCGCGTCTTGCTGGCAAGGCCTGTGGTCAGGTGTTGTGGGTGGGCTGGGCTCCCTCTGGGGCTGAGGGCAGGGTCCCTCTGCCTGCTGGTCCCTAGCACCCCTTGCCAATCTCCGGCTGCATAACTTCCCATCTGTGCCCCCATGGTCTGGCGCCTGAGTCTCCAAGTCTCCAGACCAAGCCATGCCCCCTCTCGTGGGGCCTGGTCTCACTCCATCCTACCTGCAGGCCTTCTTTCCAGACAAGGTCACACTCAGGCTCTGAGCTGATGTGAATGTGGGGGACATGGTCACCCCACCGCACCCCACTCTCCTCCAGGACTATGGCCTTGTCACCAGGAGCTGTCCTTGGGCCACCAGGGGACGGTGGCCGCGCCCATCGGCTCCTGTCTGCTTCATCAGCGATGTCCAGGTGGGGTGTTTTGGGCAGGCCACTGTCCCTGGCCAGGGCTCTCATCCTGTCCTAAACCACAGATGGCCACCTGTTCTGTCTTACAAACAGCACTGCCTTCCTGATCCGGAGCAAGGAAACAGAGCAGAAGGAGGACGCAGTGACTGAGAAGTCCTGAGTGACTTCTCCTCTCCACGGGAGCTGGTATGATGCCCAGGACCTAGGACGCCTGTGTTCCTGGCAACAGGAGGTCCACATGGAAAACACTCAGGCCATCCCGCAGAATTTTTGAGTCTGAGACGTTGGAGAGAAAGTCTGTTCTGCTTGCTCCGTCTTGTCACCAGGTCAGACACATGTGCCTGGACCACTGAGTTTGGAGGCCTGGAGGTCGGCATGGGGTCCCCTAGCCGGGCCATGTACACGCCAGGAACCGTGAACACTCCAGCACTTTGTCCTCGGGGATACACTCTGTGCTGGGAGGAGGCGGCTTCTGATTTGAGCTGGGTGTGTGCAGAGCTTGTGCAAACCCCAGTGAGCAACCGCAGCCGCAGACCTTCACCGGAGTGGTCATTCCCCGCAGAGAGCGTGGGCAATGGTGGCCACAGCGGCCGTCCCCGGCCTCTCACTGCTCACCCTGCATGATCTGCTCAGTTCCTAATCTACTCCGTCGCTGGGTATTTACTGGGCGCCCACCGTATGCCACCTCCTGTCCTAGGCACCGAAACAGTCTGTCTCGGGGATCTTACATTTTGTAGGGAAAACAAACAATACACAAGTGAAAAAAAAAAAAACAAATAAAATGGGCATCTTTGAAGAGAATGGAATCCGACACTGCGGTGATGACAGGCAGGACAGCGGCTCCTGCGGATGAGAGGGTCGGAAGAGGGGTGCTTGGGTGGCTCAGTGGTAAAGCGCGTCTGCCTTTGGCTCAGCTCATGACCCCGGGGTCCTGGGATCTAGTCCCGCATCAGGCTCCCTGCATGGAGCCTGCTTCTCCCTCTGCCTGTGTCTCTGCCTCTCTCTCTGTGTCTCTCATGAATAAATAAATAAAATCTTTAAAGAGAGAGAGATAGAGGGTCGGGAAGAGGTATTGCCAGGGAAGTGACATGCAACCAAGACAGGGACAAACTGCTGCTGAGGCAAACAGCCTTCCAAACCGTAAGTGCAAAGGCCTTGCGGTAGAAACAGGTGCTGCATGTTCCAGAAAGAGAAAGCCACTGTGGCTGGGCACAGGGTGACAGGGCTCAGGGTGGAAGTGGGGGTAAAGGTGGGGGACACAGTGTGGGGTCCTGTGCTAAGAGTTCAGATTTTAATCTCTCTGCAATAAGAAGCAATCGCTAGGTGTAAGCAGCACTTTCGTTTTATTTTACCAATGTGGCTGCGGCTGCAGTGTGGAAAATGGGCTCTAGGGGATAATTCAGGTAGGTCACATCTGAAGGCCTCCGGAAAGCTGAGCAGCTATTGTGAGCAGGTTGCTTGGAAGAGACTGGTTCCACTAGGCAGACTTAAGAATATTCTGTGCCTGTCTGCCACTCAGCCCACATTTATTACGTGGTTTTTCCATGCCTATGTGGCACATATATCGATAAGCAGAAAAAATATAGGACCTGTCCACGTGGCACTTACTGTCTCCTGGAGGGTGACTGGGACAAAAGCAATCAGACAACAGGCATGGCATGTGCAAAGGTCCTGGGGTGGATGGAGCATGCCTGCAGGAGGCAGTAGAGGGAGGCCAGTGTGGTTCAGCCTTTAAGATCTGAACTTAAAAAAAATAAAAATAAAACAAATAACTTCATGTGAATCAAGGGTGTGAACTTAGGTCACTTTGGTCCAGCACCTGGAGTGTTTGGCACATATCAGGTGCTCACAAAATATTGTCGAATGACCAAGCATGTCCTTAGGTGTGGGTTTCCGTGGGTCTCTCACCAGGCCAGTCACAGCAGCCCTGGGGAGTGTCGGAGGCAAACTCATGTCCTCTTCGAATCAGCATGTGGGTCACACTCTTCCGGCTATTCAAGTGCCGAGTTACCCGGCAGCCCCTGATCCAGCGGAAAGGCCTCTGGAAGCGCTGCGTGTTGCTGGACTCCTGATTCACGTGACCAATTATAGGCCATCAGAGACATGCTGCATGGGATCTTTAGCTAGACTGAATTCCCAGGATGGAGACAAGCAGCACATCAGCAATATTTGGAAACAAAAAAACCCAACATCTGAACGTGACCAATGGCCTAATTATCCATTCAGACAGACACGGAACACACGCTGGCGTGATGCCAGGGCTGTAGTCATGCACGTTGGCACAAAGCAGACGTGCTTCATGTACTGAGCACTGTGTCCCCTCTGCCCCCCATCCCTCCGAGGGCTTAGAAGACAGCATCAGGTACGAGGTGGGACAATTTCCTCAACTGTGACCACCAGACGATCAAGTGACAAGGTGCTGTGATTGCCATCCGAGCACCACCCTAGAACCCAAATGAATCGCTTCCACCTCACACATCTTCTGGTAACTGAACGGAGCCACCTTCATGATGATTAGCAGGACAAAGGATCCCCTGGTCACAGTGCACCCCATCTCCAGCACAAGGTGATCCTGACACCCGAGTCCCCATCGCCCATGTTCTAAGTCACAGAAAAACTTACAGCCTGATCCCCTGGCGTGGTCCGTGTCACTCCCTGTCTGCCACACCCCACGTCCAGGCCCTCAGCAAATTCTGTTTTTCTACATCAGAATCTCACCCAGAACCCGCCACCTCATGCTCTTCCCTCTTCCCTGCGCGGGAGCAGAGGTGCCCTCCTGGGAGCAACGTCCTTGACTGCTATGGTTCATTCATTCCTTAGAGCCCAACAGAAGGGCACCTGGGGGCTCAGACAGGGAAGTGTCTGCCTTCGGCTCAGGTCATGATCTCAGGGCCCTGGGATCAAGCCCCACGTTGGGCTCCCTGCTCAGTGGGGAGTCTGCTTCTCCATCTCCCTCTGCCTGTCCCCCTGTTCATGAGCTATCAAATAAATAAAACCTTAAAAAAATGGTGAACGGAGAGGAATTTTGTGCAGTGGGTATTAAGCACCTGGCTGTGCTCTGGACCCAGGGGACGACCAGAGCCATGGGAGCGTTGGGCAGAGGGTATGAGCCCAGAGAGACCTGCCCAGGGGTGAGGCTCCTGGTGTGAGTGACTGGTCATGGGGACAGCTGGGGCAGCACTGGGATCCGATCTCTGTTTAAGTGGTGCCACTCTGGCTGCCAAGTCCCATGTGATGGGCAGATGACAACAGCAAAGGGGGGCCCAGAGAGACCAGGGGAGGGAAATACCAGAACCCAGGACCTCAAGGCTATCATGTGTCCCCACAGGGCCTCACGGCTGTCACAGGTCCCCATGGGGCCTCATGGCTGTCTCAAGTCCCCATGGGGCCCCCATGGCTATGACATGTCCCCACAGGGCCCCCATGGCTGTGACATGTTCCTACAGAGCCTCATGGCTATCACATACCCCCACGGGGCCTCATGGCTGTCACAGATCCCCATGGGGCCTCGCAGGCTGTCACATGTCCCCACGGGGCTTCAGGGGCACTGACCTCTGCTGACAGAGATAGCAGTGCCCCTGACAGCTGCTTATAGGCTGCCCACCCAGCTACCACCCAGTGCCACCCTTAGACACAGGGCCCCTATTTCCTGGCTTCCCGGGGACAAGCCCACCCGGATCCCACACTCCATCCCCAGACCATAGCGTAGCCTCTCGACCCTGGAGTTCTCTGTCACGGGGTCCCCAGGTTTCCCCCCTGGTCCTGCATAGGTCACCTCTCTAGCTTACCCCCCAAGAACGGATGACACCTCTGGTGTGTCCACCCTTACAAAGGAGGGCAGCCAGAGAGAGAGCTGTTGGCAGGCATGGGGTACAGAACCTGAGCCTGGAACCTGGGACGTCTACATGGGTGCAGGACCCTGACATCCACACCCGGGGTCAGATCGGGTCAGGGCAGGGGGCTCCACGAGGCTGGTCATGATACACGCGCTCAGTGCCCTCCAGGTAGGAGGAAAGACTAGCCCCAAGCACCCAGGCAGGCAGGGATACAGAGGTTTGCACACATAAGCTTTCACACCCCTGAACCTATAAATGAGGCCTCCTCTGCCCACAGATAGGAGCAGCATTATCGCTGCTGAGGCAGGCTGGAATCCAGCCCCCAGAGATGCCACCTCCTGATCCCTGCGGCCTGTTCACATGTCACTTCACTCTGCGGTGTGGTTAGGGAAGGGCCTTGATGGGAGACTGTCCGAGCGGGCTCAGCGTCACCACAGTTTCCTTTATGCAGGAGGCAGAGACGAGGGAAGATGCCACATCACTGGCTTTGCAGGTGGAGGCAGCGGCCGCACATGGCCGCGAGAAGGTTGAAAAGACACGCAACGGAGTCTGTGCACAGCCTTCAGGTGGCGCACCCTGCCCACGCCTTGATCCTGGATGCTTGGTCCCCGCACTAGAGCAGGACACACCCGTGCTGCTTCAGGCTGCAGCCATTTGTTACAGCAGCAACAGGAAGCTAATCCGCATAGTTTCCCAGCCTCAGGGCCACTTGATTCCCTGTCTTGGAGCATGCCCTGGAGGGGTCCCTGCCCTCCAGACACCAATAAGCCCCCTCCCCGGTCATGCCAATCACAAATGCCCTCGGGCTGCCAGACGCCCCCTCTGAGAACCTCTATGCTCTGCACCATCCCTCCCAATGACGTGAATCCAGCATCCGTTGGCAGAGCCTGCCCTGGGCACAGCCAGGGATTCCCAGCCCAGCTGCTGCCGGGTTCACCTGACACCCACGCCATCCCGACCACCGAAGGCAGGGCTGAACGGCCGTGCTTCCAGCCTTCAGAGAACTCAGGCGGTCACCTGCACGCTGTGGAAATGCATGATTGCATGGTAGGAGCTCATTTCCACAGGTGCTGCTCTGAATGCAGAGCAAATGGTGGCCACAGAGCAGTCACAGCCAGCCTGGGCCCTGCCTCCAGGGAAGTCGAGGCAAGCACGTACAGAGCAGGAGCTTTGGTATATCTGTTGATCATCACACAGATTCCAGAACATTCCATCGCCCCAAAAGAAAAGCAGCCGCTCCCCATCCCCACCTCACCCCAGTCCCTGCCAGCCACGGATCTGCTTCCCTCCAGGAGCCAATAGTTTGCCCAGAAGGGATTATGGTCAGCGTCCTAAGAAACGGGAATGCATAACTGATTTCACTGGGACCACTTCCAGAAATATTTGAATTGTGTTATTTAATGCTTTTGATACCACAAAAGGCGTGGAAACAGCCCGAGAGCCCTGACTCTGGATGGTGGTATCAAACAGTCTCCACCACTGGCCACTGTGCAGCCCTGCAGTCCGAGCCCCACATGCTGGCCCCGGGGCAGTAGAGACATCACTGTCCTACCTTTAGGACCTGTTCTAGGTTCTCCAGCTTGGCTTGGAGCTGAAGATTCTCCTTCACGGCCAAATCGCGTTCTCTGGTCACTATGGCGAGCACGTGGTAGAGCCAAGCATGCTCTGCTTTCACCTACAAGGAGCAAGGAGAGAGAGAACGGGGCCGGTTACAGCATGTGCAAGAGCTGCGCAGGCGTCTGTCCCCAGCTGGCATCTACCGCTTCCTCCTCCCCCATCCTGGACAGTGGACTTCATGCCAGGCCAGTCCTGCTGGGGTGAATGCATGTGGCCAGGGCTGAGCAGTTAGCGCACAACTTCCCTCTTCCTCCCGCCTCCCCTGTCACAAGGACAGGCACTGGCTCAGGAATGGTACTGCGACCCAGGCCTGCCCAACCAGGGCAATCCCATCCCCTGGATATAGTGCCCGGTCGGGGGGAACACAAGGCCCAGGCGCATCCATGCAGAATGAGATATTGGACTGCCAGGGAAGCCCGGGAAGAGACTCCATCTTTTGTCCACTGGACTTGGAAAGTTGAGGACACATGGTTAGAGCTGGAGCCACCATGAGGGGATAATCCATCTGAGAACAGAGCCAACAAGATGGGCATAGAACCAAGAGAAGCAGAAGGAAAAGCAGGATCCTGATGATATAATTTGAGCACCTAGATCAAACTGTGCCTGACGCTAGTATTTTCCTTTCCAGTCATGCAGCTAATAAATTCCCTTTGTTTGCTGACACTAATGTGAATCATTTTTTGTCCCTTTGAATGGAGAACCATAACAGATACGAGCATTACCCAGATTGTCCAGGATATTAATTGTTTTGTCTAAAAATTTCATGTTTGTCTTAAAAGCAGATAAAAATGGCCATAAGGCTCCCTGTGCTTTAGGGTGATGGATGTGCTGATGATCTCAGAAACTACGTGCACTCTAAGGCCACAGCTCCCAGGGCCCAGTTTTGAACTTATGTGGGAGGCCCCACTAACCCTCCATCTCTCCTGTGGCTTCTCTGGAAACAGGATGCGGCAATGAGGCAGGTGGGCACCTTGGTTCACTTCCCATCAGTTTCGCTGCGCGGCGTATTTGAGCCAACCGCAGCCTTTGAATTTCCTCCCCCCCCTCCCATCTGTTACGACCTGCACTAGGGCTTCAATGGGTCTGCCACCAAGTCCTGTTTGTCCGCTCCCTTTCTGTTTCAAGCACTCGGTGTACAGAGTGCAAGTTCCGCGAAACAATTCCTGTCCTCAGAAGAAAGGAAGGCCCCCGTGGCACCCCGAGCGAGCGGCGCAGGGTCACGGAGGCTGTTACTACGAGGTCAGACAGAGTCGGATACACGCGAGCCAGAGCCGCTCTGCCCCAGCGGGAAACATCCGGCAGCGAGCTCGGAAAACCACTCCAGCGCTCCTGGTGAAAACGTCGTGACCCATCTGAACTGAGTGGAACTCACACCTGAACCCCAACGCTAGGGCACGGCTTCCCAGAAGCCACCACTCCCCACGTTCTAACTCTGCCAAGAGCAACGCCCAGCGCTTCCCGGCCAGCCTCCTGCAGCAGCCGGCATACGTACGCCCCGATGTGAATCAGGGTTTGCCTCCCTCGGACCGGACCCTCCTGTGGCTGCCACAGAAAGTAGAGCTGTGTCCACACTGCCGGCCCCACCTGCAGGCTTCTGCAGCCCCCACTTCGCCAGCTGTCCCATCTGATGCGCTGCCCCCCGACCGCCACTCACAGGCTCTGGCTGCCCTGGCCCTCCCTTTATCCCGTAAACAAGCCAAACTCTTACCGCAGGGCTTTTGCACATGCTGTCTGCACCACAGCAAGTACCTATCCACTGCTCCCTTCTCTCTTGATCCCGGCAAGTCTGGCTCCTTCTCATCATTTACGCCACCTCCTCAAAGAGGTCCTCCCACTGTGCTCTAGGTGGTGAAACCCTCCCCACTTGGCTGCCCCCAGCACCCTCGTGCTTTGCCATGGCCATGCCTTATTTCCCTCAAGCATTTCTCACTATCTGGACTATCTGGACTATCTCACTCTCTGTGTAGCTGTTTACATTTCCCTGTGGTTGCTCCTCATTAGAATCCAAGTCCCAGTTGGACGGGACTTGTCCCTGTGACCTAATTGTCTGTCGTCAGAGCCTGGAGGAGTGCCTGGTGCACTCAGTGCTCCAGGAGTGGAAAGGCACCGGGGAAGACTGTGTTCCTGGACAGAGGGACTTTGCTGGGCCACCCATGCCCGTCGTGCTCCAGGCATCAGGAGGCCAGGCTCCCAGACCATCTAGCTCCTGATGGGGTTTGGCCAGTGGGAGACCCCAGCAGGACAGCAGGGGCTGGAGGGCAGACAGGCTGGTGTTCACTCCCTTGCCAGCAACCCGCAGGGGGGCCTGTGCACAAAAGAGCTCTCACAGCAGGTCCGAAGCCACTGTCCCTGGAACTGCCTGCTGGCGGCTAGGAATTGGGATTTTCAGGAGGAACCCCACCATTCCCTAAGTGATGGGAGGACCTCCCTGCATCCAGACTCCAAGCAAACCCCGTGGGTTCTGCAGACTACTTGCTCTCCTTCAGGGAGGCAGGGGTTTGGAGTGTGCCCGGGAGAGAACGACACCCCGTAACCACCCCGGGTGCCTGGCTCTAGTGGGCTTCCTGGGACAACCCTTCACGCGTGCTATGAGGCCTGGTGCTACTGGGACTGAGTGTATCCTGCGTGACCCCCATGGAGGCTCTGGAGGCTGGAGCCCGGCTGCCCCCGGATCCTGCCCCTGGACCCTGCCCTGAGCCTTCCCCCCGCAGACTGTACTTCATATCCCTTTGCCGGGATGAATCACAGCCATGAAGGTGCCTGTGTACTGAGCCTGACAAGTCTTCCTAGTGAATCACAGTGCCTGGGGGGTCCTGGGGACCCCGACACGGCGCCCGCCCCAACAGCCGCAGCTCCACTTGCAAAGTCTCTCCCTGGCACTCTGTCCCTGGTGCCCTGGGGGGCTCTCTGTCCCATCCGCCACTGCCACCTCCCAGCACTCCGCCTGTTTCCAGGATGTCCACACACCCTCCTGAGTACTTCCTCACTTCCACCACCTGCTTGCAGGAGCCAACTATTTCCTACTGGGACTCTGGTGGATTAAATCTACAAAGAAAACAGTTCTTCAGCAGCAGAGAAGCAAAAGGAACAGTTCAAAGTCCACCTAAGTAAAATGTTTCTGAGAAACAGATTCCAACTCTCACTTTGTCGGGGTGCCCACGAGGCTTAGGTTCCCTGTGCAGCTTGACACAAAGCATTCCTGGATTGACCAGTCCCCTATACGAGCACAGGACAGACAGGAACCACGCCCCAAGGGGCATTGCACAAGGATGCCGTCCAGGGTGGACAGTTCCCAACCAGCAACTGTGGATCTGGAACCTTCCGGCAGGCACGGGACCCATGGGAACACTGGATAATGACCCTGCAGAGACATCCACACCCGTGACCTGGGAACCCGGGGCTGAGCTCCCTTACAAGGCAAAGGGACTTTGCAGAGGCGACTGAGTCACAGGCCTCATCCTAGACGGCCTACGTGGGTCCTTACAGGAGGGAGACAGGAACGTCAAGGCCAGAAAGGCAGATTCTGAAGATCTGGTTCTGCTGGCCGTGGGTGGAGGAAGTGCTCACGAGCCATGGCATGTCAGCGTCTCCAGACACTGGAAAAGGTGAGCAGCTGGCTTATCTCCCAGAGCTTCCAGAAGGGATGCAGCCCACCCAACTTTTGTTTGGGGACTTCTGACCCCAGGGCAGCCTGTGACCCAACTAGAGACTCCATGTGACAACAGCAGAAATCTCTGGGAGGCAACAGCCCTTTGTGAACACAACACTTTCCTAGGAAAGATTTGTCTATTCTTCTTCTTGTAGTTACAGTGAGGATGTGATGCTCTGGGGTGGGACAGCCACTCTGTCCTAGAGATCACAGACGTCATGGCCCAGGGCACTGGGGTGGCCCAACCAGTAGAGCATCCGCCTTCGGCGCTGGTCGTGATCCCAGGATCCTGGGGTCAAGTTCCGCATTGGGCTCCCTGCTCAGCGGGGAGTCTGCTTCTCCCTCTCCCTCTCATGCTTTCTCTCTTTCAAATAAATAAAATAAAATATTTGAACAAAACATAACAAAACAACCCAGAAAAGTTACAGCCCACGAAGGGTGGCAGTGAAGGAAGGCAGGAGCCGATGTCCTCCTCCTGGGCTCTGGACATCCTGTTGCACGAGAACAATGATGCCGCCGGCTATTCATGCCACCAGGCTCGGGTCCCTGCTACACGGCAGCTGGAAAGAATCCCAGCAGACAAACCCAGAGAAGGCATCCTTTCTGGTTTGGTAGCAGCTGATTCCACCTGGAAACAGGTGTTTCCAAATAAAAAGCACTGCAAATGTCAGCTCAGCAGGGTCGCTTGCCAGGCTGGTGCCTCAGGCCTTGCTCCCTGCTAGGTGGCCTTCCGAAGCCCCGACCGTGCCAGGAGCCTCAGTACAGAGGCCTGCTGGCTTACCTGCTCCCTGGTCCCTGCTGCCTGCCAGCAGAGCTCAAAGCTGGGCCCTTTCACGAACAGAGAGCACTCCCGGGGAGCCAACCCACAGCCCTGCCACACCTGCACTTGGACCAGAACATCCTCCTGGGAACCGAGCCAGTTATGGAGCAAGAAGTCTCGGAAGAGCCAAATGGACATAAAGAGGTTTTCATCAAGATGTGTAGACCGTGACCCCATGAAGAACAAAGATATGAGATAGGAAAAGTTTCTAGATGTTCAAAGCCAGCAGTCCAGACAATTCTTTCTTTGCTCTGCTCACCCGGAAAGCGAGGCTCACTCACAGGAGACCTTGTTTTGAGGAAAACTACATGACATTCAGGCGTGACCTCTGGGCCAGGGCCCCTCCTTTCAGCCAGGATACTTAGCCCCACAAACCCCAGGTGTCTGTACAGGTGTTGTCTCTGTCAATGCCTGTCGTCTTCTTTCATTAGTTGAAGAGGGAGAACAGAGGTGAGTCGGATGATCACCGTTCGTAACAGTGATTCATAACCGGACCCAGGGTTCCTGCCACCTGGATTTCTGGCCAGCAGATAAGTGGAGTTCACGGGTTATGGGGTCCCAAGTCATGGACTTAACAACCCCTTACACAGAGCCTGGCTGCAGGATATGGGACACCACCGGCACGTGGCCTGGGACCCTCTCACCACCCACAGGCACAGCAGCATGTTAATGCCCGGGCTTCCAGCCACTCAACTCATTTCCATTTCCAAAGACAGATGTTGGCGGCAGCCACAGCACAGCCTGAGACATCTGGCAGGGGTTACTCCTGAGAAGATGCCCTGGACCTGCCATTGGCCACAGGGACAGCTGTCCAGTTAGGGGGCACTTATAGGCCCCTTTGGACCTAGGCAAATGGGAAATCTTAATGATTTTTTGGAAATCAGTAAAAAGTTGGATTTTCCAGTCTGAAGGGCATTGAACACATTCACTTGTCCTGGGTCCCCACTCACTTGTTTCCTTGCACAGGGATGCCCGCCCCGGGGAGCTCTACCCGATATTCCAGGGAAGCCTGCCTCAGATTTTGCATCTAAGCAGCTACCATCTTGGGGCAGGCTTCAGGGAGGACACCGACGACTCGTCTTTCTGCTTCCATAATTAGGGGCCTGGGTCATGAAGACTGCTTTCTTTTTTTTTTTTTTTTTTTGATAAATTAATTTTTATTGGTGTTCAATTTACCAACATACAGAAAAACACCCAGTGCTCATCCCGTCAAGTGTCCCCCTCAGTGCCCGTCACCCATTCCCCCCCGCCCCCCGCCCTCCTCCCCCTCCACCACCCCTACTTAATCAGGGCTCCTGAGAAGCAGATTGCAACCCCAAGCCACACTCAGATGGGGGCGTTGGGAACTTCCAGACGCCATCCTGAGAAGCAGGGGGGTTCCTTGTGTTTCTGCAGAGTCGTGGGGACAGCTCCCCCACCCCGTGAATCTGGTGCTATGGTTCAATACTTTTCAGCATCACTAACCAACCTGGCCCCTTCACCTCCCCTAGTTACCCTGGGACACACACACTGGCCCAAAGGACAATCTTGTGAGAACTGCTTTTTCCTCCTGCCTTCCCTCTCCCTTGGTCCCTCTCTCTCTCCAAATCTAACCCCATCCCCAACCCAATCCCATCCGCATCTTTATCACCTCCATCCTCATTCCCATTCCACCGCATTCCACCCCACCCCCATCCCATCCCTGTGCCCATCTCTGTCTCTCAGACAGCCAGCCCAGGCACATTGAAGAAACACTGAGCTTGCAAAGTGAGCAGAGGGCCAGGACAGAGCTGAGGGCCCTGCAGTCTCCCTGCCTTCTCTCTGAAAGGTCTGCTATTCCCGTCTCTGCTGGTAAGTCACTGGGTGCCCTCACACACCCCTGCAAAGCTGAAAGGAACACGAGCTCATGTCAGTGCCTCACAGCCTTGTTTAAAAGGCCACGGTGGAGAGGCAGCATAAGAAGTTTCAAACCTTAATTGGAAAAACGTTGTATTTTGTGGCGATCCTACGGGAGCAGGGTTGCCTGTTAGCATGGCTATACCGGCAGGGCCAAGAAAGGAGACCTTGCCAGGGCAGTGATGCCCAAGAGCTATGGCTCTAACCCACTGCTGACAGCACTGGCCAGGCTTGATGCCTCCAGGTGGTACCATCGCCCCCGCTTCTGCTCCATCTCTCTGTGCCCTCACAAAGCTGCCGTCAGCATTCCTGGCACAGGAGCGAACCCAAGTGCGTGGGGAGTGAGTAGGAGAGAGGAGATCTCCCAGGTTCAGCAGCCCCGTGGCCAGCTCCCACCAGCCCTATTGTCAGCCTGCGTCTGGTGCAAGAAACACCACCATTATTTTACATTCCTGTTCTTGTTTAATAAAAATAGTCCTGGGCAGAGGGAGTCATTGAGCCTCATTATGCATCCATGCCTCAGTGAGAGTGAGTTTACCAGAACCTTCTCTCAGAGCAGATTTGGAAAGAAGGACCACAGAGAGTGGGGGTTGGCAGGATAGGATGGAAGGCGCTCCGTGAACTCCTGGGAGGCAGTGGGCACACGTCTCTTCAGAAAATAGCATAAATAAAATATACATCACATAATATTTAACCATCTTAACCATTTTTAAAATGTACAGCTCAGTGGCACGTTGGATTGTTGGGCAACGATCACCTCCATCCATCTCCAGAGCTCTATTCGTCCTCTCAAAACTGAGACTCTGCCCCATTGAACACCAGCCCTTCCTTCCCAGCTCTCAGCTCTCACCTTTGTACCCGACTCTGAGGATTCAGACCCCTGAATATCTAGAGACCTATGTGGAATCCTACAGTAACTGTCTTTTGTGGCTGCTTATGTCACCGAGCATCATGTCCTCAAGGTTCATCCATGTAGTAGCAGGCGTCAGAACATCCTTTTTAAGGCTGAATACTATTGCATTGGAAATACAGACCACATTTTGTTTCTCCATTTAGCTGCCAACGGACCCTTGGGCTGCTTCCCCACTTTGGCTAGCGAGAATAGTGCTGCTGTGAGAACTGGTGTACAAATATCTCTTCAAGACCCTGCTTTCGATTCTTTTGTAGATATACCCAGAAACAGAAGTACAGGATCATATAGTCACTATTTTTAATTGTTTAAGGAGCCACTATCCTGTTTTCCATGGCAGCTGCACCATCTTCCATTCTCATCCATGGCGCATGAGGGTTCCAATTTCTCCACATCCTTGCTAATACTTGTTATTTTCTGAAAAGCACATCTTAAAAAAAAAATTGGCCAACTGGAAGGCAGAAAAATCAGTGTCAAATCAAGAAAGTTCCAATTTTGGGGTGAATTGTTAGAGCTCAGTTATTCTTAGAAATATTCTTAGTGCAGCTGTGAAATTAGCAACTGCAACCAACAGTCAAACATCAACTACTAACTACTCTTTGAGCACCTACCTCACATGCTGCTGTGGGTGCAGGGGTACACCGATGAAGACAAAGGTCTCTGCTCCCTTGGAGCGGGGAGACAGACAAACACATAAATGAAGACACGGGATAGACCAAGTGATAAGAGATACAAGAAAACAAAATCAGTGAGGTCACAAAGACCAAAGGAGGAGTGAGGGTCAGACACAGAATGTGAAGCCATGGCAAGTCTTGCTGACAAGGTAACTCTTCAGAATAATGAAGAATCTGGTAGGTCTTTGAAGACGAGAGGATAGGATTCTAAGCAGAGAAAGTTATCGATAGAGGAGACAAGCTTGATGGACTGAGGAACAAAAAGATCAAAGTGGCCAGAACTTCATGAGTCAAAGGTGAAGTGGCTGGTAAGGCTGAACAAGACGGTGCCAGGGGGGAGAAGTCATTTTCCTCTCGGGGACGCATTGGAAGATTTCTCAGAGGAGCCACGTCACCTGGTCACATCACTAGAGCTCTGTGGCTGCTACCAGAAAATGACCTAAGGTGACATGAAGGGAAGTGGGCCATTTAGGGGATGTTTTCAGCCTCAGAGGCTATGACAAAGATGAAAATGGGGAGGGATGCTCTGACATGGCTTGTTGGTGAGTCGGATATAGGTGTGAGGTCAGGGAATAATCCAGAAGTCTCCTAGCACCTTGCCTTGTGCAGTGGGTGGATGGCAGTGCCATGGACAGGACAGATAAAAGCTGGGGGGAGGACTGGTATGGGAGGGTTTGAGGGACCCCAAAGGGTTTGCTCTGGCCTTGTTGTTAAGGATATGATCCCGCAGACTTCCAAGCGGAGATAACCAGTGGACGCTGAATGAGACACCACTGGGTGCTTTGTGTAGGTGTTACAAGAAGGAACAGAAGAGGCGTGACACAGAAACTGGCCACCCATGCATTGGGTGGACTTGTGTGATTGTGTCTCTCCCTGCACCCCCTTCCTCCTTGAATCCCCTCCCTGCCCGGCCCCAGCCCCCATCTCTGGTTGGTTACCTTGTCAGGCTGCCAGGCTCTTGCAGGAAGGCCTGCATAGTGTGGTCTCAAGCCGTGTTCCCCATGGGTGGCAGCCTTCAGTTGGTTTTCCTAGGACAGAAGGAAAGAGTTTCATGAGATGACTCCTCAACTTCAGGGATGAGGCAGAGCACGGTCGCTAAGGGATCGGATTTCAGGAGTGAGGCCCAGGGTTGGGAGTGATTCTGCAATCCATAAGTCCTGTAATGTGGGACCAGCTTCTTTCTTTCTTCTGATCCATGAGTATCCTACTCTATAAAATGGGAGCAGTAATGCTCCATGATGATATTATAAGAATATAACGAAATATGTATTAAGCACATAGTGAGATTCCCAGCAGGTGAATCATCCCCTACAGGTGGCGGACTTACCTGCATTATATGTTTGTATCCAGAGGCAATGTAGTTAAGTCAAGCTTTGACCTGACCCTTCGCTCACAAACACTGCTCCAAGCACATTGCCATATTAAACACAGAGAACATTTTAAAGGGTTTGTCCTGCTCAAAAATGAGGTAAAAGTCCTTGAGGACTATGATTGGCTGCAGCATCTGTGGTGCTAGGACCTTCCAGATTCTCTGCCGAGACATAGGCACAAAATTGGGAGTCCAGGTTTGGTTTGGCTTTTCAGTATATTTGGGACTCAAATCTCCTGCATGAGGCAAGAGACCTGAGCAAAGCTCACTGCCTGACCTGAAGCTGGTCCAGCCTCCAGCCCCCAGAAGCTGAAAATAAGTGACGTCTGCCCAGAGTTCTAGCTTACGTGAGGCAACACACCTGGGGGAGCAGAGGGAGCAGGCCCACTGCTCAGTGTGTGCACTGTTACATCACCTAGTACAGGAACAGTGAACTACCTGTAATAAAACCTAATCCAAGACGAGGGGCATTCTAAGGTGCGGTGTAGTAATTACAAAGAGGTCAGACATAGGGTGGGGGTGAGCACAGAAAGAAAGAGAAATTGGGGGTAAGATTCCCCATTAAAGAAAAGTCTGGGGACGCCTGGGTGCCTCAGCGGTTGAGCGTCTGCCTTTGGCTTAGGGCATATTTCTGGTCCCTCATCGGGCTCCCTGCATGGAGCCTGCTTCTCCCTCTGCCTGTGTCTCTGCCTCTCTCTGTGTGTCTCTTTAATAAATAAAATCTTTTTTAAAAGTCTGAAAATAGACATTCCAAAACAGAGGAAACAACAACTCACATTTCTAAACAGATCCAACAAAATCAATAATCAGCATACATTTACTCCAGAGGAAGTAAAAATAATAAAGCAATCTGAAAATGACTTCAACAAGTACATTGAGGGTTCTCACAAAGGGGAAGGAAGGGAGGACATCCATCAGAAAGAACAAGAAAGAGGTTAATAGCGACAATTAGTGGCCCCAGTGGGAGGCGACTGGCAACTCATCAGGCTCCAGCAGTCAGGTCTGCAGTTTCCTTGCCTGGTCCTTCAGGTTTGACTTCCCCGTCGCTCCCCCAGTGAGTTAATATTCAGACGCCACCCACATCTCTAACTGATCTGCTGAGTCTCCTCTATCATACCTTGCCTGCTCTGGCTTTAGGCTCCATTCACCCTCCCAACAGGAAAGGGGCAGAAATTCCTATGGTTTCAGACACTTCCCACAGGAAGGAGGCTGGCTATTTCCAGGTCCCATATTTTGGTCAATATCCTTTCCTCTCCACCACCATCCTCAGGAGTATCTCCACTCTTTGGCACCCACCTCATTTCCATGGTGATAAAATGCAAGGAAGCAACCTCCTTACCCCCACACCATACTAGTGGTGTTTTGTTTTGGAAATCGTGATTCCTCGACTTATGGGAATGAGCTTGATTGACAATGTGGCAATCACATTGCCTCCTCAGAGACATCCCCCCATAATGTTGGTGATATAAAGGGGATGAGTATACTCATTAATACACCAGAGTCCTGACCTTGGAGACCTCAGATGCTTGGCAGTAGATGAAAGACAGCCATATCTCAGAGGATTATAGGAGAAATGTAGGGGTTACAGGGGTTGGAGTATGGAATTTGAGGTCAAACTGCCTAACTACAACCTCTAGCTCTTCCTCTTGCAAGCTGCATGGTCTCAAGCAGGCTATCTGGCACCTCCACACTCTCCAAGGTCTAAGGATGTAAACATACCGACCCGGTCAGATGGTGTGGAGATTAAGTGCAGTAATTCCCATACAAAACTGAGGACATGACCTGGCTCAGTCAGGTGGCCTCTTCCCTACTGCAGGCACCAGCACATTTGTCTACATCTTCCCATCTTCCACATTCTACCACCAAGTGATGCTTTCATTGACATCACCTCTCTTTGTACCTCATTTAGAAGAATTGACTGCAGGTAAGGAACATCAGGAAAGGAAACAGGTCTGGCTCGTTCAGCCAATTTTCTGGGGGCTGTAGAAATGTCACATCTACTTGTTTTGTTTTTATTCCTTCTCAGTGATTCAAGGTCAGACGCTTAACCTGATGAAATCAATTTTCCCAAGAAAAAAAGCTCAGGATCTAAATCCTGTCAAGGAAGAACGGTGTCACCAGGCAAACATAAAGAATCATCACCATCTCTTGCAGATGCCATTTCTCCAAATCAGTCCAACCATGAATTGGCACTCCAGGTACCACTTAGTATACTGGTACCCCCCACACACATCCTCCGCAAGATGCCAACCACAGAAAGAACTACTGAAAACAAAATCATCCCCAAACAATCCCCCACCCTATACTTAAATCATCACAAATTACCTGAGCAGGGTGCCAAAGCACTTTGCACATTGTTGCCGAGAGAAGCCCATCCATTGACAAAGACATCTAGCAAAGGCCCAAAGAAGACAGAGAAGATACCAGTTTGAGCCTGAAAAGACTGATTTATTCTCCACATCATGGGTATCTCACTTTATCCATATGTGCTGTTTACCCCCTAAGAAAACCTAGAGGTGGCTGGGGGCAGGGAGTTATGAGGCTGGTTGCAGGGATGGGGGGACTTTGTAGTCTTGTCCTGCCTACTACAGTTACTGCAGACTTCACCCCTTGTCATAACAGGGCACAATGCTGCTCTGACATGCATGTATTGGTATTACTTAGGGGAAGATTCAGAAAATGCCTGTTCATGCTTCTGATCCTATTAAGATGCTGAAAAGTGAGAAGACTTACCCTGGAAGCTCTCATCATTGACACTGTGCAGGACCAGAGCTGCCCACCCAGGGATGCTGTCCCCGCTCCAATTAAAGGGCTCCTTTCTGAATTAATCAGCACCACCAAAGAAATGCCGCCAAGCAAAATACAGATCACCTTGTGTATTGGTCGCATGCTTGAGACCAGAAGGCCCCCAAAAGATGTGGGCTTGTGGTCGCAACACGACAAAATGAGAGTCTCCCAACAGGCGCGGGTGGCACAGCTATGACAATTCTCGGGAGAGGGAGGAGGAGGAGGACAGAGTATATTTAATATAATCTGACACTCTTGTCTGAAGTAGCAAAGCTTTCCACGGCCTGGGGTAAGCGGCCAGCCACAGTGGTGCCTCAGACGCCAGGTGCACCTGCCTGGTTCCATGCTACGGTGTACACTGTGCCCCCACTGTCATCCCCTGTTCTGCAAGTTTGACACTGTTGACTCTGGACCACATCTGAGAGCCAGGAACTGAGTTTGACGACACACACCCACGGCCTGAAGATGGGGATCTGGTGACTCACGCATCACCAGGACTGAGATAATGAAGAACTTTCCAAACACCACTGCATGAAATCACCCTCTAGCTCAGTGCTCCTGACCTGAAATAGCGGCATGAAGAGAGAATAACCAGCCTCTGTGTATCTGTTCGCTTCTGCAGAAATTTCACAGATTTGCTTTCCATGGGAGGTCTTGAACATTGCAATTGGAACAGTTTGAAACTTAAACTCTTTAAGTGTAAAGCCAAACAGAGTAGAAGGGTTTAAGATTTACTGAACGGTGGATCCATAGAGACAGGGCCTGCCCTGTCGGAACCAAGATGCACAAATAGCTTGTTGAATTTGACTGTCTGCAAGCATGCAAGGGAAGGTGCACAGGCCTTATGTCCACTTCCTGGATGAACACACAGAAGTAGGACAAGCTCCAGGCAGGCCGACCGGAGTTCTGGGATCTGATCTGAGGACCACTGGGACCATGTATCCCTGGGAACTCCCTTAAAGGGCAACTGCAGGAAGTGCCAGTTCAGGAGGTTTTTTACCCTTTAACATCCAGTAATGCATTAAACTAGAATAGCCTTATTTGATTTTTTTATCTCCTATTTAGCAAAACTATAGGGGACAAGAATAAATTCTGATAGGGATAAGGGGAAAAGAGAAGGACCCAAGCAAGAGTTACAAATTCAAACACCCCAAGGGGTAAGCAGGTAATATAAAGGAGTAAATTGGGCCAGGGGAAAAAAAAAGAATATTCTAGAGTGATAAGGAATGCAGAGATTGGAAATGCTCATGTTCCATCTAAAGAGGCCCGTGGCAACCTGGCTCCAGCCTGTTGGTGGCAAGTAGGAAAGGGAGCCCAGCTGTTCCAAGGTTTTTAGGAGCCGGAGGTCTGTCTGGGTTTCGATCCGAAACATCCCTGTTTTAAAATGTTGGCTCTTAAATCAGATAAAAACATACATTGTACTCCTTTCAATAATAGACATGTCTACAGATTGAATTAGCTTAAAAATGGTGCACTTTGTAAAAGAAGTCAGACCTGATTAGAATAAAGCATTGGTGGAGTGAGGCAGGATGGGGGGGAGTGTAGGGTGCGGGGAAGGTTGGGGTGGGGGTGCATTCCTTCTGCACAGGGACAGAAAGAAGATATAGGGTCACCAAAGATAAGTCTGTCCACTTGTGCCTACCCCCTATATTCCCTTGGTTACTCACTATGGACTGAACTGTGTCCCCCCAAATCCATATGTTGAAGCCCTAATCTCCTATTATGACTGTATTTAGAGATAGAGCCTTTAGGGAAGTAATTAAAATTCAGAGGGTGGGGCTTTAATCCAGTAGAACTCGTGTCCTTCCGGTAAGAGGAGGCAGCAGAGAGCTCTCTGCACGTGCCCTGAGGAAAGATCACATGAGGACACAGGTAGAAGGGGGCCACCTACAAACTAGGAGCAGAGCTTTCACCAGCACCAGCCTCCAGAACCGTGAGAAAATAAAGCTTCTGCTGCGCAGTCTGTGGTATTTCACTACTGGCTTCCCAAGCTAAGACACAGACAGTCCCAGCCTAAAACATTGAGATGCAGCCAGAATTCCCCCAAAGTTCCCAGGAGCAGCTCCAGGGCTAGGTCTGGGTCTTCAGAAGCCCCACCTCACCTACACCATGAACTGTAATTGAATACACATTTCTATGGTAAGATGCCCATTTTTCCAGAGGTAAACTGTGATGTGAGAAAACGAAAGCCCTCTCATGACTTGTCAGTTCTACTCATTTCAATAACATCATTGAACGTGTGTGTGTGTGTGTGTGTGTGTGTGTGGTACGGGGCTCACTGGACACCCTGGAAATCTCAAGTGAGAAATAGCCCCTCCTCACAGGTGTGGCCGATGGGGACCCAGGGGCCCCCGTGGTGCAGGATCACGTGTGCTATGATAGCAGAAATGCAGGTTGCCATGGCAGGGAAACAAAACTGCCAACCTGACCACCCTGAGATAATGAAAAGTCAATGAAGGTCACATAGTTGGAGGCAAATGACTTCATATACGCTTACAAATCAAGGGTCTCCTGGGTGGCTCAGTGGATCAAGCATCTGCTTTCAGCTCAGGTCGTGATCTCAGGATTGTGGGATTGAACCCCACATTGGGCTCCCCGTTCAGCAGGAAGTCTGCTTCTCTCTTTCCCTCTGCCTCTTCCCCTTCACTCACTCTCTCTCTCTCTCTCTAATAAATAAGTAAATCTTTGGGAAAAAAAGAATCAAAGACTGCAGGAATTCAAAAGAGTGGGAGGAATGGTGAATCAACATTCAGCCAACTGTCAAATGGTGCTATCTTTACCATAAAGGAAAATTTAAGCAAAATAATATCTGACATATTAAATTATAGCAAGTTAGAGTTTGGACTTTATTGGCCTCGCACATTTGTTTCTCTCAAATATGTTCATTCATTTTGGTTTTATGGTTTAAGAAAGCTGTAAAAATTTTATAATCCAGTTTTATCACTGGGCAAGTGCAATTATGTTATAAATAATAAATATATAATCATATAATGTTCGAGTATAACATAGACTATGTGCTTGTAATATGCAAGTCTAGTAAAATCAGATTGTAATTATTATCAATTATAGTAATATATAATAAAAATAATTTAAGTCAACACTGGGATGTACTTGATAATGTTTTCTTTCTGAAAAGGCTTCATGAGTGGTTCTCACCTGGAGGCACACCCGGGAGGATGGGGGAAAGAAAGGAGAAGGGAATGTGTGTGTTGCCTGTGTGTAAGGGGGTCCTTGAAGCGACGGCGTTTGAAGCAAAGGAAAAATGGAGTGGCCTTAGCGCTTGTCTGGGATGCTGTCCAGGGTCCTGACCCAGCTCCTATCCCTTACCCTCAAGGCCAGGACTATTAGCTAAGTCATCACGTGATACTGAGAAATCCTTGGGACCTGGAGGACCTGGGTTTGAGGTCTAAGTCTAACACTTACAAAGTGCCAATTTAAATAAGAGAATGCACAGACATGCACTTTGCAAACTGGGAAGGGACCATTTGAATGTGAGAGATTGTTATGCCAATAAACAGACTGTTACTGAAACAACTATATCTGGTTTCCTGTAATGCTCAGGTCTGGGGAGGGGAGAGACAAGCCTCTAAGTTCCTTTCCATATTCAGGAAAATCCATAAATCTGCACTTGCTTTAACTATGACAGACACACACTCTTCCGGACCTGTTTGACGTTCAGGCATACTACGTATGCCAATAATGCAATTACGGAGCACACTGTGCTATTTAAAAGCTATTTTTCTAACACAGGTTGGAGACAAGACCAAGTAGAAAAATATAACATGCTAATCAGATTCAAATGCAAGCTCATGAACCATAGAAACATTTACATTTTTTTAAATAAATTTTTATTGGTGTTCAATTTACCAACATACAGAATAACACCCAGTGCTCATCCCGTCAAGTGCCCCCCTCAGTGCCCATCACCCATTCACCCCCAACCCCCGCCCTCCTCCCCTTCCACCACCCCTAGTTCGTTTCCCAGAGTTAGGAGTCTTCATGTTCTCTCTCCCTTTCTGATATTTCCCACACATTTCTTCTCCCTTCCCTTCTATTCCCTTTCACTATTATTTATATTCCCCAAATGAGTGAGAATATACACTGTCTGTTCTTCTCCGATTGACTTACTTCACTCAGCATAATACCCTCCAGGTCCATCCACATTGAAGCAAATGGTGGGTATTTGTCGTTTCTAATGGCTGAGGAATATTCCATTTATGTATGTATGTAAACATTTGCATTTTAAATAAAGCTTCTCCCCATAAACGTATTCCATCAACTTATATGTACTTGCAACATATGCTCTGATTTACTAATTGAAAATAAGCACAGTCAAAAATTTGCTTGGTTCCCATTGGTCACTCTCCGCAGAACACAGGCTGCCCCCAAGACAGCTTTTCTCTACCAGAGAAATGACCCTATTTTCATGGGGTCAACCCCATGAAAATTCTTCCATGTAGGATTCTTAAGGTTGGGAAGCAAGGGGAGAGGGAGAGTGAACAGCTAACATGCCACCTGTCTGGGGATGCAGAAAAGCTGGAACTCTCATCCACTGCTGGTAGAGATGCAAAATGGAGCACCTGTTGTGGAAAACAGTTTGATCATCCCTCAGAATTACTACAGTCATCCTAGTCTTAGTATACACCCCAAAGAACTGAAAATGGTTGTTCAAACAAATACTTGTATATGAATGTTCAGAGCAGCACTATTCCCAATAGCCAAAAGGTGCAAACAACCCAGATATCCATTATCTGATGAACAGATAAATAAAATGTGGTCTATCCATTCAGTGAGATGCTACTCAGCCATAGAAAGGAATGAAGTACAGATACCTGGTACAACACAGATGAACCTCGAAGATGCTGAGTGCCCCATATCATATATATTTGATATGAAATGTCAAAAGCAGGTAAATGAGACAGAAAGTACACTGATGGCAGCCAGGGCTGGGAGTGGGGAGAGAATAAACATTGCCTGTTAATGGTCATGGGGCCCGCTTTGGGGTAATGAGGGTGTTTTGAAACGAGATCGTAGTTGGCTACACAGCATTGTAAACGTGTTAAACACCACTGGATTGTTCATTGTAAAATGGTGAATTTTATGTTACAAAGGGTGCCACCCATGCCTCCTGGGATAGAGCCTGAAGTGAGGCAAACATGTCACCATCCATGTGTCCACAAACTGCTTCTTCCCTAAGTGCCCCTTGGGACAAACGATCTCCAGATGCAAACCACCACCACATCTAGTCCTCAACCAATAAACAGCAGTCTTGTCCAATGCTGGCGGGAAAGGCTGACTCTTGTTAGGTCTATCTCCAATACAGGCTCCTACCAAGGGGACTTCCAGGGTCACTCTTCCCTATATGTGATTTCAGCATAACCTGCTGATTTCAGAACTGAATCCCTGCATAGACTGTGTCTCTCCTATATAGTCGTTCAGCCTATTCAATACATATTAATTTATAAACCGCATTCCATCTACTCCCAAAAAAAAGGATTCAATGATGCCTGTAATAAAAATATTTATGCAATAAGGCAGTTAAGAATAATGATTTTTAAAAAGAACAATATATAGAAAAATGTATGCCAAGGAAATCACATAAAGAAGATTTGTACCCATTGGCTGACTATCACATTTAAGTACGAGCTTGCCAGCTGCTAATGTGAGAAAGAAAATGTATCAATTAGAAGTTTGTTAATGTAAAGGATGAGCCTCCTAGGATCCTTCTACAAATAACACAGCAACGTAAAATATTTAAGTGCCTTTTAAAAAGGGCATTTGCTTTTTCAAGAGATGATTTATCAGTATTGTTACAACATGGCGCTCCTGCCTTGAGAGCTTCAGGGCTCTGCTCTCTCCCTCCACCCAGGGGCCTTCCTCCATCAAAATCTCAAATTCTTGATCACAGCAAACTTGAGTTACATAAACGAATGAAAATGGTGCTTCTACAATTTGGCCCAATGAGGCAGGGTTAGGCTGTAAATTCAGATGAATTAAAGAACTCTCCTGCCATTGACTCAGTAAGACAGACTTTTCTCTCCCCAAGGACAGATTACTTCAATTAATATCTACAGACTCTGCCTTATGACTCAGGGCCCTCCAGCGGGGAGGGAAAATATGCCCTTAGCTTTAGATTCACACCTATTTTCCATTCATAATGTGGTATATCTGAAAACAGACCGTATGAAAACACAGGAAACATATCAAATTCGTTTTCCACAGTTTTCAGATATTTTTAAATTAACTTTTTTATTATTTATTTATTTATTTATTTATTTATTTATTTATTTGAGACACAGAGAGAGACAGAGGCAGAGACACAGGCAGAGGGAGAAGCAGGCTCCCTGTGGGGAGCCTGATGTGGGACTTGATCCCAGGACCCCGGGATCATGACCCAAGCCAAAGGCAAATGCTCAACAACTGAGCCACCCAGGTGCCCCTCAAGTTAACCTTTTAGGTTAAAACAGAGTACATACACAAAAGTGCACAAATCATAGGCATGCAACTCTGCTCATTTTTATGAAGTGTGCACATCAGCATAATCATAACCCAGATCAAGAAATAGAACATTTCCAGCAACCCTGAATTTCTCTCCTGCCTCCTCCCTGTCAAGACCCTCCCAAAAGTAACCAGTGATGTGACTTCTAGTTCCACAAATTCATTATTCCTCTTCATTAGCTCTATGGGAATGGAATGGAAACATCTTCTTGGTGTCTGGAAATTTTTGTCAATATTTTGTCCAACAGTCATCCATGAGCGTGAAATAGCAGCTTGCACTACTTCATCACTTCATCTGTAACATAAATATTCCAAAATTTGTTTATTCGTATCCAACTATTGTTGAACACTGAAGTTGACTCCAATCTGGAGCCTTTGAAAATAATGCTACAAAGAACATTCTTGGAACATGTCTTTTTGTGGATGTGTAAATCTCCTGAACAGTATTTGTCTAGGGATGGAGCCACTGGACCATGGCCTCTGCATGCACTTAGGTTTTGTACAAACTGCCACAGTTTGGGACAGCAAGGATTATTGGGAGTCCTGTATCCCCACACTCTCACTAACATGTGGCACCCACCATTCTCCCTCACACAGGCCATGCCAGTGGGGCATAGTGGCATCTTTCATTTGTATGAAGACAGCAAAGCTCACTAAAGTCATAGCTCCCTTCTTCTAGAAGTCAAGGGGCAATGGCTTCAGAGGTTCTGGCAGACATGACCTTACAGGGAAGACTTCAAACCAGATGCCTCTAGAAGCCCAGGAGCTACATGAGCACATGAAGCAGCCCAAAGCTGAAGACCAGTGGTGGTGGCTGGAATTGGGACAGAGAGAAGGGGGTCTGCCCTCTAAAGAAAGGCCCCATTACCCAGCCCCAGCTGACCCTTGCCAACAGTAAACATGGGCAAGCATCACCACATCTTTTTTTGAAGAGAAATTAGAAACCAATAGTTTTTTTTTTAAGATTTATTTATTTATTTATTTACACAGAGAGGGGCAGAGACATAGGCAGAGGGAGAAGCAGACCCCTGTGGGGAGCCTGATGTAAGACTCAATCCCAGGACCTCAGGATCCCAACCTGAGCCAAAGTCAGATGCTCAACCATAGAGCCACCCAGGCATCCCCAGAAACCAATAGTTTGATGTGAAACTTACCCAGCTTTTAAAAAGTTGGCAACTAAGAGACCTGTTGGAGGGTCATAGGCTGTACTTTGCCAGCTCTGCTCAACAGTTTGTGCACCAATCTATCCTCACCTCTCCATTGACGGGACCTCAGGCAGGCTCCCTTCCACAGGAGACTCTGAGCTTCCCAGTCCCCTCCTCATGAACAGCCAATGCCCAGCTCTTAAATGGGACTGTCTCATCTGCGGGCAGAGTGGTGTCTGAATCAAAGATTAGATGCTACATGTTTTGATTCTCTGAACTCAAATATCCAAATTCCTTTAACTCAAAGCTTATTTTAAAATGAGTATGGTGGGGGCATCTGGGTGGCTCAGTCAGTGAAGCATCTCCCTTTGACTCAGGTCATGATCTCAGGGTCCTGGGATTGAGCCCCGCATCGAGCTCCCTGCTTAGCAAGGAATCTGCTTCTTCCTATGCCCCTCCCCCTCTGCTTGTGTGCATTCTCTCTCTCTCTCTCTCTCTCTCTCTCTCTCTCTCTCTCTCAAATAAATTAATTAAAAGCGAGAGAAAGAAAGAGAAGAGAGTAAGGTGAAGCCCTGCTTCTCATCTTAAGTGAACCACATCCTGCTCTTGCAAGGATCTGCCTGTATCCTCAGTTGCAAGCAAGTATGCCCACCGTGGATATGCAAAGACAGCTATAACTCAACACAATCCAGGGGCTCGGGAGCATGGAAGCAAAGCCTGGAGTCCAGACAGCAGCCCTGGTCGTCTTTGCTCCATCTCGGTACAGGCTTGGCAGTGTCTGCAGGGCTGCTGCTTTCCGCAGGCTCTGACTCAGGTAAAGGCTGGGAGTGAGTTGGCAAATCCACCCGCAGAGTCACTTAGCAAACCTTTTCCCAAACCAAGCATGTTTCTTTGACAATTTTAGGTGGTGCATGGACCTGGCATTTTAAACAACTGACTCATATCCCTACAAAGTTACTACTGTCCTCCAGCTCTTGAAATCCTCCTGCAGGGAGTCTCAGTAGGTGCTTAGCTCCTGGCTCATCTCATCTACAAATAGAAAGTGGGCCATAGGCCCTGAGCCATGGGCATACACAACTTCAAAAATTGTCTTCTTTTTATTTTATACCTCTCCAGTCAGATTAAATACATGATAAGCAATACGGGTTTTCATTTCATAATAGTGATAAAAAGATCCTTTTAAAATTACATTTAGTGGAATGAAATGCCTTGAACATATTAATCAATAGTGTGTCTTGGTGAGGCCAATGGCAATGGTCCAGTGGAGTGGTATAAACGGTGACGCTAGGACCACAGGAATAGGCTCCCAGGTGCTGATCCAGCTACTATCATATAGACTAACCCACTGATTGCTTGCAGCAAGCCCTGAAGTGGGTCACTATTTTTGTCCCCATTTTGCAGATGGGAAAATTGAGGCACAGGGCAATTGTAAGACAGAACCAGGGGTAGGTATGAGAATGAGACAGACTAAGACAGACTGGATTGTGGAGATTAGAAGGGGACACCGTCACCCGCTTTCATATTATTTCGGGTGAAAAAAACAAAACCATCATCCTGTGGTTACTACCTTCTGAAATGCATATGAATCCAGAATAGGCTGGCATTTTCAATCCCTATATATTACAACAATTGGCTCAATCTATCCCAAAATAGAAGCTCAGGAAGGAAGACCATACTTTCGTCTGATTTTATGAATCATCTGGGGACAGTTTCCAGAAGGGCTTAGGGGTCCTAGTTTAGCATCAAACCAAACCAAACCAAACAAACAAAACAAAACCATTCACCATCATACCTCAATTATATGATAGCATCTGGACTTTATTTCTTTGAGGCATTTATGGATTGACTGAGCTGTTCAATCATTACCCTCCAGCAAGCCCCGGTACTGGAGCCCTAGCTCACAAGCTTCTCTAAGTCTGCATAGTACAATATGGTAGATGCCAAACTGGCAGTTTCATTTTAAATTTAAGTTAAATCAAATAAAATTCCAGTACATAGACCATAATTCCACTCCTCTTGCATGTGGGCTAGACTCTGTGACCTGCTTTCCAAGACTAGAATATGGGGGGAGAAGAAGAGCATCTGTAGTGGAGAAACCTGGCAGACACCACCTTGACCGAGACAGACCAACATCACCAATGAGACATGGTACTTTTTTTCCTGTGGCATTTTTTTCCCAGAATCTATAGCCCCTGTCTAATCATGAGAAAGCATCAAACAAACCCAAATTGGGGGAAATGCCATCAGAGGTTTGGCCAACACTATTCAGAAGTGTCAAGGATAGAAAAAACAAGGAGACTGAGAGAGTCTGGCAAATGCAGGTCAACCAGCAGGCAGGGCGACAGGGCAGTGTGGTGTCCTGGATGGGATCCTGGGACCAGACAACGGTGCCACCAGGCATTCTATTCCCAGCTATAGCTTCACACAATGTGAACTGGGGCTTGATATCTGCAAATTCTGGGATTTGCCCAGTGGAATACTCTCTGAGCAGCTACGAGGCCATGATGTATCTTATGGGCTTTGCCCCCAAAAGCTTTACTTCCTGCCTCTGTAGCTGACATTCCAAGTGGAACTTACATTGCATGAATCCCATTTTGTCACTGGCAGTGCAGGACATGAGGTGCAGTGGGAAGAAGGCGATTGTATCAGGTTAAAGTACAAGCAAGGTCAGCAAAGCTCTAGAAAAGACCAGTTGAGACTCAGCTGTGGAAACCCCCAGCTCTCCCACTGGCTAGCTGTGTGCTATCAGCAAATTATTTAATCTCGCCTGTAGAAATGAGCACTATGACCCATACCCTTGCAGGGTTGTTGGGAAGATTGAAATAACCAGCCCACATGAAAGATCCTGGCACATATTAGAAAGAAAATAAATGGAAGTCTCCGATCTCCCCATGTAGAATCCTCTAACCAGTCTGGACATATGCAGCATCTCAAGCCACAAAAGGAAATCTTTCCCTATCAATAAATTTATCAGCCCCAGGGACCAGAGCAAGCATCTGATTTCTTCTGATGGGAGGAAATGAGATTGCCTCTCTGTCTAGCATGCAGAAGTCATTAAGGGCTACATCAGTGCCTAGAACTAAACCAAGGTCATTTTTAAAAATTGCTCCTTTTGCTTGGAGTGGGCCCCTTGCCAGTTAAAAGCGTGCTCGCTCTTGCTCTGTCTCTCCGGGTGGAACTGTCAACAAATTTGCTACTTCTGTTTTCATTCATGCAGCATTTCTGCACCCCAAAAGCTGACAAAAGCAAAGTGCATGTCTGTAGAATCCCTCAGTGTGAAAAAAATGAGATTTTTTTTCTATCTTTCATGGGGCTGGATGAGGGAAATTACACGGAATGGCGGCATGTGACTGGATTTGATCCACAATGTTTTATGTGACCCCAAGATATCTAAGTAGTTATCAACATTTAAAAATAGGAAATTTTACATTTTTTTTATTTTTATTTTTTAATGTAGGCTCCATGCCCAGCATGAAGTCCAATGTGGGGCTTGAACTCACCACTCTGAGATTGACAGTCAGATGCTTAACCAACTGAGCCACCTAAATGCCCCTAAAAATAGGAAATTTTACATAAAAACGATGACTTACACTTTCTGGTGAAAAAAAAAAAAAACTAAAAATTTGGCATCCCCAGGTCTGTGTTTCCAAATGGTCACAATTAGCCATAAACATGCACGATTTTGTCTTTGATCAGGACTGCCCTTCCACATTTCTGGAGAAGTAAACATACGGTTGACCCTCTTCCGGACCCAGACCTTCACCCATGCATTCAGTGCTCTCCCTCCTATACCCTGCCACCCTCGGCCCCGGGCTGCCCCTGCCCCTGCATCAGTACAGTGTTGTACACAGCATTCCTCTGAGACACCCTGCTCACCAGAGTCTCCACCCTGTAGTTCTTGAATGTCTGAGCTATAATAAGCAAGCATGTTTTCTAAAGTGGCAAAACAGATTTTGCAGGATTTGCATTGATACAGTGAGTCACGAGCATTGCAGATCTGCTGCAGGCCTAAGTAGCTGAGCACCCAGAAAGATCTGTTTCCCACGGCTCCACACACTGTACTGGCTAGGCTCTCAGACTTGACTTCTCCCTCTCATCCTTCTTATGTATATTGACAGGGGATGGGGGTGGTGGTGGCCACTGCTGTGTAGCTGCAGTGGCGGGGGATGTGGAAGGAAGTAGGTGGCAGGGATCTGTGCCTCCCTCAGGCGTGCCTGAGGCTCTGCAGGACGTGCCTGAGGCTCTGCAGACCCTCTGGGGATGGGTGTCAACAATCGGTGGCTTTCTGCAGCAGGTGTCAGCAAAGTATGGCCTGCATGCCACATCCAGCCTGCCTCCTGTTTTGCAGGGATAAAGTTTTATTGGAGCACAGCCATGCTAATTCATTCATAAAAATCCCAATAATTACAGAGCTTCTTGGAGTACGATATATTCTATTATATTCTGGATATATACAGTTTGTATATTATTTGTTTCTTTATTTTTCTACATAGCATTGTATATGTAGAGAAAAAAAGCAGGAAACCGAGATTTCTAGAAAATGAGGTTAGAGAAGGTTTCAGGTGACATCTAAGCAGAGACCTAATGAGAAGAAAGAGCAAACCATGTAGATGTCTCATGGAAGCCACGCTAGGGCCGAAGACGGAGCACACCAGGATAGAAAAAGCAAAGAACACGCACCAGGTGAGGTGGCAGGTGCGGGCTCTGGTGGGAGTTTGAGTTTTATTCAAAGGTTGATGGAAAGCAATGAGGGGTTAAGATCAGGAGGTAGCAGGGCCTAACAAATGACCCTAAGATGAGGAGGGCAAGGGGGGAATGGGCTATGGGAGACCAGGGAGGGTGTGGGCAGCCCCACAGGGATTAGGGGACAGGAGGGAGGAGGAGATGGGGGCCTGGAGCTGGGCAGAGCCCCCATCGTGTGCACATGCTCCCCAGAGCAGGTCTCCCACCTCAGGCACCCCACTTAAACTCCCAACTGACTCCCTCAACTGTGCATTTTTATCAGAGAATCTGCTTAATCCCTTGCTTTTGGAAACGCACATAATCCTGTTGCGGAAAAAAGAAACTGGCAAATTGAATTTGAGAAAAGAGCGTGGAGGGTAAGGAGGAGTCCCTGAACTACACAGTTTCAAAGAATTATGGAAGGAATGATCCCCCTCTTATGAAAAAGGACTTCCCCTGCAGGACAATCATATCCCAACACGCATAGCCAGAGGTGAGCATCACAAGTCACAGCCTGCACAAGATGCTCCTCCACTCGCTTCCCCGGGGCTCCAGAACATGAGCTGGTTTGAATGTTCTTTAATGTCAGAGACAATGAATCTCATCCAAGGAGACCCCAGGTTTCCAAGGGGATTTTTTTTTATTCCAAAAGAAGACAGCCTTTCTGTTTTAGGTAGGAGCAAACCTGATTTATAAGGATGCTTCACATATACATGGAAAATCACACTCTGCATTGCCATTATTCTTCATTAATCCACTGACGCAACATTGCTATGAATCCAGCATTTGGTCTTCTAACCTTGATCCATGACAGATGTGCAGAGAGGGCTCTCGGAGGTGCACACTTCCTTCAGATACAGAGTGGAGCCGACACATTCACCTCTCCATCCCTCAGGATTTGGGTGGAGACATGAGAACCTCTGTGCGGGTTGTCCACCTCTGGTCTCTGCACCCCACACTGATTCTCCGATGCTCTGCTCCAGCTTGGGCTGCAGGGCTCGGGCTGAAGATGGGGAACTACATTTTCCAGACCCCTGGCTGCCGGGGCACTGGCAGGAGGCAGCAGGTGGAGCTCCCACTGCCCAGGTTCCTTCCTGCCACAGCAGCTCCAGCTCAGGTAGCCCTGGGCCTCCCTGGTGGTGCGACACTCCCTGGAAAATCTGTGCACTGGCTCCATACGACTGGCCTGGAGGCCCCCACTCAGTGCCCCCCATTTTCTAGGGGGCCAGATGCTGAGACGGCCCATCCTCCAGATTCTGGTGATGCTTCCCTTTGTCCTCTGCTCCCAGGGTGGCAGCTGTGTCCTGCGGTCGCTAATGGATGGGGTACCTCAACTCTCCATTTCAGTTCTTCTAGCTTTGCCAGACCACATCGTAGATATCCTTGTTAAGTCTCCTGGGCTCCCCTCCCCCAGAGGCACCTGGAAGTGCCAGCAGAGGGAACCAGGCACTCAGCCCAGCTCAGGAGGCATTGCTTCTCCGTACATTAGCACCACACCTGGAACAGAGTACCACCAACCGGGCGGCCTCCACAGAAGTCTATGCCGTCAGTTCTGGAGGCCGAAGTCCAAGACAAGGTCTGCCAGGGTCCTGCTCCCTACCCTCTGCTTGCCCCTTCCTGCTGGCTCTCTGCAGTCCTTGCAGCTGATTCGCCCGGACCCCTGTCTGCACCCTCACCAGGCATCCTCCCTTGTCTGTCTCTGTATCTCTCCTCATAGGGACCTCAGGGATTTCAGCGTCAGGGGGATTCAGGGCCAACCCCACTTCAGTACAATTCTGTCTTAACTCATTGTACCAGCAAAGACCCCATTTCCAAATAAGTTCCCATTCACAGGTTCTGGTGAACCTGAGTTTTTGGAGGAGACCGTTCAAGCCAGCACACCCAGCCTTGACACGCCAGGCAGCCCTGCCAGAGAAGGGCCTTCCACTCCACAGGGGTGCCAACAGCACTGCCCAGGGGCATCAGACAAACCACTCAGACGACAGGGGCACCGCAAAGGTTCTGATAAACACAGCTGTCCTTGGAATGGGCCCCGAGCAGAAGGCCGGGACTGACGCACTAGACCCACAGAGTGACCGCTCGCCAAGTCCATTCCCTGTGTTCGAAATCCTTCGTGGTCTCGGGCCCTGAATGAGACAAGATATGTGAAGCCATCCTGAAAATTCTAAAATCTGATACACACACTAAGGGGTATCACTGTTCGAACTGGAGATGTTCCATATGCTTGAAAAATGAAGAAATAACTTGTTTTTCTTTGAAGACCTACCTGTAGATAGTAAGCTAGAACAAGGGCACTAAAGCATATATAACTAGTTTTCTTTTGAAAATGATAAATTTCAGGGTGCCTGAGTGGCTCTGTGGTTGAGCACCTGCCTTTGGGGCAGGTCATGATCCCAAGGTCCTGAGATCGAGTCCCACATCAGACTCTTCGCAGGGAGCCTGCTTCTCCCTCTGCACTGCCTCTTCTGTCTCTGCCTCTCTCTGTACCTCTCATGAATAAATAAATAAAATCTTAAAAAAATAAAATGATAAATTTCATTATAAACAAACATGAAATCTATAAAAATAATAGGAAAAAAGGTAAGCTGTATTTCCCCCCCACTTGGTGACATCATTCTTAATATTAAATTGTACTTAACACCAGTTGTGTGTCTCCAGATACCTACATATTAGTACGCCTTTTCATTAAAATTAAGGTCATATTGTATCCACTGTTCGAAAACTTAAAACACTGGGAGCATTTCCCTCAGTCATAAACTAGTCTCCTAGAATAAATCTGTGTGATCTGCGGCCTGTGCCAGGCTCGCTCTGCTTGCTGCGTCCTCAGTACTCATGGTGGTGGCAGAGAGAGGGATGGCCTGGCACGGGGCGGGCCTGACCTCAGGGCTGTGACCTCCAGGGCATGTGTTCCAGCTCCTGTGTGTGCATTTGTCTCATGAGCAAGTAGGAGAAGCGGGTTTGGCAGGAAGGGATTCTTGGGACTAAGTTGTATCTATTTAGCATTATTTCCAACTGTTTCATTTGTAATTAAAAACAAATCCCACATGACTACAATGTCCTTTTCTTTTTAAGGTTTTATTTATTTACTTGAGAGAGTATGCGCATGAGATAGGGGAAGGGCATCGGGGAGGGAGTGGGAGAAGGAGACTTCTCACTGAGCAGGGAGCCCAAAGGGGACTTGATCCCCTGACCTGAGCTGAAGGCAGACACTTCACTGACTGAGCCACCCAGGTGCCCTCAACTACAAAGTCCTTAATGGCAAAACATTTGCATACAGACTTCCTAGGACCCAGCACAATGTGGAGCTCGGTCCAGTGCAGCATGAATCCCGCGTGAATCTCTGCTGTCTACCGTGGTGGCTGCCAGGAACCTGTCCCTACCGAACACTAACACTGTGGCCAGTCCTGGGCGAAACGTGTTCTAGGTGTCAAGGACACACCAGATTTTCAAGACTTACTGCAAAACAAAAAAATGTGGGGGGGGGGGGCGGGAATAAAGTATTGACTATTTTATATTGACTTCATAGTGAAGTGAAAATCCTTAAGTTTGGATCGGTTCAATAAAAATATATTCTTCAAATTAATTTCACCTATTTGTCCTTACATTCTGTAATGTGGCTACTAGAAAATTTAAAGTTATATTTATGGCTCACATTTGAGGCTCTTGCTATTTCTATCAGACAGCACTCATCCAGACCCTGCCTGAGAAGACATGACAGGAGAACATACCTGATTCAGAACAACCATAAACTATCACATCAATGGGAGGAAAGGAAAGAATCACTTCACAGCCCCTGTGAAAGAGCCTGATTCTGAGTGCCCCCCTCCATCTCATATCAGTGGTTGATATCACCTTATCACCAGCATAGGTGGGCTAGGACGTGATGTCTTAATTTTTTTACCCAGATTTTTTTAAAATATTTCTTTATTTATTCATGAGAGACTCACAGAGAGACGCAAAGACACAGGCAAAGGAAGAAGCAAGCTCCCTGCAGGGAAGGCCAGTGTGGGACTCAATCCTGGATCCCATCACACCCTGAGCCAAACGCAGACACTCAACCACTGAGCCACTCAGGCGTCCCTTTACACAGATTTTAAAAATACACTGTGCCATCATCATTCTTCTTTAGTCTATGATATTGTGAAAAAATGAAATGCAGTGGGATTCAGGGTTCACCAAAAAGGATTTAGTTCCATTCTTCAGAACAGCATCTAGTAGGGAAAAAAAATGAACACAACTTGTGCAAAGAAATAAATAAGAAGCACCTAAGCAATAAGGCTTTGATGACACACTTTCCTCCTGGAATAGGCTTGTCCCCTTCCAGGGAAGCGCCAAGCACTCAGACCAATCACTCCTTGTTTCTTCCTGTCAACTCTCTTTCTTCAGCTGAAGATTAAGAAAACATGATCATTTTTTTTGTTCTACCCTGAGGCAACTTCCTTTTTGGGCAAAACTAATTTGGCTATGTCTACCACATGGATGGAAGACACAAGCCACCAGCTGAATGTAGCCTGTGGATATATGAGTCCATACTGTGGTTTTTCTTTTTACTGGTTGTTCATTTTTTAATTGGAGTTACCCGCCAATATTCCAAAATCAAAAGAGTTCCCATTTTTTGAAAATCTGAGTTTCTGGGATCCCTGGGTGGCGCAGCGGTTTGGCGCCTGCCTTTGGCCCAGGGCGCGATCACTGGAGACCCGGGATCGAATCCCACATCGGGCTCCCGGTGCATGGAGCCTGCTTCTCCCTCTGCCTGTGTCTCTGCCTCTCTCTCTCTCTCTCTGTGACTATCATAAATAAATAAATAAATAAATAAATAAATAAATAAATAAATAAATAAATAAAATTAAAAAAAGAAAATCTGAGTTTCTGACTTCTCCCAAAACACTGAAAGAGCTGGCAACTGCGGTCAGATCCCGCCATGAATCACACCTGCTGGACCCAGGCTGCAGCATGGGACCCCCCACCTTGGATCTACCACAACTGCCTGTTGTGCTCCCAACACTGACAATGCTGCTACTCACCACACCATGCTGTTGTGTTTCTTATGTGATGAGCACATTCTTCTATAACCATCCTTCCTCAGAGCTTGTGAACAGGAAGTGCAGACCAGGAAATCTGTTCATGCATCTGCGTACTCTAGATTATATTCTGTCAGATTTCCTCTCATACGGTAAAACTCGGGATGGTTAGGTTTTTTACATTGAAGATAGTAAAAATAATTTTTAACCCTGTGTGTATTCATATGTAAAGGATTCTCTAAGCCCTGAGCTTCTTTAATATTACTTAGTAGAATTGGTTTCCTGGCCAAATTATGGGGGAAAAAATCTTTTGACTCCAATTGCATGGATTGTTTAGAAACACCTGCACATGAGCTATTGGTACAAACTTCAGTTGTAACATAGAGACCAAAGGCAGGCTGCTTCCTCAGCATCCCAGTTTATAACTCTGCTAGCAGACTTAGTATAATATTAATTGAAGGTCTACATTTCATGCTAACGCTGGCTACTGAAATTGCTTTCTAGCAATTTCCATTTGGAGGCCTTGGGACATAATAAAACCCAACAGAAGCAATCCTCAGCTGGCAACAAGGTGTGGGAGATTACATCGCTCCCCACTGCAACAAGGAAATGAAATGCCTGATTTACTCTCTCATGTCAACCCTGAAACAGGGAGGATTCCAGACATGACTGCATCATTAGCTGTTCCCACCTGGCTCTCAGTAACTCTATCCTGATGCCAGGAGGATCTTTGAGGAAAGCATGATCACAGAAAACAGCCCAAGCTGCTTCCCAGTCCCAAGAATTTGTTTTGTTCTTCTTCTCAATGAAGAGGGATGAGAGAAACTCATTATTTTTAAGAAATAACCATTTGGGTTGCTAAGCAGGAGGTGTCTACTGGGATAGACCTAATCTCTCCCTTATATCTTCTTTGTCCTACTGAAGGACTTTATTCTGTTGTTGATGTTGTACAGGTTTTCCTGTAATGAGGCTAAAGATAATTATGCCTTAGGTAGTAGCCACTGTTGACAGAATAACTTGTCCTGGTCAAACCCCATTGATTGGTCACCATCCATCACCATCAGGCTGAAAACCACTCTCATCTGAAGCAAGTAACAGAAAATAAGAAACCTATGACATGTTTCACTGCATCATGACATTAAGAATTTTGACACAAGTCATAGCTTTGACACATGAAGAAAGTAGAAAGTAAATTGAGGCAGAGTGCTGAAGTATCTTCCTGATCTTGGCAATTTCTCGTCTTCCACCTATGCCAACCACTTCAGGGCATATCTCCAAGTCCTGTCTTTTGGGCAAAATATGGTGGCTGGTTTAAAGTTACACATCTTATTTCAATGCCTTTTATTGCAATTCCATAGTCAAGCTAAGAGTTTGGTCTGTCAATTAGACTACAGAATGTTTTCAAACGAGGTTTCTATCACTTCCATTGAAACTGCCCCTATGTTCTCATTCATTTAGGGAATATAAATAATAGTGAAAGGGAATATAAGGGAAGGGAGAAGAAATGTGTGGGAAATATCAGGAAGGGAGACAGAACATAAAGACTCCTAACTCTGGGAAATGAACTAGGGGTGGTGCAAGGGGAGGAGGGCGGGGGGTGGGGGGGAATGGGGGACGGGCACTGAGGGGGACGCTTGACGGGATGAGCACTGGGTGTTTTTCTGTATGTTGGTAAGTTGAACACCAATAAAAATCAATTTATTAAAAAACAAAAGAAACTGCCCCTATGATTCCAATTCTGACCTTTCTTGGGATGGATGCTGCTCTCACCCATCTTACCTCTTGGACTTTGTTCTAATCAGATAAGACCCCTTTTGGGATATCAACTATCAGTTGGCAGCTTTGTGGTGGGCTATCTCTCAAAGAACACTAGCAAAATTGTGTGTGTACCAATGGTTCTGCAAAAGTATCTCTAAGATAACTTGCACATCTGTGCCAATAATTTCATTTTCCCCTCATTAAATAGTCTAGGAAACATGTAAGAAAGCTAGTAGAGTATATTTTATTCAGTATCATCTCCATTTGGAGGAAGATAAGCCAATTCAAACATGTAACCCTAGAGTGGCTGGATATTTTGTCATTTTCTATAAAGCTGAACCAATAGTAAACATTCTCAAATCCAATAAATATTCACTCTAATGTGCAGACTAACCTGGCCCCTATGCCCATCCTGGGGGCTGACGTGACTACAGTTTCTAAATTAATGTGAAAACTTGGACTTAATATTGATCTACAGCTACAATGAAGAGATAATACAGCATACAATGACAGCAAAGTAATTCAAGTACTTCTTAAGACAAAGTGTACCTATAATTTATGTTTGGACAAAAGTAAGAGAAAGAAGATAAGTAAGCATATTTATCCCAGGTTGGGATGGAATGTTGGTGCCTCAACTGCCACTTTTGCACAACTCCCTTGTATGCTCTGCTTCTCTGACTCCAACTCCTAAGGACCTCCAAATCACACTCCTGGAAATTTTCAGTGTGAAAGACACGCAGAGAGCAAAGGTGTTTAGAGGCTTTCCTTCTCAAAACAAAAGCCCAGGAACATTTGTATATGGATAATGGTAAAAATGACCCCACAGAAAAGATGAAGATAGGCTGAAAATTTAAAACTCAGATTAAAATAATTCTGGGTAACATCTGTGCTCTAGCTGATTGTATTGTACCAATATCAACTTCCTGGTTTTGATAAGTGTATCATAGTTATGAATGGTGTAGTCATTGGGGGAAGCTTGGTAAGGAGAACACAGGAACTCTCTACTATTTTTGTAATGCCTATGTGAGTCTAAACTTATTCCAAAATAAGCCTTTAAAAACTAAACCGTAAAAGGCTAGACAGAACATGAGCTGTTTTCTGCCAATTTAGTCCATGATTTAACAAATAAACATGATTCTCTTATTGCTCCAAAGGTAAGATATTAAGTTCTATGGGAGATTCTAAAAGACGTGAGAGGTCGCCTGTGTCCTCAAGGAGTTTGTGGTCTACTTGGAATAACAGAGTCCACAGATATAGGTAACGTTTAAATGAAACATATGGAACATAAGTGATATCACAAGGCCTCACGTGAGTAATTACTGAGGTGACAACTGGACACAACATGTTCAATGGGAAGAAAGTATGTGTGCACAAACTAAAAAGGATGGCTAACTGAAGTGACCTCCCAGAGGTGCTGTTCATTTCTGGTTCTCACCTTGCCTGGTGCCAAAAATCACTGAGTCCACTTTCATTAAGTGAGTGACTGAATATGAATTAATAATGAAGATGCAACTTCATCTAAGTCTTCAAGGTTTGCATGGAATCGAGTGGAGTGGGAATTATAAAAAGGTGTGACCTGAGTGGCAGCTCCAGGTGTGAAAACTCAAGCCACTCTATCAGGAAATAGAGTCTCTGTCAGTGTGTCTGCCCAGTCACATTGGCAGAGGTGAGGGGCAATAGGCTGGGATCAGAGCAGAGAGGAGCCTGATGCCAGGAAGAAAATTTATATAATTGTGCCTTCTCCTCAGAGCCCCACAAGATGTTTCCCATGATTTAATTCATATGAAATATTTCTCACTTCTCTCCTGTGTTCATGTGTTCATGCTCATAGGCACTCAAATGTTGCATGAATAAGAAATGTGAATTTTAAAAATAAGTAATTTTTGCTGAGCTTGTTATTTAAAAACAATAGTAGAATGCAAATAATGATAATTTTTCTTATCTATTTTTGTATTTCTTAATTGCTTTTCTTCTCATATTGCTTTGGCAAGGGTTGCTAGTGAAATAGTGAGACACAAGGATGATAGGCTAGTGATGAGTCATCACTGCCCGATTCATAGAAGTATGTATTTTTGACAGAAGGAAGTTCATGCATACAATAAGGGGAGATGGGAACCAGAGAAAACAGAGCAGGGACTCAATACATAAACATTCCAGTGGGTCTCTCCAGTGTTATAAAGATGCAGAACATGCTTCAACTGAGATCTCCAGTAAAGTCAATTGTTTTCCACAAAGGGATATTCCAGTTAATCTACAGCATTTTATTCAAACATTAATACCAGTCTGGCAGTTTCACTTAATTTAGAATTAAGTATGAATTACAAGCTTAAAAGAAAATGTTCCAGGGCACCTGGGTGACTCAGTTGGTTAAGTGTCTGCCTTTGGCTCGGGACATTATCTCAGGGTTCTGGGATTGAGCCCCACACCAGGCTCCCTGCTTAGAGGGGAGCTTGCCTCTCCCCCTCCTTCTACTGTTCCCCGCACACAGACCCCCTTCACTTGTGCTCCCTGGCTTTCTCTCTCTGTCAAATAAATAAATAAAGTCTTTTTTAAAAAGGTTCCAACTCATAGAAGGGCATCCAGTCATTTCATATCTCACATTAATACATGAATCATTAAGCTGTCATTAAAGTAGGTTCCAAACACAGATTAGACTGGGTAATGGGTTGCTTGCGCTATTAATTGCTTCGACACCTATAAGATGTGTTCACTGGCATGGCAGTAAAGAACAATCAATATGAGAGCTTCTAATGAATGAAGGAATAACAACTGATTCATGTGTTTAGTGGAGAACTCATGAAATCCACATTCTCTGGAATAATTTTGGCTAGTTAGTTACGGGTGGGGGATGGGCAGTCTACACAGGCTATTTAAAAAAAAAGAAAATAATTTTTTCTTTGATGTAGCAATTACACAAATAGCTACCTTTGACACAATTTCTCCCTTCTTTCCAAAAGTAACTTGATCAGTAATAAACTCATGAATTAAAACTAGCATATTAATATATTTTACAAGACAACTACACAACTGCAGTAAGTTAGGACAAAATTTGTGTCTAAAATGTAATGGGAATAATAATGTCAGTGAAGATAATGACTAGAATGATAATGGGTATGTTCTTTTCTAAAATGGTACTCTGCTAAAATATGACATCTTGAAGGCTGTTGGGGAGCTGATATAGAAGTGGGCATCATTAATCCTGACACTAGAATTAATAGGGGAAGGTCCTGTTTTCATAACAGATCAACTTGTGGACTCTACCAGTTTAAGATAAAAATCAGTAGGCAAATCAGTGATTTTTGCCTAACAAAATTAATGTGATACTTTTTATTTACTGATTTGCCAACTGATTTTTATCTAAAAGTATCACATTAATTTTGTCTGAATGTGAGATTGTGCCCCACAGGCAGGATGGAGCCTTGCACACTGTCCAAGGTGCTGATCAGAGGATCACCAAGGCCACTGCTCTCAAGGTAAATCAAGGTAAATAATACAGATCATCTCAGATTCATAGGAAACACAGAGATAAATAGGGGGCAACATATACTTAGCTGGCTCCACACCAAAGAGGCTTTTGATAAAAACCAACTAATGTTAATAGAATAAAAATTAACACTTGCTAAATGCCTCTGTATACCAGATGCCTTGTCGAACTCTTTACCTACATGTTCTCTTTAACATTTACAACAATCTTATAATACAGTTAATATCATTATCCCAATTTTCATATTCAGAACTTGAGCACTAGGGGTTAAATAACTTGGCTAAGGTCATGGGGCTACCAAGTGGTAGTTCTGGGACCTCAATTAAAATCTCTCTCCCCCCAAACACCAGGATGGGAACCTGTGAGAAAACTAGTCTTAAATTCACTTGGTTGGTGGTGGATCTAAGAATATGACAAGATATGAGATTTAAGGACCCCAGATTTTTCAGGTCACAGTAAAAGTTTCCAGAAGGAAAGGGATCAATAATTATCCATACATCCAGCACTTACTGTGGGCTAGCTGTGTTCTAAGTGTAAACAGGTGGCAGTTGGTTAATCCATTGATTTAGCATAGCAGAGAGTTGACCCCAAAACAGAGAAATATATGTAATAATAAAGAACAGGGACTCTGGGAGCAGATACAGTAATCCCGATCTCACATCCCCATTGTACCACTTACTAGCTGGGCAATCCTGGATCAGCCACATTCCCTGTAAGCTTTAGTTCTCTCAATTCTTATCCATCTCATGGGCATTTTCTGGAGCCCCAATAACCTAATTTGATCAAATACTTGCTACAATGCCTAGCACATACCAAGTGCTCAGAAAAATACTACAAGTTATTGCCATTCTATCCCTTCATTTATGTATCATTAGTGACTCTCCTGAGGTCAAAAGAAAAGTAGAGAAAGGATATAAACTAGATGTGAAATCTCATGTTTGTAGATGATATTTGTGGAAAATGGATACAGCACATAGTCCTCCTAACATATCATATTCAGACGCTTCTCATGGTTCAATAACAGTTACTCAGACTCAAGAATAAGGCATTTGACAAACATTGGTATATTCAAGGATCACATGACTGTGAAGTAGGTAATCATTAGCTCCATTTTATAGAGAGAAAAATGAGACAAGACAGGGTAAGTAGGTTGCCTGAATCCACTTGAACTCGGACTTGAATAGGGGCAGCCTGGCTGCAGAGTGTGGGCTCCTAACCACTACCCTGTGTCAGCTGCCTTCTGCCAACATCTGTCTCTGTTGAGATAAATCAGGATGCAGTTCTGTCGAACACAAATTCCACATAAAGGGTTAGCAGGAAAAAATATATATATATTTCCAAAAGCCCATCCCAGCTTCTGGTTATGGAGCTGTTAGCTGAAATAAGGGACGTCATGGGGTCCACATCATGTACCACTCGCTGTCTTGGACATGAATGACCTTCAGTATTTCTATTTCAGCCTCTGAAGTTTAACTCTGCTTAATGAACTCCAGGATCATAAATGCAGCTCTGAGCAGGCTGCATTTCATTTGAGGGCAGAGGGATGATTATATTACTGAAAAATACATGAAATTAATGAAAGTGTAAATATATCTATTTCCCAGGAAAAAAAATTTAATATCTTAAAATTTAACAAGGGAACTATTGAAAAGGGTGAGGAGAGAGCTACCCAACCAGTAGGCTCACCACAGATTCACGAGAGGCATTCTTATGATGTTTTTATGACTTTGACCTTGGAAGTATTTCTATATAAAACAGCAAAGACATGAAGCTGCTCGAGCAAAAAAAAGCCAGTCACACAGGGTCTTGTGGGTGGGTCTGGTCATGATCCCAGCATCCTGGGATCAAGTTCTGCATGGGGCTCCCACAGGGAACCTGCTTCTTTCTCTGCCTCTCTCTGTGTCTCTGCCTCTCTGTGTGTATCTCATGAATAAATAAATAAAATCTTTTTTAAAAAAAGATCACTTTCTAAGCCTGTCACTTTAACCCGAGGACGGATGTTGCTTGAGACTTTGAAAATAATGTTCCATGTCTGGCAAAACTTAATAATCATCTGGTTCCGTTTTGAGCAATAATCATAAAAGGCAACTGTGCAGGACGGCTCACAGAAATACATTTCAAGGAGCCAGACTCGTTGCCACATACAAAAAGGAAGCAGCACCAACAGGAACATTGGTGGTTGTCATGGCAACCACAAGGCACTGCAGGTGAGTTTCTCTGCCCCCTTGTACTTTGGAAAAGATGGGGAAAAAAATGAACAAAATCAACATCATTGTGCTTGATTCTGAAAAGGGTTCAAGGCCTGGTGTACTTTAGTTCCTGGCCTTGAGAGATTCCATTTTTTAAAAGTAAGGGTTTCTGGTGTGTGTGTTTTTATCACACCATAGCAGGACCACCCTGGTGGCATAGATGCACACTCTGTCCCTGGAGCTTCATGAATAGGCCAAGGAATAAGAAGCAAAGGGGAATGAAAGCCTCGCCTTTACTTTGCTTGTACGGGATGAATTCATTGCTAATCAATTAAGGTGCCTTCTAAGAAGCTATCGGAGACCTGAATCTATTCCAGCTCTCTGCATTGTTTTCTCTTACCCTTTGTCTCAGACAAATGACTGGAGCTGAGGGAGCAGCATCAATCCGGGTGCTGTCTAGAAGCAGATGGCTCCTCCAGCTTGGAGTCAAAACAGTTAGGAAGGGAAATGTTTAGAAGAGGGTGAGCTGGGTGCAGCCCGGGCATGTGGGGAGCCCGCCTGGTGAGACAAGGGGACAAGGTGGAGCCACGGGGATGAGGGCAGGGATGTGACTGCCGGGAACACCTGCCTCCGGGAAGGAAAGAGTGGAAGAACCCAGCCTCTCCCAGCAATAAAGCCTGGTAGGAAGGTGCCAGTGAGGCGATGGGCAAATAGGTTCAGCCCCCCAGGGACATGGGGGGAACGGAGAAGGGTGCAGAGTGGAGGACAGGGGTGGGAGGCCAGAGCGCCATGTGCCTGTAGAGGACTTGAGGGACAGGCTTAGAAGGTGTTCCTGCTCTTTGAGTGACTAATATGAAGCACCTGGGGACACAAGCTGCATTTTCGAGCCCTGCAAGCAAAGACATACCAACTGGAGGAACATCTGATTTAGAGACATGACGTGGAAGGTACTTAGATCTCCTCAAAACACTAAAACGCCTACTTCCATGACATAAAATCCTCCTCCTGCCTCAAATGACACAGAGAATATTCTCAGCAGTCCCCTTCTCTCTAACAGCAGAAGAGATGGCAAGTCCACTTACACCCTCTCCTGTCTGCCTCTGTCCCCCAGGAGGAATGGGATAACAACTGACCAGTACTGAATCTGTAAGTAGGTACTGTTCTCGGCTCTTATTCAAATCTATTTTAATCTACAAAACACAGCAAGGAGAGCATTATCATTATCCAAATATCAACAGAGAAACCTCAGAACAGAGAGAAGCCTTACCCAACACCACACTCTAGCAGATTATAGGTGAGACGTAACCCCACAGCCTAAGCTTCTTAGGGAACACCAAGAAGCTGCCTCCCCTGCAAAGACTCAAGATTTCTGGAAGCACCCATGGCCAGGTGAGCGACCTGGGGGTGACCTCCTGACCCTCCACAGCAGGTGAGCGAGCTGGGAAGCAGACGGCCCCCTTTAGGTGCTGTGGTCCCAATGGACACCCTGACTACAAACTCATGGGAGATTCTAAGCCAGAGGACCCAGCTACATTGTGCCTGGATGCCTGACCCTCAGACACTATGAGACAGTAAATGTGTGTTGATTTTAGGGAACAGGTGACTAATACAGCTACCTCGGGAGATTTACAAAAACCAGATTTCAGTCATGTTTTGACCCTGGAGCTAGGAGTTAACACCCGTCTTCATTTGGGAACAAAAGGTCATGGACATTGGAGTCAAACTGTTCCCCCCCATTCCACCTCTGCCCACTCAAGCAAGCTTTTTGCCCCATGACTCAGTTTTCTCCTCTGTAAAGTGAGGGTGATGACAGCATCTGTCTCACTGGGTTGCTGTGATAAATGGCCTGGAGTAAAAGACCTGCTGTGGGTGGGTCAGGAGATCACCAGCACATTCAGCTGGCCATGGAGGGTCAGGAGGTCACCCCCAGCTCACTCACCTGGCTCGATCACCCCTGTTACCACTGCCACAGTTATGAGTATTCGATTCTGTCGACCAGCCAGGACGAAAGAAATGAAACGTCACAAGGACAGCCCAAGGTGCCCAGATGCTCCTGGGGGCTCACAGCTGGCCACGCCCATCCGAACGCGCTCTCAGTGTCTCGGGAAACAGCTCCCTAATGACACGGGAGCCATTAGCACCACAGATAAATCTGAAAATAAATGTTTCTGCAGTTTTGATCAGTTTGGACATATGAGATCATAATATTTTGTGATCACCAACAAACACACCTCTCCTTGAAAACAAACACAGCTGCCAGGGTGGAGCCGAGATAAGACGCACGGTTCTCCTCCCAGAGTCAGCAGCACAGACATCGGCCACTGGCCCCTTCCACCAAGGCGGGCCTCACTCATGAGCACATGTGCGACGACCTGGCTCAGAGCCAGGACCAAACGCAGGTGCCACGCCAGCAAGGAGAGTGTGAGGGGGCCACAGAGGGGGCTATGGAGGTCAGAGTGGTTCACCCACAGCACAGGGTTCCCCATCAAAGGGCAGGTGGCCTCTTTCAGAAGGGCTTGACTGGAGCCTTCCAGGATTCAACAGCTCCTTGAATCTCTTTGTGAAAAGAAATGTTCTCCTCAACCAGGTCTTACAAGGAGCCTGTGATTCTGCACCTCCAGCAAGCTTCCGGGTGAAGGCTTTTCCTTGCCAAAATGATGTGAAATTGCATTTTACTGTGAAAACAGTGTTTTTTCAAATGATGTATTTACCTGGTCATGAAACCAAAAATTGTCTAGGAAACCAGAACCAGGGATTCCCTTAACTGCACCTCCCATTTGTGGAGGGCAGATCGGGACCTCACAGCTGCCAGACTGCACGTCATGGAGACCTAGGATTCTGGCTTGGAAGCCACAGTGCCCTGGACTCAGCAAGAATTTAAATGCTTTTTTTCCCAGAAGCTTTCTTGAGATATGGTTAACAGGATGTCAGTTTGAGGTGTGCAGTGTGATAATTCAATTCATGTAAATATTGCAATATGGTTACTAGGATGAAGTTAGCAACCCCATCGTCATGTCACATAATTGCCATTTTTTGGTGATGAGAACATTCACAATCCACTCTTTCAGCAACTTGCACACTCTTGTTACCTATGGTCACCAGGCTGAGCATTAGATCCTAGAACTCACTCATCTTATAGCTAATACTTGTGCCCTTGGACCAACAACTCCCTTTCCAGCCCCTGCCCGCACCCCCCCCCCAATTTTTTCTCTCTGTTTCTAGGAGTCCTGCTTTTTCAGATCCCACACCTGTATAAGCGAGATCCTGGGTATGTGTCTTTCTCTCTCTCTGACTTATCTCACCGAGGGTAATGTCCTCAAGTCTTGTCTATGTTGCTGCAAATGTCAGGATGTCCTTCCTTCTCATGGCTGGACAGTATGTCATCACATACATCCCCTGCACCTCTATCCATTCATCTCTGGATGGCTGCTCACCCGCTCTGCTGCTTTCTAACTAGATAACTTTGATAACTGCTCCACACCTCAGGTTCTCTAACCGTAACGTGAAGGATAATAATACCTACCTGAAGGGGTTGTTTACAGACCATCTATGTATAGCTTGTCCATGCACCTAGGGCACTTAGACACTGTGAGTATGCATGAAATGCTTGCTCCTGACTAGCATCGCACCCACTGTATGGAGAGGGAGTTGACACGGGGAGGGAAATAATTCGCAGAAGAGCAAACAGCTGGTACACAGCAGGGGTGGGGTTCAAATACGACATAATGCCAAAGCCTGGGGTCTTGTTTAGTACGAGCTGTGGGAATTACACCTCTCGTAGTTGGAGCTAGAAAGGGTGCAAAGTGCTGATGCAGGTAGAATTTCTACTTTCCTTACTCTGTTCAGCTCACAAATAAAAACTCATATGGTCCAGATTCCAGGCTGTACCATCCTTAGCAAACCACCCCCTCTTCACCCCACCCACTTAAACGTCATCCCGCTCTCTAATTTCATTGCAGATTTCATGTTTTTAAATTTTTTTTTTTTAAATTTATTTATGATAGTCATACAGAGAGAAAGAGAGAGAGGCAGAGACGCAGGCAGAGGGAGAAGCAGGCTCCATGCACCGGTAGCCCGATGTGGGATTCAATCCCGGGTCTCCAGGATCGCGCCCTGGGCCAAAGGCAGGCGCCAAACCGCTGCGCCACCCAGGGATCCCTAGATTTCATGTTTTTAAGGCGAACATCTAATCCTGGCCTTCTTGGCCTCGGATTATTGATATTTGGGCTGAGTGAGTTTTTGCTGTAAGCAGCTATGGGGTACACAGCAGGACCTTCCACACTTTCCGTGGCCTTCATCCACTCAGTGCATAGCACCCCCCTCCCCATCTGGCAGTGACAATTAAACTGTCTCTAGACATCACCAATTGTCCCCTGAATCAGAATCAGCCCCTGCCCCCACTAATCTGCAGCCACGGTCACTCCTTCCATAACCAGACTTCTCTTTACTGTGGTCCTTTCTAATGGGTTATAAGAGTAACCCATAAATCACGTTCATCTAAACCAAGTGTAAGCCTATGTCCACAAGAAGCACGTCTTTTAGGCAGTCCAGAAATGCCTCATCACTTCCCACCCTGTGCTTTAGAGGAAACTTGCTTGGAACCAATGGCGTCCCCCCAAAATGCCCAGCATTGCAATGACCAGATGCTTTCTTTTCACAAAGAGATTCAAGGGCCTGTTGAATCCTGGAAGGCTCCAGTCAAGCCCTTCTGAAAGAGGCCACCGCCCTTTGATGGGGACTACTAGCCGGCCAGAGCCTCAGAATGGGACCTTATTTGGAAATAAGGGCGATGGCAGAGGTAATGGTCATAATGAGGTCCCACTGGCATAGGGTGAGCCCTAATCCGGTGTGACTGGTGTCTCATAAAAGGGGAAATGTGGATGCAGACACACGTGGGGAGAGCGCTGGGTGGAGACGAGGCCGACTTCGGGATGCTGCTCCTACAGGACATGGAACATAAGGGCAGCCGGCAGGCCCGCAGACACTGGTCAGGAAGCGAGGGATGGATTCTCCTTCACAGCCTCAGAAGGAAGCCAATCTAACCCTCTGGCCTCCAGAACGGTGAGAGAAGATCTGCTGTTACTGAACCCATGCGGCTTACAGAACATTGTGCTCTGGCAGCTCTGGGAAACGGAGGCACTAAGGCACTTCTTTCCCGGGAGCCTGACATATTGTAGGGCTTTGATTCCTTTCCTGCCTCCAACCAGAGCTCCCCTGGGCATATTTAGGGAGACAGGCCAGGCCTCCACCAGGGTGCTCAGAGAGCAGCGTGAAATGAACGAGTTCTTTGGGAACTCGTACAACAGGGTGAGGTGCCCCAAACCTAATCATCACAATTTTCTGAAGTGCAGGTATTTTAAGCCTTTGCTCTTGATTCACAGAATTCAGGGCTGGTCCTTCTCAGCTGTAATTTCTCTAGCAAACTGAATGCAGAAAACAGATTTTTTTTTTTTTTTTTTTTTTTACAATTCCCACCTGACCATTAAAAATATGTGGAAAGTGGATAGCTCTGAAACACATCTCAGATTTTTCAGTTAAGGGGTGAACATTCACCAAATGAATAAAAATGAGCAGTTTCACAAAGCCGCTGAAGCCATCCGTACTAGTAAGGTTTTGATCTCATTTTAATTTCATACCTAAAATGTACCCACACCATCCCTTCATCTACTTGTCTGTTAAACAGACTAGGAAACACAACCTGGATTCCATTCTTCCCAGTTTAGGAAGCATCTTAAATGCATCTGAATTTATCTATTACTAACATTTCCGGACTGATATTGTAATATATATTCAATGTAGAAAGGTTTTTACACAAAGAAAAGAGCAAAAGATAACTGAAAACCACCTGGTTCTGTGGTTTTTGGTTTCTTTTTCCTTTCATGCTGCAAAATGAAGCATGAAAGAACACACGGCACATGAGTCATCAGTGCTAAGCCTCATTCAATGTCACGTGCCTGCCCTTTGAGCGCAGACCCTCACTGACACTCAATAAATGGAGCATTCATGTCTGACCTAACATCACATTTTATCAAATTGCTTTAAAGCCACTTCCAGGAAACATGGAGGTCTTTATGCACAAGGAATAATAATTCTCCAAATTCTTGAGAGAGCGAGGTCATGTCCACGAGAAACAGAAAACCCATTTAAACCAACTTCATCAGGGCAGTCTGGGTGCCTCAGTGGTTTAGCACCACCTTCAGCCCAGGGCATGATCCTGGAGGCCGGGGATTGAGTCCCACGTCGGGCTCCCTGCAGGGAGCCTGCTTCTCCCTCTGCCTGTGTCTCTACCTCTCTCTCTCTCTCTCTGTTTCTCATGAATAAATAAAATCTTTTAAAAATAAATAAATAAATAAGTAAAAATAAACCAGCTTCATCAGGGCGCCTGGATAGCTCAGTGGTTGAGCATCTGCCTTTGGCTCAGGGCATGATCCCAGGGTCCTGGGATCGAGTCAGTCCCACATCAGGCTCCCTACAAGGAGCCTGCTTCTCCCTCTGCCTCTGTCTCTGCCTCTATCTGTGTGTCTCTCATGAATAAATAAATAAAGTCTTTTTAAACAATAAAAAATAAATAAACTAGCTTCATGAAAAGAAAATCATGAGCTCACCTAAACAGGCAGGCCGAGGTGGATCAGCCTTCAGGGCAGGCTTGATCCAGGGCCAGACCCCATGAAGGCCTTGCTTTGTCTCTATTCTCCTGCATCCCAAACCCACCCTGAGCTGGAATAGAGATAGGCACAGTCTAGTCCACTTTGCCTGACTGGATCCAAGTGAAGTCAGAGAGGCAGTAACTCTGGAAGCTCACTCCAGAGAAAGGAAAATCTTTTCTAGATGCCACCTGCAGGTCTTTCCTCACCTCTTACCAGCCTCAGTGACATCCCATCCACTGTCCAGGACCAACCACTCCAAGGGAGGCGGGCATCTCTGAGACTGATGGAGCTGCACCCTGGCTCCTGACCTGGATGCACATGGGCCGCCGGGGAAAGTGGTGGATACTTGAAGAAACACTGGGCTTGTGTTTGGCAGGAGTAGGGAAAGTTGGATGTTAATAGGCAACCAAGTAGCCTCTCAATTCTGTAGGACTTGTCTGTGTCTGACAGCCTGTCAGGATTCCACTGGGCACCTTTGAGAGTGAAAGGGCTATGAAAGCCAGAGGAATATCACTGAGCAGGAGTAACTCACTGTGCATTTAATAAAATCTCATCAGAAATCTCTGACAGGTGACTGATGGCCACTGGAGACAGCTCTTAACTTGACGGATCTAATCTTTCTCTCTGGCTGAGGACCGGACCAGACGCTGGAAGCCCACACATGCTGCAAAGAATGGGTGTATCTGTTGAGAAATTGTCATTCTGTATCCGGCTCCAAATCAAAAAGGGCTTTTCAGAAACCACTTAAAAGTCTTCAGTGCAAGTGAAGCTAAAGGACCCATCCCATCAAATTCCTACTCTCCTCATCCTTTAAACTGGTCTACATGTTTCTCCTGCAAATAAATGAACCACCAGACACTTGAAACACTTTCCTGTGTCCTGCAGAGCCTTTCTTCCTCTGCGGGAGGCTCAGGTGGCATCTCAGGATCAGAGTCCAGTAATTAGCTTGAACACGACGAAGCTAAATTGGTTCAAATACAAAATGGAAGACAAGATCAAATGTGTGTCTGAATGTCAGTGAGGTTGAATTTCCAGATCAAACATTAGTAGGAGAAGTTTGGGCTTTGTCTCCAATTGTCAATGAAGTTGTTCAAAAGAATGAGCAGTCCAACGACAGGGAATAAGACTCAGTTGAGAGCAGGAGCTTGCGTGTTTAATGTTAGCATCCTTTGGAAGGAGAAACAAATATACATTACTGCAGCAAGGGCCTTGTTGATGTGCAATGGTTTTTCTTGGTGATGTTTTCCTAAACCAGCTCAGCTGTCTCAAACCCATGGCTAAGTCATCCATACATGAGTTGACCAGTTGCCCAGCCTATGCACCACCAGCTCTCGCTCCACAGTTCACTCACCAGAGGGACCTTGTAAGATGGAAATCAGCTTACATCCTTCTTCCATTTATAACTCTCCAATGACTTTTCATCACAATCCTACAAAAAAGCCAAGGTCTTCCCTAGGCCTCCACAGCACTCTGTGATCTGACTCCTCATTCCCTGCTACTTGCTCTTGCTCACTGGCCTCAGCCACACTGGCCTTCCACTGCTCTCCAAGTGAGCCAGTAGTCCCTACCTCAGGGCCTGTGCACTGGTTGTCTGATCCACCTAGTAAGCTTTTTTCCCAGATGCCTACGTGGTGACCTCTCTCACCCTTCAAGACTTTGCTCCCATTTCATCTCTTCACTGAAGCCATCCAGACCTCCTTTTACAAAATTTTGACCTTCCTCCCAGCCACGCTCTCCCCATCTCATATACCTGGTCTCTTTAACACTATATTTTCCCCCAAAAACATTTCCCATTAAAATATGCCACATCTACTTTTTAAACATTTTTTAATAATTGAGAGGAGGTGGGTGCCTGGCTGGTTCAGTTGGTACAGCAGGTGACTCTTTATCTCAGAGTTGTGAGTTCGAACTCCATGTTGGGTGTGGAGCCCTACTTTAAAAAGAATAAACAAATAAATATTTTAAAAATACTCTTTTTAAAAAATTTTTTTATTATTTATTTATGAGAGTCATACAGAGAGAGAGAGAGAGAGGCAGAGACACAGGCAGAGGGAGAAGCAGGCTCCATGCACTGGGAGCCTGACGTGGGATTCGATCCCGGGTCTCCAGGATCGCGCCCTGGGCCAAAGGCAGGCGCCAAAGCGCTGCGCCACCCAGGGATCCCAATATTTTAAAAATAAAATAAAAATTGAGAGGAGAGTCACATAAAATAAAAGTAATCACTCCAAAGTGCTTGTTTCAGCAGCATGCAGTAAACAAGTGGCCAACAAAAATATGAGAAGATGCTCGACATCCTGAGTCATTAGTCAAATGCAACTCAAAGCCTCAACGAGACAGCATTGCATGCGCGGGAACAGTTATAACAACAAGAAAGGACAAGTGTGTCGAGGACACGAAGAAACTGTAACCCTCGCCCAGAAATAGTGTGGGGGCTCAGGGTGAGAAATGCAGAACCATCCTAAGACCCAGAGACTGCATGGGCTTGCTTCTTGATTACATGTGATTATGTGTCTCTGCCCACTGGAACATGCATTCTGAGGGGTGTGCGTGGGTCTTTCTGCAGGATCCCAGCCCCGCCAGCAGCGCCCAGAAGAGAGCTCCATGCTCACTTGTGAATTATGAAGGGAACCGTGTGGATGGTGTGTCACTCTTAGAAAAGTGTCACAGCGTCCCCCTTTGTCCTGAAACCCGTATGATAATCAGAAGTTCCTTTAATGCAGTGATTTCTGCTACTGTCCCAGCCACTGGACACACTCATTTTCTTCTCTCCCTGAATATTTTTGGCTCCGAAACACATACAGAGCCTAACTCTGGAGATCTTTCGATGCATGGGAGCCACACTCGTTTGCACAGCTGCACAAAAGCTACTGCACAAATTACAGTCAATAAATCCAAACCCTTTCAAGGGCCACACAACTTACCAATTTTGCTGGAAAAGTGGGGATATCCGATTACCTTTTACATGATATTGCTTTTACTGTGAACAAGGAGGGATAAAAATCTGAAAATCCATGTTGGAGATCATGCACTTTCTGCCCAGCAGTCTTGTGAAGTATCTGCATGCAGTGAGAGCTACATGATGGAATTTGTCATCAATAAAGAGGTTAAATGTGTGGATGGCTCGATCTGCAGCCACATCTACGAGGCAGGTAGTTGGAGCAGGTTAAGAGTACAGGATAGGAGAGAATAGAAAGTCTCTTTAGAGGCAGAGAGTGTGCACAGCCCAGGTGGCTCAGTGGTGTAGCGCAGCCTTCAACCCAGGGCCTGATCCTGGAGACCAGGGATCGAGTCCCATGTTGGGCTCCCTACATGGAGCCTGCGTCTCCCTCTGCCTGTGTCTCTGCCTCTGTGTGTGTGTGTGTGTGTGTGTGTGTCTTGTGAATAAATAAATAAAAATCTTTAAAAAAAAATAAATAGAGGCAGAGAGTGGGGGGTATGTAGAGACACCAGAAGAGGTGAGAAAGCCAGTGTAGACAGTGGATGCCAGATTAAGTTGCTTATGCGAACAGCGATTCTCTCTGGGGAAGTCTGAAACACAACAGAGTCTAGGAACACTAAAATTCTCTATGACAAAGGGAACGTTTGAAATATCTAAACTGTGGAAAATTTCATAATGAATATATTTGAATAGGGGCCTGGGTGGCTCAGTTGGTTAAGCATCTGGCTCTTGATTTCAGCTCAGGTCATGATCTTGGGGTCGTGGGAACGAGCCCTCCCATCCAGCTCTGCACTCAGCAGGGATTCTGCTTGGGATTCTCTCCCTCTCCCTCTGCCCCTCCCCAAACTCACACTCTCTCTCAAATAAGTAAGTTAATCTAAAAAAAAAAGAATGTATTTGTATAATTATTCTCTGAAGATTGATTTTTTAAGAGTAGTGATTTAAAAACACAGGAACAGGTTTCAGATGTGCGGCTCTCAAACACAAGGGCAATGTGACAAGAAGGGTCACCGTCCCCACAACAATTCTGTAACCACTGATTACATGGGCTGACATTTATTAACTTATTTCTTATAAATTGGGTTCTAAATGTCACTGTATCATGACTGCCCCTCATTTGTCTTCTGATGTCCTCTGTGGGGAAAACATCGCCCATCTGTCCCAGCCCCCGTCCGATGCTGCCAGTGGGGCACTAGGAGCGAAGGAAGGATGGAGGGAGGGGCTGCACCTGAGATTTCCTCTCACCTGCTCCCTACAGGCCAGACAGTCCAATACCAACAGCTGGCTCTTACCTGCGCTCCCCTCATTATGCCGATGGCAGCCAGCTACACCCCACTCAGGGCCCCATCCCCCATGCCTCTGGGCATTCTTACCCCAGCCGTCGGGTGTGAGCCACTCGGCGACCCCTCTGCTGTGTGATTAGCACAGCAGGTCTGAGGTCTGCACATGAGTGAAATTTTCTGCCGAAAGGATTGGTGTGGTCTCTGTCTCCTGATTCGACCCCAGGGACGCATCTGTGTCTCTCAAACAAGCCTCAGACTCCTACCTGTGCCTCGGAGCCGTCTTGTCAAGCTCATCTACTACACGTCAAGGAGAAAACACAGGGACAGCTGTCACAGAGCCATCATGTGTCATGTTCCCCGCAGATTTTCCAGTGATCTGAAATCGAGCATCACGCTCTTGCTCCCTGGTGCGTTAGGCAAGGTTCTCAGGTTGTAAGCAACAGAAATAGCCCCGGGCTATGTTATGCTGGAAGACAACTTTACTGGCAGCCTGCTGGGGGCTCCCCGTCCCCGGCCACAACCAGGCAGGAAGGGAAACCAGGACGTCTCAGGAGACTCGGCAAAGGCATTTGGAGCCTGCCAGAGGGCTGCCATTCTTGTGCTCCCCAGGTGCTTACAGTGGAACGTTTTGCCTTGAAACATCTGTTGGAAACACTTCCTGTCCACCAACCCCATAGTCAGATCTCAGATAAATGATTTGATACAAACCATTTTTGCAAGCTCTTTCTTCCAGACTCTATGATGTGGACAGAATGTCCTGGATATCAAACAGGCATTTACAGAGGTATAAAAACTACTTCCGGACGAGAGGGTGTTAACCAATGAGAAAAAAAACACAGAAAGTCCTAGGGTAGGTTTCTGAAGTGCACATATGCTGCTTGCATTGCCAGCCCGAACATCTGATCCATTTATCAATGATGAGAACACCTGTCTGTCATCTGCTATTTGGCAGCCCCCACCAAGAAGCTCAGGCAGGTGTGCCTGGGTATCTCACGGTTGTCCTTGGTTCCAGGTATAAAATCTTAATCCATTGGTGAAAACGGAGACACTCTGGGAACAGCGACAGGCAGGCAACATGCCAAGCCTCTGGACACCTGGCCCAGCCCCGTCTGGCTCTTCCTCTGCCTCCAGGGAGGCAGAAGGACTGTGATCACCACCTACAGGGCAGGGGTCTGACACCACCGAGGCCACCAGAAGGAGCCCCCCAGAGGGGAGTAGACACCTGTTATCTTACAGAGAAGGCACTCGCTCTGTCCCTCACAGGACCCCGGTGCTCTTCAGTGCTTGTTCTCCGCATAGCTCACTGTGCTCCCTTCACTCTCTTGCACAAGCCTGGGTCTCAGCCCCAGAACCTACAGGGCCTGCTCCCCTTTTGCACAAAGATCTCGGCATTCAAAAGACATCAACGGAAGCATGGGCATAATGACCTCATCAGACACCAGTTTTGCCAGGAGGAGAACAGCACGACATCTCTCAGATGCAGTGAGAGGGGAGGCCTGGGTTTGCCCCCACAGAGGGGCACCCTCTTGTCCATCCCACTGCGTGACCCACCAAGCCTGAAGCTTTAACCCTCCCACTGAGATGAACGTGGAGGAGCGCAGGCTTGGTGCATCCACTGCTGAAGGAGAGCACCCAGGCCAGGAAGCCGCGTCCCAGGGCGAGTACCCCAGAGGGTGTGAAGTGCCAGCTCCCAGGGTTGTCCTGAGAGTGGCCTCAAACTGCCGCCCCCCTTTCTGCCCCAATGGTGCCCACCACTAGGATCGTGAGACCCCACGAGGTGACGGACGGCACATGGTGGGACAGCTGGCCCCTGGGGACGCCGGGTACACTCTCACGGGGACGGTGCCTGCCACAGACCAGCAACAACAGCCATGTGAGAACGGCCACAGCAGTTATGCGGGCACCATCATGGTTAATAGCAGCTGGGGATTAAGGCAGTGGAACAACGGATCGTAGATTCAGCAAACACGTGTTGAGCACCTACTGTACGTTAGACACTGTCCTTCACACCAGGACCCCAAATAGGGGGGAATCAGGCAAAGCCTGGCCTTCGTGGAGCCTACAGTTGAAGACACAGCAGAGATTGAAATAAAAACGCCATTTGGAGTAAAAATTAACAATGCTCCTTTCCACAGGCCATGGACCCAGAATAACCAGGAGGGAGACAGGAGCCAGACGCTTCCAGACTCCACTACACAGCATGGCCCGTCCACAGGGGCTCCCACAGCCCAGTGCATGCCTCCTAGACAGCCCTCGTGGACGCACCCGGTGCTCCAGCCATGGCTTTGCCAGGAAGATAAATTTTAAAAAACTATATAGATATCTATGTAACTATATTTTTCCTTTTAGATTTAGACCTATAAATGTATATATACATTTAAATATACATATACATATAAAATGAAAAAAACAGCCATCAGAGAAAATGACAAAGCAGGATTGGTTGTTGATTGGGGTCAAAGGCAGTTACTCCCCTTTATTTAGAAATATTCTTTTTGGGTGCCTGGGTGGCTCAGTCGGTGAAGCATGTGCCTTCAGCTCAGGTCCTGATCCCAGGACTGCCACATCGGGGCAGGGCGGGTCTGCTTCTCCCTCTCCCTCTGCCCCTCCCTACTTGGCTTGCTTGCTCACTTGCTCTGTCTCTCTCTCAAATAAATAAATAAAATCTTTAAAAATGTTCTCTTTTTTTTTTTCTTTTTTTTTTTTTTTAGTAGTCTCCACACTCCAGCATGGAACCTGATGCAGAGCTTGGACTCACCACTCTGAGATCAAGAGCCATGCTGAGATCAGGAGTCGGATGCTAAATGACTGAGCCACCCAGGCAGCCCTACAAATGTCTTGACCGTCGGCACAATCATTCCAGAGGTGCGTGAGTGCACCTGTGATGTCTACAGGAGCCCTACGTGGGCACAGAGCGCGAGTTGCAGACCAGGGCATGACCCCCAGTACCCAGACCTCACACAGACACCCTCTCGGCCCCCTAGTGATGGGGAGGAGTGAAAGCGGGAAGATGAGCAGTGTCCAGGCGGCCCTGGGCAGCTGCCAAACGCTGACACGTGGGTAGTTCTGAGAGCTCCCGGGGCCATTCCAGGACTCTGAGCCAACTGCTCCCCCTTCTCAAGCCGCCCCCATACACACCTCCCTCTCAACTCTCTTTCCAGCCATGCCCACGCCTCTGCAGGCACGGGACGGAATTCAGGAGTTACAGAGGAAAAAAGGCTTGCTGTTTCTGAAGGGAATTAAAGTGGCAAGCCAAGATCTAAGCGGCCGGGGCTGCTGCCTCCCTATGAATTTTATTTTACATGGATTATCCTTGCCCTGAGGTGATGCCGTGTAATACAGTCAAGCTTTCATTTGTCTCCCTTCAAAGGATTTCTAGTTAAACATAAGTAGCAAACAAGGAAATCACCAAAATGAAGTTAAAGAAAAAAATCTATCAAAAGACTGGACATAAAATCCCATCAAAACACCATATTGTTTCAGGTCAGATGTAAGTTAAGTGCAAAGTCCAGCACTTCAAGGAACAAGAATAGCTCCCCTGGGGTGCGACCGTCACATGTTTCTCTGACCCTTATCACACAAGGGAACATGCCAAGTGGATGAGCCACCAACTCCCAGAAACACAGACAGGGAGGGAAGACATCCTTGTCCCCAGCCAACATCAGAAAATCCTCACCCAAGCGAGTCTAGTGCTTATCCTGCTTTGTTCCCAAAGAGATATGGGAATTCTGGAACAAATTATTTCCTTTTAAAGAATTTCTGCTATTGCTATCATTGTATTTTGTTTATGTAGATATGATTCCGAGGGTGTGTGCATGAGGCACGTCCCTGCAGCTCCACTTGGAACATGCCTGGCAGGTGCATCCCACAGAGGCCAGACTGAGGGTCCCTGAGCTGCCTCCACAGGCCTCTCTGCATGTCTGGAGTTCAGTGAGGAGGTTTGTGTGCTGCACCATCCAGGGCGTATGGGGACTGCAACGCCTGGGCACAAGGAAGGTGTGGACCAGCAGTCTGCGGCTTTCCTGCTGGATGCTAAAGTGGACAGCTGTAGCCTCTCCACCCAACACCCCTGGCCTCCGGCACTACTCTGATGGCACCTCCCGGGCACACACACACTCTCCTCTCTCAGCCACGTCTCGCACAGGGGCTGGCTCTCTGCTCCCTCCACTCACAGGGAAGACTAAACTCCCCAGGCCCCTGCATCGGGTGGGATCGTGCGCTCACCTCTAACCAATATGCCGTGAGCAGAGCCAGCAGGGGCCACCTTCTGGGCCTGAGGACTCAATGGCTGGTGCCAAATGCTCCAAACGCACATTCCCCTGGCAGGGCAGCCAGCGATGTTTCAGATGGTGGCTGCCACACCTGCCTGGGTCCCTGACATAAAACAGTGAGCAGAGGTACACAGCTCGAATAAGAAATAAGTGGCTGAGACTGGGGAATGTTTGTTCCTGTGGCACGATCTAAACTTTCCAGATTGATACAGGAATAGACTGCAGCTCTCCAAGACTCAAAACAGCGCGTGTGTGAAATTTCAATCAAGGTACAGCCAAATCCTCTAGCAATAAAAATGCAAGATATTTCTAGGTTTGATTGTTCCTTTCTTACTGTTACAAACAATGCTACAGTATACGTATTTATATTTATTTACCTTCCCCTGAATGCCTTCAGTCAGATGCCTGCAACAGTCAGGAGGCAAACAATGAGAAGAAAAGAAAGGCAAGGTGAGAAAATGGGAGAAAATGCATAGTTGCATGTCCAGGGACCTGGGTGTTCTCCCTGGCTCCATACTATTTGAGAGGCGGGGAAGTGCTGCTCCCGTCCCCATGCGTTGGAGGGTTCAGCAGGCTGGTTCCCCAGAGCTCTTAGCAGCCTGCCCCTGAGTGTGGCTCAGCTGGAGGCGTCTCAGTCCTGAGCAGCAAGCTGGGGAGAGGAATCCTCCAGGGAGAAGCAGATGGGTCCCTGTGTGTGCACGTGCCTGCGCTTGCTCATACCCAGGACCAAAGCAATCACCCAAAAAAGAGAATCAGACCAAACTGTTCTTTCTTCCTTGCCAAGTGGTGGGCAAACCTTCATCTCACTGGGCCTGGAAAGCAGAGCATACTGGGGATTAAGACAGAGCTGGCAGGGCAGGAGCCACACATCCTGAACAGCCCGGAGGAGCCCTGCCCAGGAGCCAAGAGGCATATGCACGCACCACATGCCGTAACTGGAAGTCCCAAGTCCTAAATGAGTCACACCAGGAAAGAGATTGCAAAATGGTGTGTTTCCATTGCATTCAGAGAAGGTGCAATGCCTGGAAGCAAAGAGCTTCATATCAAAAAAAAAAAAAAAAAGCCTGAAAACATGGCTGGGGCTGGCAAAATAGGACCATTTGGATAAAGATGAACACAGAAGGAAGCGAAGGCTGACCCAGCATCTTATTATATGATTGCATGAAAAGCTGAAGGGCACTTGCTGGCTGGCTGCAGCCCTGCATTTCCTTGGCCTCTCTGGGTCCACCCAGTCTGGACTTAGGAGACCCAGGAGACCCACCCATCCTGTGTCTGTTGCCCTGAGCCTGGGCTGCGGGCTTGGGTTCAGAGAGATACAATAACACCAAGCCCAGCAAGTCCCACAGGGAAGGGGCTGTGGCAGCCAGGGTCCCCACTGCTCCCCATGGGTCCCCTAAGCACTGCTCTCTGATGGATGCCTTGCCTGGTTCACTCATTAGGACCTGGCCCCCGCCGGCCTGTGAGCTTGCGCTCTCTGAGCCAAGGGAAAAAAAAAATGTCAATAAAAAAGACCTAGAGCAAATGCACCAAAGGAAAAAGTGTCAGTGCAGCTAATTGTTTTTCTATTACTGATTTCTTCAATCTTTCTGAAATCCATTTTAGTAGCTGAAAAGTATTTTGGAAGTAGTTATTAAAATGACCACAAGCACTTTCAGGGATCAGCCAGGGTATATGCAATTAGACTTTCTCTTACAAAATCATTATATTTCATAGCTTTGTCTGGCCCTGGGGGGAATTTGTAAATTAAGATGAGCAAGAGCTGGGAAAGGGGCTGGGGGAGTGGTACCCTGTGCTGTGTCTCACACACAGCTGGGAGGCAGCGGCCCAGGGTGTCCTCTCAGCCCCTGGGGGCACACGTGATCTCGCACAGCCCACCAGGGCCTCCTAGTCAGCAGTGCCGCCTCCTCAGCCCTCCGAGCAGGCCGGCCAGCCCCACTCCTCAGCCTTTGCACCTGCTCCGCCCCCATCCCCTGTCCGATGTGCGTCTTCTCCATTCTTGCCCACCATTCCAATTCCTCTCCAATCTTCAAAACCCAGCACAAGCCCCACCTCCCCCAGGAAGCCTTCCTTTCCTGGCTCCAGCCTCTAGCCCCTTCTCTGAGCTCTGCAACCATCTGCCCAGCCCACAGCAAGTGGGTTCTTCACTACCTGTGCCTTAGCTACATACTATCATTCTGTTCAGAGTAAAAAGGGTTTTATTCAAATCAATTCACTTTTCTTTAATGCTTTCACAAAGAAGCCCACCTCTAAGGACACTTGCTTTCACTTCTCTGAAATGGAGAACTAGCATCAGGTGCCCTAAAGTGAAACACAAGGAAAACCGCTACTGCTAAGTCTCGGCTAAACCCACCGCCTCCCTGGTCCTTGCACCCAAGACCCGGCCTTTGCACTAGAGCAGGAGAGAGACGGGCCCCTGTTGCTGAGGAGGCACGGATGCAGCAGCACCCACCCAAGAGGTTCCCATTGCCAGAATCAGAAAGATTGCAGGATACCAGGAAGACAACCGTCCAAACACCATGTGACCAAGTGCCACCCAGAGCATCCGGGGACCACCTCTGCACAGCATTTCTTCACCTGGTATACACCGTTTCCTATGGCCTCCCCTCGGTGTCCGCCAAGGCCACCACACAGATGCACTCTCAGATGGTACTCAGCACGGTGTCCCAAAAATGACTAAAATTCTGCCCTGGTACCTACAAGTCCCCGGGGAGGAATTTGCTACGATAGAATCAGGGATTCCTTCTGAAGCGAATCCCATCCAACGTTTGTGCAGAGCATCCTGAGTTAAACAATTTGGAGACTAGTCTTAGTCCTAAGCCCTCCCTCCCTGAGAAAGTCGGTGAATGTACAGAGCTCAGACGTGCTGACCAGTAATGGGAAAGGCCATGCTCTCCCCTCCTGCACCTGGACCTTCCCAGCCAGCTACGGTCAGTGACAGAAACCATGAAACACAGGGTGCTCATTGGGAAGAGCCTGGCCGAGGCTGCGCACCCCATCAGGGCCAACGTACAGCATGATGTCCTGCACCGGAGGATTCCCACATGCGTCCACGAGCTTATATACCCTTCATCGTTCCATTCTGTGTTGCTTTCTGCTGCAATGAGTACAAAGACTCAGGCTTTAAAAAGCTCTCAGGGAACAGCACTCATTATGCACCCAAGGAATCCCTTTTCCTTCTGCAAAGAAGTTCCTCACTTCCCCAGCTAGGGTCCTCTGACCTCTTAGCTGGAAGACACCATCGGCCTCAAGGCCAGGGGAGCCTGTGTCTTTCTGCTCCTGGAACACAGGCCAGTAAATCCCATGACCAAGGACCTGACTGAGCGTGCATTAACCGCTCAGCTCCCCGACAACCAGCACGCATTCCAGCCAGCTCCTGCCCAGGAACTAGGGTGACCACCTGCCCTGGTATGCCTGGGACTGAGAGGGCCTTCCCCAATGGGAAGCTTGCAGAACTAAATCTAGCCAAGTCCCAGGCAACCTGGGGCAAGCTGGGCACCCCTGGGTACAGCCTTGGTGTTCCTGCCTCTGCAGGAGCTGCTTCCCCTTGAATACCCTGTGTATTCCTCTGCATCCACTGGGACCTCACCAACACCCCTGAAAGCCCCCAGGCCACACCTGGCCCTCCTATGGATCCTCTGCAGGCATGCCCTGTCCTGCCAGGGCCTGCAGTCTATGCTTCCATTGTTCTGCAGCCCCACTCCCAGGGGCTTTGTGAAGTCAGACCTGTGTGTTCTCAGTCCTGCCTGCACGCAGTAGAGGGTTCATGAGGGGCGCTGAGCCCCCCAGCAACCTTCCTCCTGGTACAAAACATGCCAGCAACACCCACTTTCCTCTCTGAAAAAAGTCCCTGCAAACTCTTGCAGCATTTTTATAGGTTTAGGAGTTTATTTTGTACCATCAGACCTTAGCCCATCTGGAACTGGTTGCAGCATGAGGTCTGGAGAAGGAATCTGACAGCATGTGTTATTCAGACCACTTAGACAGGTGCTCAAGCTTCTCTGCTTATGGAACCATCCTGCCTGTCCACCGATTTGAACTGAAAACTCTTTCAGAAACCTGGATGGACCTGGAGGGTATTATACTGAGTGAAGTAAGTCAATCGGAGAAGGACAAACATTATATGTTCTCATTCATTTGGGGAATATAAATAATAGTGAAAGGGAATAGAAGGGAAGGGAGAAGAAATGTGTGGGAAATATCAGAAAGGGAGACAGAACATGAGACTCCTAACTCTGGGAAACGAACTAGGGGTGGTGGAGGGGTAGGTGGGCAGGGGGTGGGGGTGACTGGGTGACAGGCACTGAGGGGGACACTTGACGGGATGAGCACTGGGTGTTATTCTGTATGTTGGTAAATTGAACACCAATAAAAAACAAATTTATTATTAAAAAAAAAGAAACCAAATTCTTCTGTGCTGTAATGATAATAATAACAAACCTTTACTAAACACATACAATCTGCCAAGCACCGTGCTGGGCACTTTGGACAAGGCTGATATCCTTCACCCCACCTTTCACCCCATCTTATCAGCAGGACACTAAAGCATACACAGTATACAGCAGCAGTTCTCAAACTGGAAGCCCCCGGACCAAGGCAGTAGCATCACTGGGAACTTGTCAGAAATGCAAATTCTCGGCCCCACCCCAGACCTGTGGAGGCAGAGCCTGTGGGGCCCAGCGGCCTGGGGCGGAATGACCTCCAGGTGATCGTGAACCCCCACCCCAAGCCTGAGAGCCACTGGGGTGGGAATTTGCCAAGTGCCACACAGTGGGTAGGCAGAGGAGCAGACCCTGACCCAAGCAGTCCTATTCCGGGATCCACGTGGGTAACTGCCACATGCAGCGTGCCTCAGGAAGGCATGCTCGTCTCCAGGTTTTCTGAGCAGAGCACTCAAGGGCTGTGTTTTCTTTCACTGGGATGCCCCACCTTTGTGTTCACTGATGCTTTAAAATCTCCGAATATCTAGTAGCCCAGCCCTCCACCTCACAAGGATTTCCGAATGCCATTATTTCCTGCACCTGATGACAAGCAAAGCTGAGAGGCTGGTAATCATAATAATAATAACTAATAATTATAAAATAATAGCAATAAAAACAGCTCACGCTGGCTAAGAGCCCACCATGTGTGTGGAGCAGCTTCCGTGGGCTGCCTCACCTACTCCTTGAGATGGCCTCCCAGGCAAGCCCAGTCCTTGTTCCTCTTTTCAGAGGAGAAAACTGGACACACGGGGAGTTCAGGCAAGCAGCCCACCTGGCCCATGCACTCCAGCTACCAGACCCTCTGGGGGGGGTGGGGGTCAGGGAAAGTTCTCAGAGAGAAGAAGCTAGGACAGGGGCCGATTGGTGCTCCAAACGGAGGGTGAGTCTGATCTGAGCCCCACGAGGCTTCATGGGTCCCCATGAAGAAATGTACCCCCTATGAAAATCCCAGACTTATCTGCACATTGGAATCACAGGGGACGCAGGCCTCACCACGGACCAGCTCAGCCAGGCTTCAGCGGAGGGGCAGACATGCTCAGGAACGCTCTTCCCAAATCAGTTTCTGGGAAGGTTCCAGGCTCTGACACCGGGACACGGCCCGCTGAGCATCCCTTACATCTTTACCAGACACTCACCAAAAGATCTTCCATGCAGAAGCATCTATGCCAGAATGACAATCCCCACCCCCCCCAAAAAAAGAAGAAGAAGTTTACCATCAAGGAGCCCAATGAAAACCTGTCTCTGTAATGAGCCCTCTCAGTGTGACACTGAGCACCCAGGAGACAGGAACCCGCTCTCGAGCAGCATCTCGACACCCCCCCGCTGGAGCGAAGTCTGTCACTGATGGACAACACGCCTAATTACTCCTAATCAGCAGCCACCATCTTCCCTAGAGACCAGAGGATAGACTCCCTGGTGCAGAAGCACAGAAACCAGACAGCCCCAGAGCAACAAGTGTGCACTCACAGCCTCACTCTCTCCTTCACCGTCAGAGCCCCTGCCGGAAAAATCACCCCCACGAAGCACCATTAAGACCTCCAGGCTACTTCAGGGCCTCCCGCAGCCCTTGCTCATCGAGGGAAAGCACGCATCTTTTGGTCAGAGCCAGAGCTGAAAATCTTGCCACTAAAGGATTACAGGTGATGTTAGAAAAATAAAAAGTTCTCATCTATACAAAATTTACACATGGAGGTGCTCACGTTTCTCCCGGACACAAAACTGGTCTGTGATCCTGGTGGAGACAGCCTCTTGCTGGGAACAGCCACGAAATTTCACTTTCCAGTTTATCTCTGATACTTTGTAAGCAATGCGGTTCCAGGACGTCATCCAGGAAAGGTTGCATTTGCGAAGGCTCCACCTTCCATTTTACAAGCAACATATTCCCCACCTCAAAGAGGTGTCGCATGGGGCACGTGGTGTATGAGATGCCCACGCAGGGAGCAGATTCTCACCCAGAGCAATGCTGGACTGGCGGCGGGATGCTGACCCTGGCACTGGGCATTAACAGGCCACCGCAACAAGAGCAGAAAAATCCTAGAGGAGAACACAGGCAACACCCTTTTTGAACTTGGCCACAGCAACTTCTTGCAAGATACATCTATGAAGGCAAAGGAAACAAAAGCAAAAATGAACTATTGGGACTTAATCAAGATAAAAAGCTTCTGCACAGCAAAAAAAAAAAAAAAAAATCAACAAAACTCAAAGACAACCTACAGAATGGGAGAAGATATTGCAGATGACGTATCAGATAAAGGGCTAGTTTCCAAGATCTATAAGGAACTTATAAAACTCAACACCAAAGAAACAAACAATCCAATCATGAAATGGGCAAAAAACATGAACAGAAATTTCACCAAAGAAGACATAGACATGGCCAACACACACATGAGAACATGCTCCGCATCACTTGCCATCAGGGAAATACAAATCCAAACCACAATGAGATCCCACCTCACACCAGTGAGAATGGGGAAAATTAACAAGGCAGGAAACAACAAATGTTGGAGAGGATGTGGGGAAAGGGGAACCCGCTGCACTGTTGGTGAGAATGGGAACTGGTGCAGCCACTCTGGGAAACTGTGTGGAGGTTCCTCAAAGAGTTAAAAATAGACCTGCCCTACGACCCAGCAATTGCACTGCTGGGGATTTACCCCAAAGATACAGATGCAGTGAAACGCCAGGACACCTGCACCCCGATGTTTCTAGCAGCAATGGCCACAATAGCCAAACTGTGGAAGGAGCCTCGGTGTCCATCGAAAGATGATGGATAAAGAAGCTGTGGTCTATGTAGACACTGGAATATTCCTCAGCCATTAGAAACGACAAATACCCACCATTTGCTTCAACGTGGATGGACCTGGAGGGTATTATGCTGAGTGAAGTAAGTCAGTCGGAGAAGGACAAACATTATATGGTTTCACTCATACGGGGAATATAAGAAATAGTGAAAGGGATTAAAAGGGAAAGGAGAGGAAGTGAGTGGGAAAAATTATGGAGGGAGACAAACCATAAGAGACTCCTAACTCTGGGAAAGGAACAATGGGTAGTGGAAGGGGAGACGGGCGGGGGGATGTGATAACTGGGTGACGGGCACTGAGGGGGGCACTTGACAGGATGAGCATATGTGTTGGCAGATCGAACTTCAATAAAAACAAATGGGAAAAAAAAAAACAGGCCACACCAACATGTCTCCATCTCATCAAGGGAAGGGCTTGTTTTCTCCTTGGGGTATGGACCCTCAGGTCCCATTCACCCAGTCAGCTCGCTCTTGCTGCTAAAGAGATGGATTAAGTCTGATTCTCCAAGGTCTTGAGTAAAGTACCAGACGCTCACTTTAAAAATGAGGAGGTTAATAGAAAAAACACTGTAATCCTCGATAGACTCTTGCTAGCTTTCACACGGACAGAGCACGCATTAGCTGGAATCAGAGACCATGCATGCCCACGTGGAGCAGGGTCGGCAAACCTCCCTGTAAAGGGCCAGGAAGTACACATATCTTCAGATCTTGCAACTTATACTACCTATGTCGCCACGCCACACTGCCACTGCAGAGCAAATGCTGCTGTGTGTGTGGCTGTTTTGAGAAAACGTGATTCACCAGGTAGCAGGCTGGACTCGGGCCGCGGTTTGCCCACTCTTCTGAAGCATTGAAAAGTGAAGCGAACATCAGAGCTCCCACAACTGAAGTATTTTTGAAGACATCTGAGAATAAAAATCCTATACTAAGCCGACTCTCTGTGAAGGTGTAGGGCTGCCATAACCAACTGCCACTAACATGGTAGCAAAGAAAACCTTCAGGGATCTATTTCAGGGTTCGGGAGGCCAGAAGTCTGAGAGCCAGGTGGGGCAGGGCCGTGCTCCTTCCAGAGGCTCAGGGGAGAATCCTCCCTGCCTCTTACCACTGCTGCTGGCCACCGGTGCTCCAATCCTGACATCACACAGCCTTCCCTTCATCTCCTATAAGGACACCTATGATTGGATCCAGGGCCCATCCCGATGTTCAGGGGGGATCTTATCTAGAGATCCATAACTTAATTATTAATCTGCAAAGACCCTTTTACCAAATAAGGTCAGTTCACTCATTCATTCGGGGGATTTGGGCATGGACCTATATTTTGGGAAGCCACCATTCAATCCCCTGCAGATATCTTAAAAAGTATTTGTTGTTCTGAAATGCAAATTTAGCCTGGCATCCTGTGGTGTATCTGGCAGCCCCACCGAGGTGTTGTGTCTCAGCATTTCTTAGCAGTGCATCTGCTGAGCAGGCTCCCAGGGGCCTATAGGCAGAGAAGCAAGGAAGAGGCTGTGCTTTTGGGGTGGCTGGCAACATGTACAGGAACTCACCTCTGGATCAAGGCTGTGGGGCGGTGGTCAACCGCGTCTCCTGCAGCTGGATGTGAGACATGTAGTGTTCACATGACTGCTTCACGGAGGAGGGAGCAGCTAGTGACCTACAGGCTAGCAGGGTCCCCCTGCACCTGTACAGCTGGGCCACAGCAGGCTTCCTCCTGCTCACCTGCCCCGATGTCCACAGTGTGTGCAAGCTCTGGCCACCACAGAGAGCACTCAGAGAACGGTGTCGTGGCCAACATGCAGGCTCAAGGAGAATCCCCTAAGGAGGGCTGGTTTGTGTATTGGGATATAGCTGACATATAAATGTACACATTTCAAGGTGTACGGCATGATGTTTTGTCACGTATACACTATGGACTGGTCACCAGGACCAGGCTAACAAGCATAGGCACCACCCCACAGAGCTACCTCTCTCATGTGCGTAGTGAAACCACTTAAGATCTATGCTCCCCAAGGAGGAGAGGTTTCCCCAGTGAAAGAGACCTCTTTTCTCTTAGTCGCCCAGGGCAGCCTGCCTCACTCCTGCATCACAGAGCCAACCACATCTAATATAACAGGGCTGTCCGTTGGAGACACTCAGCTATGCATGGTCTGCTTCTCTTTCCTCACCGAGACAGACTGAGCATCAGTCTCAGGCTGTGACTGAGCGGCCTGACCCTCAATCCTAATTTCTCACCATGTGACGGATATCACAGGCAGGCACTTCCTCGAGAAGTGTCCTGCAAAATGTGGCTCATGGCTTACCAGGTCTCTACATCAGTTGAAGGGGTTGTGCCCAGTATTTTGCAAAAAAATGAGAAAAGAATAAAAACAGGACAGAATGGAATAGAAGGCCCCGGACCGGACTGCATCTAGAGAGCCAGATATGGAATCTGTCTTCCATGGCATGTGCGTGAACCTGCGGATACCATATCTCCTTGTACATTTCTTCCACAGTTCAAGGTAAAAAAAAATGTCCAAAACATGCCTGTTCTAAAGTTACAAGTCCCCAGAAATAGTTTGGATTCACTTTTAACTAGAAATCATCTTCCCTCCCATTTGGGTGGGAACATAATGTCCCAAGGAAGCTATGATTCCCCAGGAGTAACAGGACTCTAGTGCACAGCACCGGTGACCATAACAATGACAGCAGCCCACAGCTGCTAACTGCCACATGCTGCAGGTGCTACTGCAATGCTTCACCTGAGTTACTGGGGCTTCACACCTGTAACTGGCCCATAAGGTATCCCCTGTGAACCACTGCAAACACAAACCAGCTCAATAAGGCACCCAACGCCTTGGGGGGTCAGAGCCTGGCCTTGACCCCAGGAAGCCCAACTGCAGAGCTCGACCTCACAAGCACCACACATGGCTTCTCATGTGCATCCTCCAGCTCAACTGAGCCCATTTGAATTCCATCTTTCAACCAATTTTTCCAATTGCCTTAAATAGTTAACGGCTGCACTAGCTCCAGGATTACCCAAGAGCCTTGTGTTAGAGACAGGTGTGCATGTTCACACGCCAAAGGAAGAAAATGAAAATGCCACCCTCAAGATTCTGGCCCCAGTGCGCAGTGCCTGGTATGGAGGAGGACGGACACCCTCGCAGCCAGCTGAGCACCGAGAGGCTCGAAGCCTGGAAATAATGTGCATTAGAGGATCCAACAGAAGGACTGACATGCAGGTATGGAAACAGATGGCATTTTCCCATCCAGACAGAAGCCTGACATTTATGCCATCACACCACCTCTTTCTGAAAACCTGCCTCAGAGGTACCTTTCCCATCCCACACACAGCAGTCTGGCCAAGGAGTAGGCTGCAAAGGCCTCTGAGTCACCAAAGCAGAACTTGCAAACCCATGTCCCCACGTCAAGCGGTTGGCTTTCCTGAAAACCATTTCAGAGCCTCACTCAGGACCCACTGACTCCTCATTTACACACAGGTGAAACTAGTCTGCTGACTGTGTCTCCAATTCATAGCTGACTCAGGCAGGCAAGCAGGAAGCCCCAGACAGGTACACGGGAATCTGTTCATAAAGAAGCCAAGGACATTGATGCCAACAAGCACATTTATTGAGCACTTACTGTGAACTGGTCATCATGCCTGGGATACCACATGCATTGCCTCAACTAATACTCACCAAACCCAGGAGAGGCCTATTCAGTCCCTGCCTACTTCAGAGGCAAGGGAACCCTGCCCAACATCACACAGATGCAAGACAGGGATGCAAGCCCAGGCTTCAGGCTCTAAGACTCATGTTCACAGCCATGGTTCTATAGCAGCCACCTACACGTAGGAGGCCTTCCTCACCTCCAACTGGATCCAGCCTCAGTCTCCAGCAGATCAGAAGAACAGAGACAGGGTACGGCACCACTCCCTGAGCCCCCCTCACCATAGCACAGTCCTGATGAGGGCTTCTGGCTTCTGCAGCCAAGCTGCCATGTCACCCCTGCCTCCCCTTCCACTTTAGGGACAGTGACAGCCTCCAGCTGCCAGACCCTGGTGGCACCACCACCCACTACTGGTTCTCCCACACATCTGTACACAGTCCCTTTGTCTTCTTGGGCATCCCAGCTGAGAGTGCCCATGGTCTCTTGCCAGGACCCTGACCCAAACATTCTCTGCAATTGCCAAACTCAACTTGTGGGAGGAGCTCGAGGCACTGGCTGGTGGGGCAAGCAAGTCTAGGGATTCGGTTTGGTTGGCCCTCCTTGGCAAGGCTAATTCACCACGGATTCAACTAACTGGAAGAGCCACCAGCAACATTAGAGTCACTAGCTAAACAGAGTCAGTCCAAGTTGCCAGAATGCTTGACCTCCAGTCAAGACCAGACAAACCCTATCAGCTGCTGGGGGGCAGGCAAGGGAAAGGAAGCAAACTCACTGGCACATGCGATTCTTTTATTTCTTGTTGGATTGGCAGCCATTGGGTTGTGGTGCATCCATCAGGCTGAAAAGCAAGCTATGTCTATGGGTCAAAAATTAATTTACTGTCCAACCTGGCTTCCAGCTTTATGCCTTAATCGAATTTTGTTATGACAGCGGAGCTGAGCTCCGAGGCAAAGCTTCAGTCCAGTCTAGAGGGCCCAGCATTTGGGGAAAGGTTTATGAGCTCCGTAATGTGATTATCCTCCGGCACGCACAGGATGCTTATCTCCAAAGTCACTCTGAATTCACCCTGAGTTCTCATGAATATGTAACTAGAATACAGTTATTGATCTACTTCTTCAAAGACATGCTCAATTGACATGAGCCTCCAAAGAGAGAGACAGAGAACTTGGTCCTATTGTGGGAAAGCCAGTCTTTGGAAATATACTGTAATTAAATTAAACATTTCACTGAGCAGCTACTGTATGTTAATTGGGTAAATGAGTATGACATCATCCCTGCAGAACTAGCAACGATCCTTCAAGCTAAGTAGTACATTGATGGACGGGTTAGAGAGGCTGCTCCTTATACTCCCCAGTAGCCTCTGGCAAAGAGAGGTCTCCAGAGATTTCTTTCTTTCTTTATGGCATGTTTTGTATAGTGCTGACAGCCACATCCCAAATATTAACCCCTGTTACCCTCACAGCAATCCGAAAATTGGTGCCATATTGTTTCCATTTTGCACGTGATGAAATAGGGATCATCTTGCCCATCTCTCTCCACAACTTAATCTACCTTAATCATTTCAGCCCCGATGTTGCAAAGGTGCACTCTGCATTGTGATTTGGGCTGGTCGTGACTCAGACACACCTTTGGGGTCATGAGGAGTGTCCCGTAATGCCTCCCTTCCATTCTGAGAAGTCTCCTTGCATTTCCTGGGGCTGGTGTGGATGGTGTGCATGTGGCCAGAGGCCAGGTCGCCCCTGTGCATGTCCGGGTGGAGTGTGTGCTTCCCCAGGGCCCGCTCTCGGGGTGCTGTGCCCCTTCTCATGGACCACTGGCAGGATGACCACTGACTTCTCCTTCCTTTTTGGGTGGATCTGGTTCTTTTAGAACAAGTGAGGAAGTATTACTTTGGCAGCTCAAAAATGGAAATATTGTAATTATATTTCTTATCTATGAGAATATGAGAATCCATCCTCAAAGTGGTTTGTCAGCAGCAATTTACTTCCCTAAAAAGGAGAAAGACATAGTTCTCATTTACACCATTGAGGCCTTCAATTGAGTCATTATTCAGCAAAGTGATCAATATCAAATTATCTATCTTGTCTTTATTTTATATTTTTTGAGACTATTCTTTCTTTTAAAGTTTTTTCTTTTTTAGTAATCTCTATATTCAACGTGGGGTTTGAACTGATAACCTCAAGATCAAAAGTCATATGCTCTTCCAACTGAGCCAGCCAGACACCCCATGCACCCCATCCTGTCATTATTTTAAAGCCAAAATTGACACCATATTTCATATTCAGAATGTATTTTAAAGTATTAGATATAGAAAAGGAAATAAACGGGCACAAGTCAAATTCAAATTGCTAATAAATGCATGAGAATGTTCAACCTCATTCCTAATCAAGGATATGCAAATTCACTTTCCATCAGATGTGCAAAAATATACCAATCTGACTCTATAGAGTACTGACAAGGTGGGGAGCTTGTCCGCTTACACAGTACCTGCTAGAGGGCTGATGGGCAAGATCTTCTAAAGAAAACGTGTGCATGCCCTATGACTGTCCCCAGTAGTTTCAGCTGGATTGACACAGATGTGTGCTCTGGGAGGCAGGTGTAAGCAGTGTCCATCACGGAGAAATAGAAAACCCCCCAGTATGGCAGTGGATATGGACCCTTCATCAGCTCAAATACATCTCCAAGACCTAGTGAGAGGGAGGAGAGCAAGCTATGGAATCCTGTGCCCAGTATGTGATATTTATGAAAAATCTACATTAAAAAACTATATAATTTCTAAGAGGATAGAAAAGATGGACATAGGCTTACAAGTTTATAGATAATATGTAAATGTGTATTTAAAAACTTGGAAGGATACACAATATCCTAACAATACAATGGATGTTTCTGGTGCTTGAGGTGAGTATTGGGATAGAGTCTATAAACTAAGGAGGAATTTAGCTTCTTTTATAATGCCTGATTTATTTTAAAGAGTAATATGAAAAAAAAAGATTAATGTGTACAATTGATCTGGTCTTCAATAAATCAGTTAAGTGAAGAAAATGGTGTTTTCAAGTAACTGACTAAAAGGACATTGTGGCAGCCGATATAACACATGAAGCTTGATTGGATCCTGGTCCAATAAAAATAAAGGACACAAAATGTCCTGGGGACAACTGGGAAGTGTTGACTATGGGCTGAATATTAGATGATATTGGGGAATTAACAAGGATTTTTAGGTATGATAATGATACTGTGCTTTCTGTAGGAAATAACCTCATTTTTAAATGATTCATGATGAAACCATGAAGTAGCACAATGTGTTTCCAAGCAATCATTCAGAAAAAAAAAAAATAGGTGATAAATAAACTAGCAAATAAGATAAATTTTTAAATGAGTCTGAGAGGTGTGTATGTGAAGTTTGTTGTAGTATAGTTTCCATTTCTCTATGTTTTGGCATTTTTCATTAGAAAATTAAAAGGTAAAGGGCAATGTGTAACTTTTTGAAAGTATAAACAATCAAAATAACTGGAAGCAAATACAGTAAAATATTGGCCCGATGATTCTGTGTGATGGGAAATGCATGTGTATTATTTCCTTCCCTATAATTTTCTTTAAAAAAGAAAATCTCCCAAATTTAAATTAGTACTGAGAACATCCTATTCCTGGGATGACCACCACCTCACTATTTTTCCACCACTAAAGGCCCAAAATAGGTTGTAGACGTGAAGCCCAGATTTCCAGAGATGTAGAAGCATGGTACATAAGAAGCAGGTGCATTCACCTGCTTGGCTTCCCTACTGCATCAAGGAGTGGCCGCAGTGACCCTGGAACTGGGGGCTGTGTGGATGGACAGGCTAAAGCTGGGCCTCAAGGACAGACAGGCAGAAGCTGAGCACACTCCCATCCAAACCTCATCTGAAAGTCTGCACTTGGTGAAACGCACATTTCCAAGGCATGCTATGGACTCTGAACTTACCATATCCTAGAACTTTCTTATTTTCAAATTACAACCTGTGCAGATCTTGGTCTTGCTGCTGGAGGATGGCTTTTGTGTAAGTGAAGTCTAACACAAAGTGAAGTGTTGAAAGGCTACAAGCAATAGTCTAACTAACCATGACAAAGAACAGACATTCCCAAGCATAAACACTGCTTGTCCTGACTCAGAAGTCTAAGACATTGAAAGCTTAATTTTTGTTTGTAGATTCGGGGTAAATTCTCTGATAAGCATGTACATGGCATTCACCCATGAACCTAAGCATCCAAAAAACTCTCATAGAGTGTCTGATACTGCCGCCCCTGGTGGAAGTAGGGGCCCTCCAGATGACTGCTCAAGCTCAGATCACAACAGAACCAGCTGACTAAGGTCAACATACTGGACTGTGCTGGGAGCAAGCAGCAGGAGAGAACCATAACCAACCCCATCAACACGGCAGCATGCAGCAGGTAAAGGGTGGTGCAGAGAAGCTGGCCCAGCAATGGGAGGGAAGAAGCTACCAGAAAGTGCCTGTCCCCTAACACAGGGGCTTGCTGCTAGGATGGTATACTCCAACTCTTGACGTTCTCCTTGCTTCACTCCACAAAGACACAGGATTCTAGAGCACTCCCAGCTGGCCAAGCTCACATACCCAACCTTCCCTTGCCTTAGGGTAGGAAGAGGAAAAGCTATGGCAGAAAGAGCCTATGGAGAATGCTTTTGTTTCACCAGTGAGTGGACAAGGTACCTGGACTAATAATTGAACAAAACTACACACAACATGGAATACTACTCAGCCATCAAAAAAATAAAAAATGAAATCTTGCCATTTGCAACGCTATGGATGGAACTAGTGTAATAAGTCAGAGAAAGACAATTATCATGATGTCACTCATCTGAGGAATTTAAGAAACAAAACGGAATTATAAGACAAGAGAGGGGAAAATAAAAAATATATATAATATATATAAATATATATATATATATAAAATATATAAAAAATAAAACAAGGTGAAATCAGAGAGGGAGACAAACCATGAGAGACTCTTAACTTGGGAAGCAAACAGGGTTCCTGGAGGGGAGGAAAGTAGGGGACACCGTAACTGGATGATAGGCATGAAGGAGGGTAAGTAATGTGATGAGTTATATGCAACTGACCAATCACTGACCTCTACCTCTGAAACTTATAATACACTGTATTTAATTAATTGAATGTGAATAAAATTTTCAAAAAGTACTAAAAAAAAACTACAGGCAACAGGGATAGACAGGAAGCTACAATGGAACCAAGGCACACATGGGAGGAGAGGCTTGGACGCGAGCAGGGCTGCCAGCTATAGACCTGTTTACATCATCCTACACAAGCCAGCTCTACTTGGACCTGTGCAATCGGCGCCCACCCAGCCATTGCAAATAGCCTCCTGGCAACACTGGCATTTCCGGGCATTTGGGGGAAGTTTTAAGAACCCTGCAGGGTCAGAGGGACTTTCCAGGTCAGGCCACCTGGTGAGGTTGGGTCTGTCCAGGGTGGAAGAGGGCAGTCCCAGCTCCACAGGGTTGAAGAGGTTCCTCCACACCCAGGAAACTGTTGGATCAGTCAAGACCCTGGCCAGGGGAGATAAGGGGAATTGGGCTCTGCAGGATGGAGAGCTGGCCCCCCTACACTCACTGCTGTAGGACTACTGGTCTAGGCCCTGGCTTGTGGTGCAGGGCTTCCCTGGTCCCATTGGAAGGACCCCCATCCCATCCAGAGGAAGCGTAGCTGCCTTCTGCTGCCCTGGCTGCACTTATCTAGCAATAGATGCTAGATAAGAGTTCAGGAAACACCAGGTCTGGGTCCCCTCCTTCCTTTGGGTGGGGAACATAAAATGTCCTGCTGATATTTTGTTTCCCCAGTCCTGGGGCCCTAACCAGCCCCCCTTTCTCCTCCTCTCAGGTCTGCTCTGCTTGCCTCTGGCTTCATCTCTGAGGTTCATACTTGTTTGTAGCAGGGAGGGTCTACACTGTCTTGCGTGAGCCACAGTTGGATAATTTCTTAAAAAAAAAAAAAAACAACTGACTATGTGTGTCGATACTTAATAGATATTTTAAATCAGTGAACCTCTGCCTCTTTGATAAGGAAAGACAAAAGGGTAAAAACAAAATCTTATTTCTTGGCAATCTACATGAGATTAATGATGAACACTTTGTGACCCATGAACCCATAAGTGATAAATGATGTCATTATTAACTATAGTTAGTAATACTGTACTGTGTGTTTGAAAGTAGCTGAAAGAGTCCTCAACACAAGGAAACAAAATTCTGTAACTATGTGGTGACAGATGTCCACCAGGCTTACTGCAGGGGATCATTTCTCAATATATACAAATATCGAATTATGACATTGCACACCTGAAACTAATAGAATGTTGTATGTCAATTGTACCTCAATAGAAGATCAATCTTCTTTCTATTTTTAAGAAACCAAGCAAAATGCTCTTATAAATTGCATCAACCTCCTGCCCTCCCAGGATGCCTGTGATGCTGTAGGAACACATACTTGTTAGAAATCTCTGGCAAAACTGGCTCATAGAAGATTCAAGCAAAGGGTGGTGGAGATCATCTGATCCAAGGGCTCAGTAAGTAAGGGCCAGTGCGGGAGTGATGGGCCCCAGGCCCAGGGACACACAGAAGTGCGAGACTTCCCAGAACTCACTCCCCTCCCCTCATCCGCCTTCCCCTCCTGGTCTCTCTGGCTGCAGCCTGTGACATGCATAAAGCCCAGGCTGGTTCCCTGGTCCCTGCATCCTCCACTCCACGAGGAGACTGAGCATCCAGTGCTTTATTTATCCTCAATGCTGCCTTCTGGTCCTCAGCTGAAAGATGTGGCTGCCAGATCCAGGCCCTCACTGTAGTTATAAATTATAGATATTAACAGTGCTGGCAGCAAAGCCACCCCCTAACAGGCAGGATTTACTGCTGGGGTGGGGGAGGGTGCTGTGGGAAGTTCAGGAGGTTTACACAGTCATGATTTACACAGGCCCTTGGTCTGGGACTGCATCTGACCACCTTTCCTGAGACACCTCTATTCTAGCCCTGGCACACACGATAGAAAGTCTTGGATTCCTGCTCAAAATGCCATGAATTGCACACTTTATGAAGAGCTCGTGCCTGGGAAACCAGACATAGGATGCGTGTCTGCCCACTACCTACCCATGAGCTCCTTACATGTTCTGGATGAGAAGTTCTTCAACCTATAGGGCTCTTCTGAGGGATGACTCCAAACCAGAGGAAGAACGAAGTCGGGGAAGGTTGTCCTTGGATGCCATCTGGTACCCAAAGCCGGTCTGGTGTGTCCTCTGAGAAGTCCTCTCCTGGACAGTTCTGGGAGATCCCTCCCAAAAAGGCTATGGGACCCTCAGTAATCAGGTGTTCACCAGAGTCTTCCAGAGACAGCTCGACAGGGCGGGGGCTAGGACAGGTCACACTGCACCCCTGGCCATTGAACACGGTCACATCGCTGGATCAGAGAAGACAGGTGAGTAGAGCACCTGCCTTGGATGACTGGTAAGTCTGTCCCAATTGGAGAGCAGGTGCCATTGGCCTCACCTTCAGGTCATCAGAGGCTCGAGTGTGGCCCAAGGACTATTTCAGTTGGCCAGGGGAGGATTTTTTTTCATCTACATTTAAGTAACTTTTTAAAAAGATTTTATTTATTTACTTGAGAGAGAGAGACCAGGTGAGTGGGGGTATGGGGACAGAGGGAGAGGGAGAAGCAGGCTCCCATTGAGCAGGGAGCCTCATGCAAGACTCGATCCCAGGACTCTGGGATCATGACCTGAGCTGAAGGCAGACGCTTCACCAACTGAGCCACCCAGGTGCCCTACACTTATATTACTTTAAAAAAATCATTTTGGATTTTTTATAAGGTGCCGCCTTTTCTCCCACTCCCTTATCTGCTTGGTTTGGGCTAACCATCAGGTCCAGAAGGCACGGGTCACTGTAGGCCAGATTCTCTGCCATGTACAAATCCCCACCAGAAATGATTTGAGCCAGCTCCTCCACAAATGAAAAGAAGCCCTGTGTCAGGGTCGTGGAGACCACCCTGGGGTACAGAGAACCCCAGCAAGACTCACCGAACTCGGCATACAGTTGGGCTCATGGCTGTGACTTCTAACAGCAAAGGGACACAGAGCAAAATCAGCAACAGACAAAGGTGCATGGGGCCAAGTGTGAGGGAAGTCAGAGAAAGCTTCCAGAATCTTCTCCCAATGGAGTCATGTTCAACTGTGACAATACGTGAGGAGCTGCACCAGGGAAGATGCAGGGAAGATGCACCTTGAGAGATGCAGCCCCAGGGCCTTTGCGGGGGATGGTCACATAGGAACCCCTTGCCTGGCACATCTGAAATTCCAGACTGCCCAAGGGAAAGCAGGTGGTCAGGACGGACCATATGCTACGTACAGTCTGGACACAATGAGTCCCTCTTTTCATTTAAGGGATGGTGAAGACATTCCCAAAATCCAAGTTCCCATCACCAGCCAGGAGCCGGTCTCGCCAGTGGGCCTGCAGGAATGGCAGCTGTGGGCCTAGAGGAGAGAGCTCTTTTGTGCACAGCCCCCTCCCCACCCCAGCCAGGGTGCCCAGAGGAGAGACCCGTACCTCCTGCCCCGCTTCGCCTACACACCAAGCCTGCCTGCAAGCTGCATGAGGAAGCAGAGCCTCCCGGGCTGTGTCCTGCTGCCTGAGAGCATCATGGGCTTGGCCGCCTTGGCAACCAGCCCTGGCCATTTCTAATAAACAGCACATGATTATTTTAGACTCTGATTGTCACCTTGTTTTCTGCAACGAGACACCAAATGCCTCTGAGGAGAATACATGCTCATCAGTTTGCTGTGGGTCCCACATCTCCCAGTCCATCTCCTGAGCCTTCTTCCCTGATTACACCTGCAATAGCAGCACCTCTGACCGCCCCCCACCCCGCCCCACTGCAACGGCACAGGTGGCCTGCACGCACACAGGTGTCCCCTCTCCCCCCCTCCCAAGACCCGTGCATTCCACCACAGAACATAACCCGGACAGTTTGGAAAGACCTGGAGGAAGCTGTGTAAGATGAAGGGCAGGAGGGCGTCCGGCGGGGCCAGGCTCACGGTAGGACGGCCTCCTTCTCGCTCACCACGGCACCCAGTCCTCCCTTTTCCCCTCCACCATTCCAGAACCTAGCACTGACCCCGAGGACCACAAGGGCCTCCTGCTCCAGCCCTCTCCGATCTCTGCCTCGGCGAACCCGAGGGGCTCACAGAAGGCCCCCGCCCACCTCTGGCATGAACGTACCAGCTCCCCACGGGCAGACAGGGCTTCCATGTTTCCAGCCGCCAGGGGCAAGTGGCAGCCCTTCAGAAGGGCATATCTGTGGGCACCTGGGTGGAAACAGGCTGCATCTCAGGGCTGACCTGGAGGAATCCGTCGGGAGAGTGTTGGGGCAGCGTGGGGACAGGGCCAGCAGGGCCTCTGAAAACACCGTGCCTCCCCCACCGTGTGTCCAGGAGACAACGCAGCAAGCTCCTAGCTGCAATGCCCAAGGCAACACGCTCCGGGGGAACATGAACAGGGGGTACAGGGACTTGTGTGTCATTACAGGAGGGGGAGAAAGGGAGGCAAGTGTGTTGCCTGAGCATATGGAACACGACACAGGGGTCTAGGTGGGGAACTGCACACAGAAGCCTAATAAATCCTGGGAGCACCATTTTTCATGCCCAGCAATAGGCATCTCCCCGAGGGGAGGTGCATGGGTTTCAAACCTCTGCCCACGTGGCTGCAAGACCCTGTGGACGCATCCAGAACAGCGAGGCCGGGAGGCCCCACAGGTGAGCATCCCGTCCCTGTAGCTGTCCCTGACCCTCGGCTCTGGACAAAGGCATCTGATGTCTCCCCTTTGGCAGGTGTGAATCTTACTACCTGTCGGGAGAGGGAAGCACTCAGATGCACACACGCAGAAATATGTTGAATTTTTAAAGGGGCCTACAGACTGTGCTCTATGTCCAAGAGCAGAGGATGTCTACGGTTACAGACCAGATACCCTACAGGTGTCCCATAGGACAGGTTGGAAGCCGTCCAGGGTGTCCTGTTCCATACCAGATGTCTGAAGAGGACCAGACACACGCACACATATGCATGGACACACACGCATACACGTGTGCATGTGCACATCGGTCCCTTTCACCAGCTGCCCCATCTCCATCCCTTCACTGCCATCTCTGGCTCTCACCATCATCAGTAGGGCTTGTGGCTGGTGCTGTTGCAGAATTGCCAGAATAATAGCTACAACGGCATCTACTGAGCATCACCTTTTTGTTCTCAAGTCTCAATGAGCATGATTGTTGTTGTTGTTGTTGTTTAGTGTCTCTTGTGTTTTGCATGTCTTTTTATTGGAGTTCGATTTGCCAACATATAGTATAACACCCAGTGCTCATCTCATCAAGTGCCCCCCTCAGTGCCCATCAAGATTGTTAAATCCATTAAACCTCAGGTGTTAACATCTAAGGAAACGGGCACAGTAAATCCATCCACCAGTCGGTCAAGGCCAGGGACATGTCTTGTATGAGCCAGGCGCTATTCCAGGCAGCAGTGAATGAGATAGGCAGAGGCCTAGGAACTGCCCTGCCTGGTTCATGCAGGGCAGAGCCCGCTCAGGTGGGAAGACAAGGTCACACTCTTTCTATATCTCCAGGAAGCAGCAGGCAAAGAGCTGGACAGGAAACAGGACCAGAAGAAGCAGAAGCAAAGAAGGGGCAGCTCTTCTCCAGCATGGAAGCCACAGAGAACTTGACAAAGCCCTGCCCAGTAGGGAAGGACTGTAGCTCTTATGGACTCTGGTCCCCCAGACCTGGTGTCAGCTGCCAGCCCAAGGCTGGGGTGCTAGGACCCCCATTGCTACTCGCGGAGTTGGGAGGGAGGCCTGGCCTCGAGGCCTTTCCAGGCTCTGCTGCACTGAACTCCTCCAAAGGAAGTGCAAAACCCCATCTGTGAACATGAAGGGACATGAGACTCAGGGACACTGAAGCCTAAGCCCTCATCCCGTAGCTGGTAAGAGATGCAACCAGGATTTGAATCCAGGTCTGTCCACGTGCAGATAGCATGTCTCCCTTCACCAGACTACACTGTTTTTTCCTAGCAAACACTGCCCTGGGGTATGAGCTAGGGGTTCAATACAAGCTCCATCACACTGGCTCTAAGGATGTACCAGTTCCATCTGTGGGCAGAAGTGACAGGTCTCATCCTGTGTCAGCTTGACTTAATGCTACAGACTGCCTAGAGCACAGCACTGAGGATTCAGAGGCTGAGACCAGGCTTGGCAGGAAAGAGCACGTGGAGAATCAGAGATGTGTGCCATAGGCAAGAGGTCGGCAGTCTCGTGTGTGCTGGTTACGACATCTTAAGTTGCTAAGAGCAATGCCAAGGGCTTCCGGTAGGGCTAGATCAAGTGGCTCGGATAACAATGCTCAGTTTCTTCCCATGGGTCGAGGCTGCCTTCCTCAGAGCTGGCTTCCATTCCTCACTCCCCACATGATTGCAGGCTAGCTCTGATAGATCCAGGCATTTTCAGCTTTCTCATCCGCATCCAGCAGGAGATGGAGTATACCTTTATGGCAGCGTGGCAACAATCCCCAAAGCTGCTCTGACTGGACTGACCCAGGCCATACATAGGGCTCTGACAGCATCTAGAGGGGCAGGAGGCACCTGGCAGCTGGCCCAGGTCACATATTCTGTCTGTAGCATCAGGGTAGAGTCTGCTTCCCTTGAGTATCATGAATCGAGAAACTCAGAGTTGTGGACCGGCCCTCGCAAACTTCCAGTCCCCCTGCATATGACACCACTGCCCTGGAGGCTCATCCGTCCCAGAACTGCGGGTGCAAGCCATCCATGCGTCTCTCCCCCATTGCCTTGGGGGGGGGGGGTGGCGAGTCGAGGAGACGCCCTCTCTGGTCTGTCCTCTGTTATCCCAGGTCTGCACCTCTGCCGACAGAGGGGGCCAATGCCAGGAAGGACCTCCTAATGTCCCTACAATAGTAGGTCTCCATATTACCCACCCAAGCAGCACCCAGCCCTGGGTGAAAGATGTTCCCAATGACATATCCATTCTTTTTTAAAGGGTAATTAACAGTCTAACATTTAACCTGATTTTCTCGGACTTTTTGTGTTGAGCTGGCTAAAGAAGCAGTGGATGCAATTAAGAGGAAACACTGAGTGCTGATTACAAGAGGCATGAATGATTATTTGGACAATAGATTAAGCCCCATCGCTGATACTGCGATGGGCAAACTGCTAACTAAGGGCCCCGCGAACATCATTAATTCTTCATTTGCAAAATTGCTTTAGGTATCTGTGAGCTTCTTAAAGTTCCAAAAAGACTCAGAGATCTACAGATCAGTTAATAAGTCCACATTTTTCTAACCCCTGGACAATATCTCTGAGCTGTCCAGACAACATAAGCTGTGCGTGCTCTGGAGAAATAATTGAATTTGTGCACTTCCTATTAATTCAGGACTTGGGTCTATCTGTAGACCTTTGAGGACGGAAGGCACCTGCTGTGAATGTCAGAACCTACATATTCACCTAAATGCTTGACATGGCCAAGAGCCCTCTTTGCCCACTTTCCCGAACCTTCAGCTGAAATGAGAGCCATACCCCTCTTCACCAAAGGAAAGGCATATGGCGGGGATGGGATGGCTCCTTCTCTGTACCCAACGTGTTTTCAGGTACACACTTCATTAATCATTGATTTACAGATAAACAGCATGTGCTGCTTATTTTTATAGTCTCTCTACTATTTATTTTTTTCAATGAGGAGGACTCTGTTGGTGCTGAAACGTGTTTGACTCTGTAACATCTGGGTTGAAGCCGTGCACTGGATCTGAGTAACCAGAATCCAGCTGGATCTGAGTAACCATGTTGGCTTCCTTGTGTTGATTTTAACTTTTTTTTTTTTTACCTTGTATTTCTAGCAGGATGTCCCACTCAGTCTGGTGAAACACAGTTTCTTTCTCAAATCGACTTAACACGTTAATGGTAAATAACATAGAATCGTATTGTAAGTGGTGAGATGCTGTAAGTGGAAAGATGCTGAACAGATAGGGAAAAGGTCATGGAGGTGCTGATCCTCATAGATAGACGTTTGTGAAACAAATGAACTCATTATCATCTATCTTCCAAACCCAGAGGTTTCCAACTCTCTGCTCGAACCATCCCTAACGATCATGCTGGCTACCCACCTTCTTCCTGTGCCAGTGGCATGAGTGGTTACCACTTTTCTTTCTTTTTTTTTTTAAATTTTTTTTAATTTTTATTTATTTATGATAGTCACAGAGAGATAGAGAGAGGCAGAGACACAGGCAGAGGGAGAAGCAGGCTCCATGCACCGGGAGCCCGACGTGGGACTCGATCCCGGGTCTCCAGGATCGCACCCTGGGCCAAAGGCAGGCGCCAAACCGCTGCGCCACCCAGGGATCCCCGGTTACCACTTTTCTGAACCCATATGGCCTTCTTACCATATCAGATTCATTCAGCAGGTAGCTGTGCCTTACTCCTTCCTAAATCTTCCACAGTATACAGAGTAGGAGCTGTGTAATGTCTGATGACTGAACTGTTCCCTCTTCTCCTGGGCCTCTAGTCCTCCTCCGGGAAGCCCTTCTTGGTCACCCAACCCGGTGTATTTATTTCTATGAAGAATCTGTCTTGGTTTGCTCTGCATGCATTCCCAATCCTTCTGGTTCTAATATCCCAATTTCCCTCTGGGAATTTTCTGTTCTTCTATTCAATCCACAGTGGGGACACGACCCCAGCCTAGCCAAAGTGCCACCTGTCCTCAGCCAAATAATTGTTCAAGGAACAGACTATGTCTCAGATCGATTGCCAAGCATGTCCCATCGGGGACGATCTTGGGACTTCTGTTGAAGCATCAGTAAGATGCAGCTTCTTCTTCCCACTTAAGTTTGCAAGGATAAGAGGTCAGCCTAGAGCTGCTAGTGGCCACCACATGGGAACAGTGTGCTGAGAGGCAGCTGGTACAGAAGGAAGGTGGGGCAGGAAACGGAAAGAGACTATAAATCCTGATGACGCTACTTCAGTCTCTGAATCCAACCTTTCCTAAAATCATTCCTTCAATAAATACCCTGTTTCGCTTAAGTCAGACTGAGTTGACTGTTCCTTACCTGAAAACAAAAGTTGTGGCTAGCCATCCTTTGAAACCCAAAACTCCATCTCATCTCTACTTATCCACTTGAACAGAGATAAGTACCCTGTCTCTGTGTCTGTGCATGACCTTCAGAACATATGAGTCCTTGGATTTGGTGCCTGCCCCAATCCTAAGTTACAGCTTCATTATGTTGGCAAGGACTCTATTTCTGAATAAGGTATATTCACGGGGCTGGGGCTTAGGATTTGAACATACCTTTATCTGGGGGGTGGATGTGCAGAGGGCAGCCCATCACAGCTACCGCGTCGCAGTTCCTGGGAGCATAGATGTCAGGATAGAGCCAGCCCTGTGGAAGGCAGGAAGGAGAGCAACAAACAGGGGGAACCAATAGGTGATGTAATGGACCTCATTGGAGGCCTGTGCCGAACCTGGACTTCCTTCCCCTGTGTCTCCCAAAGTATTCTTCCCTGTTTGAGCCACGCTGAATGAAGCTTCTATTATTCCTAGCAAGAAGCACTCTAAGGAAAATGGGCATAGAGTTTCCCAAGTCACAGATCTCATGAGGGTTGGATGGTCTCTGCAGAGCAGGACAGCTTCTGGGTAGTGACTGGGACTCCCCGCCCACCTGCCCCCTCCTCTCCTCTTAGCTTCTCCGTCCTACACTTCCCCGGTGTGGGGTGTGTTCAGCAGGCGATCCTCATCCCAGGGAGCGTGAGCTGCAGCTCTCTGCCTACCCCCGGGGTGGACACGTTTGAAAAAACATCCTGAAGGTGATGGGATTTCACAAAGGACTGAAAGTATAAAGCTTTCTCCGAAAGCATGGAGATAGAAATATTTTTTTTATACTTCATACTGTAAATAACCTTAAAGTGAGAACCCCAGCTGTGTGGAAGGCTGTGCATGAACAGGGTGTAGGAGACCCGCAAGCCACACGCAGTGTCAGGGTGACACACAGCCCATCTGCAGAGGTGCGGAGGCAGGGAGTCTGAGCCTCCACCTCAGACATTCACCAGAGAGGAGTTTCTATCTAAAAGCCACAAGTTCACAGGCTTGTTGCTGAGACAGTTACAATGTTTGAAAACATAATTACCCAGCAGGAAGCTACTTGCAGATCATGGCATCAAATTGACAAAACTGGAAAAAGAAGTACGTCTTCCGGTATGTTCGTACATGTTCGATCTGTCACCCAATTACTCAGCAAGCTCCTGCGCTCGCTATGTGTCAGAGCAACATTCCCATTCCTGGAAATACTGAGGAACAAGACATTACCCCTGCCCTCCCTCATGGAGTGTATGTCCCAGCAGGTCACACAACCCGCAGGCAGACAGATGGACAGACATACTTTCTGGTAGCATAGAGTGCCATGAAATGGGCCACTCACTGCACAAAACCAATTGCTGTGGCTCATGATGGGCAGCCTGTGTGCGTCTGTCTCTCCCAGAACCAAGCTGATGGGGCCCTTTACCTACCATGGGATCCTCCACATCATCCTAAGAACCTAAACCTCTCATTTGCAGAGTGGAGCTCATGCACAGGAGTCAACCCATGCTGACCCGATATGGAACGAGATGAAGGGAAGGTTTTGGAAAGCTGTCGTCCTGGATCAAGGCACCTGGGATGCTTTAATGTGAGGTGGGAGATGCATGGCCACCTGTTTCTGGAGTGGATAGTTAGTCCATCTAACAACGCCGCGTGGTCATGGGAACCGGACGCAGGCCACGGCCACAGGTTAAACATTAAGCTCCACCAGCGGTCATGTTCCCTTATGAGTCTCCTCTCAGAACCCAAGGCCCCTCTGTTGGTACTTGGCAGCTGGCTGGGCCCTGCTGACGGCATCTGCGGTGGCAAATGCGCTGTTGCCTGGTTACTAATTGGTGACAGGGAAAAGCCCTGGATGGACTACTGAGGGCTAGACATGGTGACCAGACAGCATCACTAAGGAGGCGGCCTGTGGGTAGCACACTGCGGGATGGAACACTCTTCACCCCGGCTCTTGGAGGCATCATGGGCCCCACTCACGGCCACACACAACATGATGGCATTTCTCTGCAATCTGCCCCCTGACCCTGGTGATTCAATGCAGGAAAACAGAAAAAGGCTCCCGGGTCCTCGTGACAACAGGGTGTACAGGACTGTGGGGCTCCACTCACCTTCCTTCTAGCCCCGCACCATGGCTGTGCTTCAAAGGCTCTGCTGAGAATGGCAGTGGAGGTGCCTCACTCTTGCTTCTCCAGCCACATCCTGCTGACTGAACACCAGCCCCTTGAACTTAGGTCTCGAGCCAAGGGACCCAAAGACCAACACCAGTGGTTTGAGCAGATTCCTCCGGGCAGGACCACACAGGGGACCATCCCTTTACACCTGCCCCCTCAATTCCTAGGGCCTCACATTCCCATTGCTTCTGCTAGAAATTTCCTCTTCTTGAGATGGAATTAGATCACGCTGCTGGCACCAGAGCCTCATTCATGTGCGAGGGCTGCCGTAACACAGCTCCACAAACAGAAATGTGTTACGTCCCAGTTCTGGAGGCCTGAGGACCAGAGTCTGGTCCAGGCCCGTATCCCGGCATTCCAGGCATGGCCAGCAGTCCTTGGCGTTCCTTGGCTCATGGCAACACCAGTATGGTCTCTGCTTTCATGTTCCTATGGTGTTCTCATGCACGTGTCTGTCTGTGTAGCCAAACTTCCCCTTTCATAAGGATACCGGTCCTTGAGATCGGATTAGGTTCTATACAAATGACCTCTTTTTAACTTGATTACCTCTAAAAAGATCCTCTCTCCTAAATATAGTCACACTCTGTGCTCGCTTGGAAGTCTTGGGCATTAGGACTCCAACATCTTTGTGAGAATTCAGTTCAGCCCATAGCAGACCTCCATGGGATCCAGAATGGACCACCCAAGGCAGCCCAGTGAGCACATGGGAACCTACAAACCCAGATCCCTGGGACCTACAAGTGCAGGCCGGCTGGCCGGAGAGGTGTGCCGCAGCAAAAATGGCTACGCGGGAGGAAGAGGTAGCCTGACAATAAAGAGGGAGCATGATCCCTCCTCCACAGAGAACCTTAGAGGAACTTGGAAACTCTTGAGCTTGATCACAAGGATTCAGGAAATGGCACTTCTTAAAGATGAGTGTTAAGGTGATAGACTTTGGGGGGATCTCCTTCATGACCACAAAGTAGGGAGCCCACACTGTGATGGTACAAAGCTCTGCCTACCTTTCTGAGCCTAACTGTAGATGTGTCAAGATGGTGGGGAAATAGCACCAGGCCTGTGAACTCTAAGTCCTTGATTGAGGGGCTCTTATGAAAACTGAAGCCAACACAGAGGAAACGGACATTCCCAAAACATTGTTTGAGCTCCTGGATCAAGCCATTCCTGAAGTTAACACTACTCTCTCTTCAACTCTACCAGTCATTAAGTCTCTCTGACAAATACAATAGCACAGGGCAGAGTGCCCCCAAAGACCTTTTAGCTACATCCACAGCCTCCTTTCTCTACTCTGTAGGAAAAAAGGAGCCAAGTAATCTTCATTGCAGGGTCTGGATTTGCCAAGAGACCAGAGTGAAACAGACGCTATCAAGACCCATATGCCAGAGCTGAAATTGTGAGCTTCATAGAAGTTCCTGAAGCCCCTGCCAAACATATCTGCACCCCCTTTTGTTCTTCACGTCCCCTGCAGGCCAGCCGAGGGCCATTACTGCACGGGCCAAGCACCCAGAAGGCACGCCAGTATCACATGCCCGCCCTGACAGGCCCAGAGCAGCACCAGGGATTGTTTGACTGTAATTGGCACTAAGATTTTGGTATCAACAGAGCCCGTTCCATCTTGAGTTGTCTATTAAAAAAAGAAAGAAAGAAAGAAATGGAATTTAAGATACATAATTGTGTTAGTCATGAAGAATAATGACATTAAGAGCCGTTTTGCCTAGACATTTCCACACAAACAACATTATGCCAAGACAGTCTGTCCTGAAGCCCTGACCATAAGCGAGGCCTGGAACCTTGTGGACGGCGATGTCTGAGGGATGTGTCTGGCGTGGTCCTGGGGCAGGGGGGCGTGCGGCTCACAAGGCATTTCCCCAAACATCACAAGTTTTTCCATTTCTGTGTACCAACTATTAACTTATTCTTTTTCCTTAAACAAGAATATATGTTTTATGGACATAAAGATACTGAAAAGGGAAACTTTATATTGCCACCATGAAACTATTGGTTATGTGATAGTTGCATTTTTTTCTAAAAAATAATTATATTTTTCCCAGGAAATACAGGACTGTACCTGGGTCCCGTTGCCTGTTTTTGTCTATTCTGTAACCTGTAGAACATTCTGGAAATACTGGGTTGGCTGCTGGATTGAGGCACTGCCATCACCAGCCCTACAGCCATGGCCCGGCAGCTCGTCCAGGACCCATCCAGAGAAAATGCTCCCCAGAGGCAGAGAAGACAAAATTGCTCCCTCTCCAACCCCACTGGCTGTTGCAAGAGCTCCCAGCTCTAAGCACCCCCAGGAGGAAGGAGCAATACCACTTATCTAAGACGCAGTTAAAGAACAGATGGTGTAGGTCAATCTTCCAAGATACAAATAGGTCATTTCGTTGCCACATCAGTGACTCCTGGCTTCAACAAATATTGACTGAACACCTATGATGTATGTACACAGTCAGGAGGTTAGTCCACACGCACGCATGAATATGGAGCAGTCCCTGCAACTGAGTGGATTTGCAATGCATGACTGAATTTAAAAAGCAGATTATGGGGCACCTGGTGGCTCAGTCAGTTAAGCATCCGACTCTTGATTTTGGCTCAGGTTGTGATCTCAAGGTCTTGGGATTGAGCCCCAGGTGGGGCTCTGCACTCAGCACAGAGTCTGCTTGAGGATTCGCTCCCTCTCCATCTGCTCTCCACCCTCTCTCCCTCAAATAAATAAATAAATAAATAAATAAATAAATAAATAAATAAATCCTTAAAAATTAAATAAAAAGTAAAAAGCAGATTATGATGAAAATACATACATTTTCCTCGCTTTTTAAATTCCAACTTTTCTATGTATTTCAATGCATGTACAAACATATGCACCTTTGCACATGTCCTAGAATAACATGTACACGGGTAAGTGTGGATGAAGATGTTGCTGCAGCACTGCTGGTAATAGGTACACGTGATTAGGGTTGTGGCTAGTTAACTGATCACAGTTAGTTGACTATATGCATGTTAATAAAGGCTACCGTGTCAGGCACTCAGCAGCAGGGGCAGACCACACAGTGCCCCTTACTGTTAACTCCATGCATAGTAACACCACCAACACCTGCAGGCAAACAAGAACTGAACGTTTATGCACCTGGAAGTCCACCTCACCAATAGCAGCAGGGTGTTGGCAGTGGATAAACACCCCAGACCCTCATCCTTCAACTAGGGTGAGTCCAGGATGTGCCTGGCTATCTCCAGGGTCCCCTCCACAGGACGGGAGAGCCCCACTATCCACAGTGAACACCAGCTGGGTGGCATGCCCTACGCTGACTTCCTCCCATCGTTGCTTGGCTTCCCCCCACCAACGCTGCTTCCCTCCCAAAGTTTCCAGACATCACCTTGCAACTAAGCTACATTGGTTTTTGGTTTGGGCTTTTTTCTATTTAACAATAATTTTTATTGACATGCATGTCTCTGAATCTGGCCTGAACCAGCACATGGTACTGAGGCTTAGAATAATCTGAAGAGGTCCTGTATGGGAACCTCATAGGTCTTGATATTATTTAAGCCCTCCTGTCTGACTTTTATGTGAACTCTTTTATTTTTTAAAATTCAATTAGCCAACATATAGTACATCATTAGTTTCAGGATGTATTGTTTAATAATTCATCAGTTGTGTATAACACCCAGTGCTCATCTCACACGTGCCTTCCTTTGTGCCCGTCACCCAGGTATCCCACTTCCCCAGCCCCCCTCCCCTCCAGCAACCTATTTGTTTAGGGACTCATGGTTTTTCTCCCTTTCTCATGACTTACCATTCAGTTTTCCCTCTCTTGTTCCAAGATCCTTTGTGCTATTTCTTCTTTTCTACATATGAGTGAAACCATATAACTGTCTTTCTCTGATGGACTTACTTCACTCAGCATAATACCCTCCAATTGCATTCATGTTGATGTAAATGTTAAGTATTCATCCTTTCTGATGCAACTAAGCCACTTTGACTTGAATCCCCATCTCAGGTTTGCTCTGGAAGGACTAAGCCAAGACACTATGGCATAGGGATACCACTAGATAATATGCAGAAACTTTAAAAGAATGATGTAGCATGCTAATATACTAATATGGAAAGATCTCTGTGAAATATTCTAAAAACAGAAAAATGCTAATCTGCAGAAAATCCATATGGTTTTCTTTAAAGCACATACAAAATTATGACAGACTTTCTGTGGCCGCACACACACATACACATGTAAATATGTGGAAAAGTGTCCAGAGGACCCAATTGTTGACAGTGGTTTACTCAGTAAAATGGAGAGAGTAAAAAGACACTTGAGTTTTTACAAAACAAATGTATCAATTTACTGCTTGAGTCATGAAAAGTTGATTGTAAAAGTCTCAGGGCAGAGTATGTATGTAGTTGGACACACATATGCATAAATGCGTGTACACACATCCATACAGACCCCACTCTGTGTGTACATATTTGTCCATATACCAAGACACTGCGTCTATGTGTGTATTTGTGTTCACATTGGAGCAAGTCTGCAAATCCAGAGAGGGGGACACCCGATTGCTTATAGCGATTGCTGACGGGGTAGGAATGGGAACACCCTACACGGTATCAGCTTTTCACTTTCCACACCCCGTGACATGAGACTCCAACAAGCACCTCCTGCCCTTAACATCTGACGAAGGAATATGATTTTTAAGATGCTGACACAAATTCAACCTCTGTGCAAGCATCGCTGGTGACATAACTTCCCCCCAGCTCAGGGAATAAATATTTTAATGATTTATTCACACAGAGGAGCCCCAACTCCTGTTTGAAGGATGGAATTGCCAGTATTGAGAGCAAAGACCACTACAGATTTATATGGAAAATGCTGCCCTCGGAGAGCCCAAACCCTGGCAATGGTTCAGGTATGTTTAAGGCCATTTTAACCTCCTGCAGACTGAAGAAACTCTCAGAGAATCTCCTCCTCTGAGTCAGATGCACAGCCCTCACTTAGGCTCACTGACCAGACCTCCTGTTTCAAAAAGTCATGAGGATCTATGTTCTAATTGCTCTCCCTTCGTGGTGAAATAATTCAAACATTCCATTCCCTTCCAGAGTGAAAACAAGAGCTAAATTTAAATGCAATAACTTAATGATGCATCTGCAATCCCAAGCAGCCAACAATCTATCAGAAAAAAATTAAAAAGATCAGCCCATTCCAAATATAGGAAAGATTCACACACAGGCATATCACTCCTCTCTGTAGCTTTCAACCCCAGAACAACCAAAATTTAAAAAAAAATTCAAAAAAGTATTAAGCTCTTGGAATAATCTGCCTGTTACCCCTAAGAGAACAGAGTGACTTCTGGGCCTCATAGGCCATGTAAAATAAATGAATTTGCAAGAATTTTACACCAGTAATAACCTACATCACTCAGTTCAGAACATCCTCTTTGAAAGTATTCTTAATGACACAATTTGTCTGTTGAAGGCATGCAGATAAACATCTCTCATTATAAATGATATCCACTGAAGAAACAGACACTGTTATATAGATAATGATGAAAGAGAAAGGGCTTTTGAAATATTTTCTAGGCATATTCCCACCTCCAAGGGCCCTACATTTACTAAGAGAATGATGAAATGTTTTTGGCTCCGTAGTAATGAGAACAAATGGTTACCAAGAACATATCCTATATCTGAAACAGCTGAGTTTCACACACAGACTCTTTCTGCCTCCTGCCAGAAAAATGAACACATAAAATAGAAATCAGGGGATTGGGTGTGAACTTAAATCTACTGAACACATACTGGCTGAGTCCATTCCTACCACCATCATCACCAGCCCTACCACAATCACTATGATTTCTACTACCATCACCATCACTACCATAACCATCATCATCACCACCATCCTGTTTATGAGACTCAGATCCATTATTTTATCAGGACCAACCCCAATACCACACCTAGGCAGGGGCATCAAAAGTTCACATGGTTCACCTTCTGCTAAATGCACAAAATGCTTGACTAACAACCATAGCAACCACTGCCTAGGCAGCCACTTGCCACACAAAAGCCTTTTGCAGAAAGAAGCAACTGTTCTTCTTACCCCGTAAAGTCATCTCATGATCATATTGTGTAAATCACTGCCCTGTGTCTAAATCATGCCTCAACACAAGAACTCTCAAACCAAATAGTGAGTAAAAGAGTGAGTAAGCCAGCCCTGAGTTCTCTCCTGAACTCTGCCTCGTGTTTAGGTGTAGCTCAAACTCAAAACTGAGCTTTGGTCCAAAACTGAATCTGAATCTTACCCATAAACCTGATTTTTTTTCGATCTTTCTCATCTGAGGAAGTGGGGCTTTCCCCTCCATTATGTCATCTCTGCCAGCAACCTGAAAGCCATGTTTATCACCCCTTCTCACTCCGCTGCCCATCCAGCCCATCACAGCAACTGGCAAATCCTACCGCCCCAATGCATCTAGAAGCTCTCCAGTGTCCTTCACTTCCACTGCTAATGCCCTGGTCTGAGGCACCACAGCTATGCATCCAGACTACATGGTGGCCTCCGAATGCTCCTTGCTACTACACTCCCTTCATCCCCACACAAAATTTAATATAATCATTTTAGAAGGCAAATTTGATCATGTCACTCTCTTACCTAAAACATGCCACTGCTATCTGGCCACTGCTCATAAGATTTAAAACCCGTATCCATAGCCTATAAGGTTGTGAATGCCTGCCCTGGCCTCCTCTCCCCAATTTGCATCTAAACAACCACTTTTCATGCATTCAGCCCTTTATTGCCCCTGGGCCTTTGCACTGCCATTCACTCACGACACTGCTATCTCCACAAGAGTACAGACAGTTGTTTTATTCACCATTCAGCTCTTCTCAGCTAACTGACATACAGCTGGTACTGATAAACATGTCTTGAATAGACCATTAAACAAGGAAGTGATGGATACAACCCCCAACTGGCACAGGGAGGTAGAACCTCAGAAGGAAGAAAGGACAACTCACCACAAAGTTCTACCGCTGGGTTCCTAGTCTCAGGACACAAAGTGGGAGATTTCAGAATGGGTCTTCCAAAGACTGGATCTGATCAAATGTGTCTTCTGGACAAACAGGCTTCAGGTATGATGAGTCATTTTAAACTGTAAAAAAAAAAAAAAAAAAAAAGTGTATGATCTCCCATCACAAAAGAATGACTTATAAGTTGGCTTTTCTGCCTCTTTCAGCTTCCTCTATGGCTCGGATGCTGGGAAAGTCAGGGAAGACACTATCACTTTCCAGTTCATAGCACTGAGAGGGCTAAGTGACAGAGCTGAGACTTCACACGTGGCCTTCCCAGCCTGACACCTTTCTTTCCCTTCCACCAAATTTCCTGGTGTGGAATAGTGCAAAAATACATACACACCCTGACACAAAGCTTTCATCCTGCTTGGAGTAAAATTCCATGCTCCTGAATGTGCCAAGAGAAATTGTGGGTCAGGCTAATTATCCCTCCTTGTCTAAGGGTGACATGCCACTGCTGATGGCAACAAGGGATAGAATGGAGACCACAAACTGTGTGGACTTGCTCTATACATATCCTTAATTATATAAATATGACTGATGTCCCATGGATTACAAGAAGTGTTACCATAAGTCAAATTAATGAATAAAAATCAAGATAAAAAACAATGAGCTGCTTGCAGCAAACTCTCAAGGAATTCCCATCTTGCCACCAAACATTTAAAAATTAGAAATTCCTACATTTCAGTAGACCTTCAACTAACATAAATAATCAAAATATCAAAAGTTCTTGTACTTTTTTTAAAAAAGATTTTATTTATTTATTCATGAGAGACACAGAGAGAGAGAGAGAGAGGAACAGACACAGGCAGAGGGAGATGCAGGCTCCATGCAGGGAGCCCAATGTGGGACTCAATCCCGGGACTCCAGGATCAGACCCTGGGCTGAAGGTGGCGCTAAACCGCTGAGCCACCCAGGGTGCCCCTAGTTCTTGTACTTTTATTTTGTTAACGTTTTTAAACTTTGTAGAATCACAGAATAAAATAAGTTGACTTATCTTAGGCTTTATCCCAAAATTTTTAAGTGTCCAGTGTCCACAGTAACTATGTGGGTAGGGGAAGAACACTTTGAAGCAATTTGGGCTTCAGCCTGAAATTCAGAACTGAAACACAGTCTGTATGAGCAAAATCCAATTTATTTCAATATAGCAAGCATTTTCTGAGTAGCTACCAAGTTCATGGCAGTTGTTAGACCCAAACATAAATAAGATTGAGTTTTTCCAGGACCCACAGTCTGACAAGGGAGGCCAGAACATGCATGTATAACTTTATTCAAGCTAGACTTTAATAAGATTTAGAATGATGTGCAGACGAGATACAAGGGGGAGATGTCTAGACAGGAGATTGGAGTCTTATTTCCTGAGGCATTTAATGAGAGAGTCAGGACACAGAGCAGCAGGTACAGCTCAGAGCAGTGAGGCACCATAATAAGCATCTGCCTGTGTCAACTCCTCCCCAGACCACATGCATAATGTAGATAGTTGGGCATTTGCCCACATGACCCTCAAATTAGGCAGAAGCCTGGAAATTTCATTTTGGTAGAATATAATAATCATAAGCAATATATTCATATATTGACATTAGGAAACTCCACCCCAAAATGTTTAGTTCCCTGTAATTACCCTGGAATGAGCCCCCCACAAACAAGCTACATTGGCATCCACCAAGCCATCTAGACCTTCGTCCAAAACCAAATACCAACCAAGATTACTCACTGCATTAAAAAACCTCCAATATGGAAGATTATAATCTAAGTACATAAAAATAAAAGCCAGAAGAAGGAGATAGTGCAGGCACCCAAGCAAAACTTTACAAACAGAAAGAGAACAAGATGCTATGAAAGGAGCAATGAGAGACAAAAAGGATTCTTGTATATGAAAAAGATAGTTGCTTAAATGGATTTTGACTTAAATGGCATATATAGAAGATGAGGTTAAGGAAATCTCCCAACATGATATAAAACATAAAAGAAAAAAGATTTTAAAGGTCAATCCAGGACGTTCAACTTTTACTAATAAGATTTCCAGAAAGAGAAAGTGTACAGAAATTTAGGAAATATGAAAATTTCTATATTAAAGGATTTCATGAGTGGGCTACAAAATGGATGAAAAGAAACCCACACCAAAGAGCATCATGAGATTTGAAAAGATAAATGATAAAGAGAAAATCTTGAACACTTTTAGTAAAAAAAAAAAAAAGAAAAAGTGAAATTTTTAAAAGGAATTAAAGGTTAGGGCATCAAACTTCTCAGCAGCAATCTTGGAAGCCAGCAGAATGCCTTTAAAAATCAGATTGAACATTATTTCCAATTTAAGATTCTATACTCAAAAAGCAGTTGATCAAATGGGAAGACAAGGGAAAGATATCGCCATACATGTAAAGGATCATAAAATTTGCTTCCAATGTATTCTTCCTTAGGAAATTACTGGAGGATATGTTGCAGTAAAATAAGCAAGAAAACCCTAAAAGAAAAAGCCTTAGAATCTGAGAAACAGTAGATCCTACTACACAATGACAAAGAGAAACTCCAGGGTGATAGTTGAGCCCCAAATCTTGACTAACCAGTTTGGAGCAAGAAGACAGAGAGTTTTACAAGTGAAGTATCATGTGAGAAGGAGACTCAAGAAAAGTTTTTGATATGTCAAAATGGGAAAGAATTTTCAGTATATGGATTGCAAATGACACTATGAAAAATAAGGTAATTAATAACTTCAGGAAAAGTAAAAAGCCATGCAAGGAAAGAAATGTAATCACAGGGAAGCCTTGGTGGCTCAGTGGTCGAGCATCTGCCTTTAGCTCAGGGCATGATCCCAGGGTGGCAGGATCAAGTCCATCATCAGGCTCCCTTCGAGGAGCCTGCTTCTCCCTCTGCCTATGTCTCTGCCATTCTCTGTCTCTCGTGAATAAATAAATAAAATCTTAAAAAAAAAAAGAAATGTAATTACAATCACTAATTGCTTCTAGTTAATCATACATACATAATAACAATGTAAACACTCACTATTATCTTTACTAAAGTAGCAACTTAACTGTATGTGTAGGTTGGGGTGGGGTCTAAAAGAATTAAATCTTCATCTACCACAGGACTTTTGAACCTCAGCACTACAGATATCTGGGGCTAGATAATTCTTTAGTGAAAAGTTGACAGGGTAGGAGGAAACGGCTGGTATTATACACCTTTAGCCATTATTAACTTTTTAAATTGTGTGCATGTACTTTATATTTTAGCATGCAGTTGGAGGTCAAAAAAAAAAAAAGGCATGCTTGCATCCACTTTGGGAACTCACTGAAATCTTCATGTATGAATCTTGTTTCAAAAGAAATCTTACATTATTACATTAACTCACTTGATATGCTCCTGTCTTTCCTCTAAGTTACATGAAACAAATAGTTATCAAGTAATGTCTTTTTATAAAATATCTATATGTCTCCTAAAATCATCTAATGCAACATTTTTGGTCCACCTACTACCTTGTGGTAATGACTGCAATAAGCAATGAAAAGCATGAGGAGGTCTTGGCACACAATCAAATGGGCCAAAAGGAAAGTGGAGCAAAGCACAGAGACCTCTAGTGAGAGCCCTGCCCAGCAGAACATGTGTGACTACTTCATTTCTAAACAAATCACCTGAGGCCTTACAGCCACCAACCTACACTCTGTCTTGTCCCTCTAATAAATTGTATTCTCTCAGAGAATAGTTAAGGTTAACATAAAAAAATAATATGGAGAAGTGTGATAACTTGCAAGTTATGAAAATATTTCCTAATTCTATAAAAAAGAAAAAAAATCAGGTAGGACAATTGTACCCAGCCTCTCAGCATTTAGCAAATGTTGGTGCTCTCAGCATAGAAGTACTAAATCCACCTCTTTTTCTCCATTTGTCTTTCTGGGCTCTGAGACTCCACTTCTTCAAATACCCTTTACCCTTTGCTCTCTGGTCCTCTCCCGCCCCCTCATCAAAGTGGCTCCACTGTCTCTCCATCCCACTAGGCTGACTGGAGAATGTGTTAATGATGATAAAGCACGAAGAACTACCCTATCTGGTTACATATGCAGTATGATTATTATTAATTCAAAACTGGTCCAGCAAGATAATGCCTTTGAGAGTTTGTGTATAACCAACTTTAACGACTCTGAAGCAAAATTGAATAGAGAGCTCAACTATCGCTTTGTTTAAAGTTTTGATTAACAGAGCTGTTTGGGCAGATAGGGAAAGAAAAGCAATGATTTATTGATGCACATTTTACTGCTGCTTCCTCAAATGCCAAACAACATAAAGCTCTGCCCACCTGCTCTGCCCATAAACATGTTCATCATGGAGTGCAAAATAAATCCTTCCGCCATGAGAGAAGGTCCAGCTCTTGCCGTTTAATATTAGGAATAAATTCAGAAAAATTCTCAACAAGATACTAGCCAATAGGATACAACAGTACATTAAGAAAATTATTCACCATGACCAAGTAGGATTTATCCCCGGGACACAAGGCTGGTTCAACACTCGTAAAACAATCAATGTGATTCATCATATCAGCAAGAGAAAGACCAAGAACCATATGATCCTCTCATTAGATGCAGAGAAAGCATTTGACAAAATACAGCATCCATTCCTGATCAAAACTCTTCAGAGTGTAGGGATAGAGGGAACTTTCCTCGACATCTTAAAAGCCATCTACGAAAAGCCCACAGCAAATATCATTCTCAGTGGGGAAGCACTGGGAGCCTTTCCCCTAAGATCAGGAACAAGACAGGGATGTCCACTCTCACCACTGCTATTCAACATAGTACTGGAAGTCCTCGCCTCAGCAATCAGACAACAAAAAGACATTAAAGGCATTCAAATTGGCAAAGAAGAAGTCAAACTCTCCCTCTTCGCCGATTACATGACACTCTACATAGAAACCCCAAAACACTCCACCCCAAGATTGCTAGAACTCATACAGCAATTTGGCAGTGTGGCAGGATACAAAATCAATGCCCAGAAATCAGTGGCTTTTCTATACACTAAAAATGAGACTGAAGAAAGAGAAATTAAGGAGTCAATCTCATTTACAATTGCACCCAAAATGCACTAGGAATAAACCTAACCAAAGAGGTAAAGGATCTATACCCTAAAAACTATAGAACACTTCTGAAAGAAATTGAGGAAGACACAAAGAGATGGAAAAATATTCCATGCTCATGGATTGGCAGAATTAATATTGTAAAAATGTCCATGTTACCCAGGGCAATTTACACGTTTAATGCAATCCCTATCAAAATACCATGGACTTTCTTCAGAGAGTTAGAACAAATTATTTTAAGATTTGTGTGGAATCAGAAAAGACCCCGAATAGCCAGGGGAATTTTAAAAAAGAAAACCATAGCTGGGGGCATCACAATGCCAGATTTCAGGCTGTACTACAAAGCTGTGGTCATCAAGACAGTGTGGTACTGGCACAAAAACAGACACAGAGATCAATGGAACAGAATAGAGAACCCAGAAGTGGACCCTCAACTTTATGGTCAACTAATATTCGATAAAGGAGGAAAGACTATCCACTGGAAGAAAGACAGTCTCTTCAATAAATGGTGCTGGGAAATTGGACATCCACATGCAGAAGAATGAAACTGGACCACTCTCTTGCACCAGACACAAAGATAAACTCAAAATGGATGAAAGATCTAAATGTGAGACAAGAATCCATCACAATCCTAGAGGAGAACACAGGCAACACCCTTTTTGAACTCGGCCACAGTAACTTCTTGCAAGATACATCCACGAAAGCAAAAGAAACAAAAGCAAAAATAAACTATTGGGACTTCATCAAGATAAGAAGCTTTTGCACAGCAAAGGATACAGTCAACAAAACTACAAGACAACCTACAGAATGGGAGGAGATATTTGCAAATGACATATCAGATAAAGGGCTAGTTTCCAAGATCTATAAAGAACTTATTAAACTCAACACCAAAGAAACAAACAATCCAATCATGAAATGGGCAAAAGACATGAACAGAAATCTCACAGAGGAAGACATGGACATGGCCAACATGCACATGAGAAAATGCTCCGCATCACTTGCCATCAGGGAAATACAAATCAAAACCACACATGAGATCCCACCTCACACCAGTGAGAACGGGGAAAATTAACAAGGCAGGAAACCACAAATGTTGGGGAGGATGTGGAGAAAGGGGAACCTGCTGCACTGTTGGTGGGAATGTGAACTGGTGCAGCCACTCTGGGAAACGGTGTGGAGGTTCCTCAAAGAGTTAAAAACAGACCTGCCCTACGACCCAGCAACTGCACTGCTGGGGATTTACCCCAAAGATTCAGATGCAGTGAAACGCCGGGACACCTGCACCCCGATGTTTCTAGCAGCAATGGCCACAATAGCCAAACTGTGGAAGGAGCCTCGGTGTCCATCGAAAGATGATGGATAAAGAAGCTGTGGTCTATGTATACAATGGAATATTCCTCAGCCATTAGAAACGACAAATACCCACCATTTGCTTCGACGTGGATGGACCTGGAGGGTATTATGCTGAGTGAAGTAAGTCAATCGGAGAAGGACAAACAGTGTATGTTCTCATTCATTTGGGGAATATAAATAATAGTGAAAGGGAATATAAGGGAGGGAGAAGAAATGGGTGGGAAATATCAGGAAGGGAGACAGAACATGAAAGACTCCTAACTCTGGGAAACAAACTAGGGGTGGTGGAAGGGGAGGAGGCCGGGGGGTGGGGGTGAGTGGGTGACGGGCACTGAGGGGGGCACTTGACGGGATGAGCCCTGGGTGTTATTCTGTATGTTGGCAAATTGATCACCAATAAAAAATAAATTTATTATTTAAAAAAAGGAATAAATTCAGTTCACTTCAACCATTTACTACAAGGTTCTCTACATAGAAAAGATGAAAAGGAATCCACTAGTCCTTCAACCAGCATGAACTTACTGACATTTTAACATTTTTTATTTCAACTACTATTTGATGTCTACAAACTGAAAATGCCACAGTTATGCTCATTATCTAATTACCTTCATTATCTAAAGGCTTCAGGATGCTCAACCTGGTGTCATTAGCCAGGTTTAAAGAATTGGAAAACGCTTCCCAAAAATGGAATACAAAGCAAGAGTGAAAACTTCCCGTGGAAGCAACATAACTTTGACAATGTGCTGTTTCTAGCGTCAATTATGGGAGTCAACCAAGCCAACGTCGACTCCGACTCCGTTTCGAGGGGAACAGATTTCCTGAGGGAGCGGGGAGAGTGGACAAGCAGGGCCCCAACCCTGCAACAGGTGAGACTGCTCTGCCTTCCGTGCCGAGAGCCACAGCCAGCTGTGAGTTCGGGTTTGCTGGCCCTTGGGCCGTCTCCTTCCTAACGTGAAATTAGCCTGGGGACAGGTTCCGAACACCGCAGCCGTCGGAGCCACAGTTAAGAGCCAGCAGCTGCAGGGCCAGGGCTCGTCACAAGCTGAGGTTGCCAAATGCCGCCCCCTCCGTCCCTCACCCCACGAGGGCAGATCTCCGCTCTCCAGCCAGGTGCCTCGAGGAGGCTGGCTTTCTGCCTCAGTGTCCCGGTCACGGCGCGTGAGCCATCGGACGCTTCCCCACACCCCTGGAGGTACTTACAAAATGCCAGGGATCGACGCACTAGCGGGTCAGACGCGTAGCCAAGGCCCCCAGACAGCGCGAGCTTCCTACCTTCCGGATCCAGCCTCTCTGCGACTCCGAGGCTTGGGCTGGGCATCAAACTGGGAGACTATTTACTTATTCATGGGCTGCCCGAGCCGGCCGGGAACTGCTTTGTGTCAGCTGAAGAGGATGGTAATTCAATCTCCACATGGGGACTGCGCAGCACAGGGCACAGCTGGCATAATGAGTCACGCAGATAGAAAGAACGCGGCTTTCAGAGCCACCGGGAGAAGTCGGTTTTGACAATGGGTGACGTTACAGGACACAAGCTTCTTTGCCTCGACATCTGAATCTCCCCCCACTAAACATTCCCGTGAGATGCACAACAGGGAGGGAATCACCTGTGGGGTTGCACCCTGGGGAGAAAAAGCAGAGCTGCAGAGTGGGCTGCCCGCTCCCTTGACAGGGGTGTGTACATTTGGAGAGACAAGAGGTAGAAATGTTCAGAAATCAGCAGGAATCATCCAGAAACGATGAAGCCAGAGGGAAGCGTCCAGCCATTCCAAGGGTTTACTATTATAGTTTGGGGCTTTATGTACATTAGCACAGTAACTCTGGGGGCTCTGGCACCCAGTAATCATGACATCAAGAAGTTGTGGAGTCCAGGGCACCGGTGGCTCAGTGGTTGAGTGCCTGCCTTTGGCTCAGGTTGTGATCCCGGGGTCCTGGGATTAAGTCCTACATGGGGCTTCCCACAGGGAGCCTGCTTCTTCCTCTGCCTGTGTCTCTGCCTCTGTGTGTGTGTCTGTGTGTCTTTCATGAATAAATAAATAAAATCTTTTTTTAAAAAAAAGTCAGACTCCGAAGAATGGCCCCACAGTGACAGCTAAGAAGAATCAAGTCGGGAGGGGGTTCTAACCACCCTGGTTCCCAGAGCTCCTTGACTAGGGGAACCCCTCTCTTCATTCCCCTTGCTGCTACTGCTCCTGCCTCCTGGCAACATTTTCTCAAGATTATAAAATCTGCATTTCATCCGACGTCCTGGTTTCGGCCACAGAGGTCTGGCTACCAACCATCCACCCTACTGCAAGCCCCTTCCTCTCTTCACTCCCCCACTCTTGCAGCTTGGACCCTGCCCTGGGAACCCCTCCTCCCCCAGGGGATAGATGCACTCATTCTCTGCCTCTGGCAGCCCCAACAAACCGCATCCATAAGTTGGCCAGGAGTCCACTTTCCCTGCAGCACCTTCACAGCTGCTCAGGAACCACAATTCAAGCAGGCCAGGGCTTGGACTTGCTGCTGCCCCCCTGCAGACCACCTGCTCCAACAGGGTGGGGGCCCTGCCTCCTAGTTCTGTGCTTATATTCTAAGCACCTACACCATGTCAAGCCAAAGTAGCTGCTCAGGCATGTGCAGAAAAATAGCAAATGAATGAGGCCTTTGACGTCAATATGCATGTCTTGGACTGTGCATGAGTCAGGACGGGCTACGCTATGCTGTGGTAACGAACAACCTCAAATGTCCATGGCCTGAAATGGTGGAGGTGTATTTCCCACTCACACTCTGTGTTTGTGGGGCATCCACTGGTGCTCTGCTCACATCGTCCTCATACTGGGACTCAGATTGCTGAGCTAGGAATAGAAAGGAGGACAGTGTTTATAGTGGTATAAATAAAACCTCTATACTACATGGCCATGGGAATTCTGCACTGGCACATTCTGTGGAGCAAATCTTCACATTTTGCCCACCCCGCCCCCCTTCTTGTCCTCAGGTTCAGGCACAGACATCAGCCCCCTGAGGAAGCAGCTGGATAAAGGCCACCCCGACACACATACTTTAAAATGCTTAGTGTTAGGGATCCCTGCGTCGCTCAGAGGTTTAGCGCCTGCCTTTGGCCTGGGGCGTGATCCCAGCGCCCTGGGATCGAGTCCCACATCAGGTTCCCTGCATGGAGCCTGCTTCTCCCTCGGCCTATGTCTCTGCCTCTCTGTCTCTCTCTGTCTCAAATAAATAAATAAATAAATAAATAGATAGATAAATAAATAAATAAATAAATAAATAAATAAATAAATAAATAAATAAGGATGAATGAATAAAATAACATATTACACTGGAGAAACCACAATATTTTGGTGTAAATAATCGTAAAATTAATGAATTCAGGAAGCAGTTCCGCTCAAGTGAAGTAGCTCTGGAATCATGTAATAAGTGTAACATAGTAACAGCAGAAGCTTTGGGGCATGTATAAAGAATCCTGAAATTAGTGAAGGTGGAGGAATTGCCCTAGTGTTCTCAGCACAATTTGCTGGGATTAAGTATTTATAACATTTGATCAGAACCAGTCCTGAGGAATAACAGAATGAGCCAGGGCTTTGGTAGCTCAGTGTAAACACCCACTCATGAGAATGGGGAGAAAGAATGTGTACAGCACCTGTGCCCTGTATCATGTGAGCTCTACTGACTTCGCCTATTAATATTTTTTAAGGTGTTTTGATTATTTGGTGAACTTGCTGAATGTGTTAGCATTAGATAGATAGGTTGAGAAAATCAGGTTTTGCAGTAAACAAAATGACTACAGGTTATAACGACCCCTGAAACCTAACCCCAACCCTTGCCTTCTTAAGAGATCTCAATGTTTCACCCTTCTGATTTCTCCAGGGTCTCCCTGGACCAATACATATTAAAGTGGGATATTTTGAAATGTCCCACTGGTTGGGATCTGCTGGCTAGCACCTTCCTAGGCCACCAAGGTGTCCTCCAGCAGGTGGATGGATAAGCAGCCTGTGGTCCAGGAGACAACGGATTGTTATTTCAGCACCAAGATGAAATGAGCTGTCAAGACATGAAACCTTAAATGCACATCACTAAGTGAGAGAAGATGGTCTGAAAAGGGTAAATACTGTATGATTGCAACTACAGAATGTCCTGGAAAAGGCACAGCTATGGAGACAGTAAAAGAGAATTACCTGTCTGGGGTGGGGGGGAGCAGTGGGAAGTGAGGGATGAACACTGAGGATTTGGAGGCAACATGTTCAACCATAAAGGATGAAACAAGTCATCATACATTTGTCCAAACCCACAGAAAGGACAACACAGAGCGAGTCCTAAGAGAAGCCATGGCCTCCGTTTAGTAACAACATACCATCATTGGCTCATCCACTGTAGCAAACGCGCTGCCTTTATACCAGATGTGAGCCCTGGGGAAATTCGGGGCTAGAAGGACAGGGGGTGTAGGAGGACCTCACTTGCTGATCAACCTTTCTATAAACCCCAAACTCATCATTTTAAAAATGTTTATTAATTTTTGTCAAAACTGACCCAAAAAGCACATCACCACCTTAACTGACAACCCACAAGAGTCTTGTGGGTTTCCTCCCCTTCACCACGCTGGGCTCATGTGGACACGCTGGGTGGGACTCCAGGTGTCTGAGTGCAAGGGTTTAGGGCAGTTGTGCTGACTGCCGTGTCCTTGGCCCTCAGGGTGGCGCCTGGCTCACAGACAGGGCTTTGTAAATAGTTGTGCAATAAAAGATTTCATTTTCTATGTTTCCGCTTGGCCATGAATGACAGGGAGAATATTAACAAGTTAAAATTGAAAACGAGATCAAAAACCTCCCCCAGGAAGAGCAGTCACACTGCTACATTCTCCAGAGACACAAGTCAATAAAATGACTTTGGAGAGCAGAAGAAGCACGGGTGGCTCTATAAATCAGTGGTATGCAAGGAAGCCTCTGTGGCCCGCATGTCCGCTCCACGTACGTGGCCCTGTGTGTACCCTGTGCGTGCCCCACTCACCGAGGCCTCAATCCTCTTTGGTCTGAACAATGAACCCTACCTTGAAGCCACGCGCCGTTTGTACGGACAGCACCAGGCCGGCGCCCCTGTGCTGTCCACCCTCCCGAGGGGTTTCTCTGGTCTCTCCCCGATTCTAGTGAGGGAAGAGGGGGAAGGAACCTGCCGCCAAGAACACTCACCCTCACCCAGAAGAAAGGCCCTGAGAGAGTGAGAAAGCAGGGCCACCCCCAGAGACACTGTGTACTGTGCTCAGGGCCAGGAGCAATGCCTTGCACTTAATTAAATGCGTTTACTGCTCACGAGCAATTTCACTGGCTTAATCATCTTCCCTGAAAATTGATTTTGCTCTCACCAAAGGCCCTAGGACAGAACGCGAGGAATCCTCCACCGTGGATGGAGCTTTTCTTCAGCCTAACATCATCTTTACTACCAAACTGAAGCTTAAAGTGTGGTGTTACTTTCTAAAATAAAATTATTTCAGGAAATCGATATTCTGTTTTAATGTTAACTATTACTAGTATTAAAAGCAGCAGCTCACATTCGAGTGCCCATTCTACACCAAGCCCTCTTGCCAGCATCTTGCACAGAGCGTCTGCGTGAACCCTCAGAAGCCCCCACATGGCAGGTGCCTATGCACACGACACGTCGGATGCACAGCCTGGAGAAGTCACTTACCCGGGAGGTGAGGGGTCGGGGTTCAGGGCTCACCACTGCCCAGGAATGAGCAGCCCTGGACACCAGACAGTCAGGAGAGATGGACAGAAAGGGGTGTCAGTCTCCACTGCCAGGGGAAAAAATTATTTTATGATACACAAGAAATACCTAACACCGGCCTTCAGAAACATTACCTTGAAATCTGTAATATTAGCAAACTGCTGCAAAGTTGGGGAGACGCCCAGGTGAAGACCAAGAACGTTACCACAGCCGCACCCCCTGCGCCTCAGACCCGTTATTATAAATGTGGAAAGACCCCCTGTTTTATCCAACAGCAGCTCTGTCCCTGATGGTTTGTTCTGAGCCACTTAAAGATGCCACATCATCGTTACAAGATCACAGGAGTGTCAAACAGTCCTAATTCCCGTGCTGTTGTTTGCCATCTCCAAGAGAGAAAGCTAAATAATTAGCCAGATCATGCCACCCGGCCTGTGCCCTGGGGACCGGCCTCCCCGCCGCTGTAGAAGATGCCTCCTGACAGATGACTTACTTGACATTAAGCCCACCTCATGCCACCTTGTGTTTGGACCTGTACTCTGGCCGCCTCTCCTTTCTCTGCATTGTAATTTTTGCACCCAGTTCTTTTCCCTAATCAGCCTCATGGGCTGGGAGGAGCTCATGGGCCTGGGAATTAATTGGAACATAAAACGGAAAAACAACCTGGGTTTATGTCAGTGCTGGAGTCACGGGGAAGAGAGAGGGTGATCCTGCTGGAGGAGCACTGGAAAGTGAGTCTCACATGAGGACACTCAGTCCCTGATAGCTACCTGGTCCCCATGGTGAGGGGTGCTCAGTAGGGCTGCACCTTACTCGGGCCAACCTCCATGCTGGCAGCCAGCAATCCCCCTGGTGCATCCCATCAGGCCAGGCCCTGGCGCCACCCGCATTGCTCTTCTGTTCCTATGCCCACCACACAGATGGCAAAGTGGAAGTACCTGGGCTCTTGAACCAAGCAGAACCTAGAGTCAATGCCGTGTCTAACCACTGCACTCCACAGCTGCTGCCCCGGTGCACAGACAGTCCTGGCTTAGGGCATAAGAAACAGTGAAGTAAGGGCTGACAGGGGTCACTGCCACGCTCAATGTCACGGACCTTTCCTTATCTTCTCCCAGGACTTCTTCAGCTCCCGGCTTTGCACTAAAGTCTTTCACCGATTATGAGCTCGTCTTGATGCCTGCTGTAAGGTAAGGCTCCAGCTGCATTCCTCTTCACGTGGGATCTGGTTTCCCAACCCCACTGTGGAAGGGCTGCCCTTCCCCTATCCCATGGCCATGGCCCCTGGGTCGGCAACCAGTCAGACATGTGTACGTGGCTCTATTTATGGACGCTGTTTTGTTTCAGTCATGCAGGATGAGTGAGTTCCAGGGGGCTGCACACCTTACCCTGTCCCTGGTGAGAAGTATTGGATTATGCACCTGAATTTGTCAAGACAGTAGATCCCGTGTTCATTGTTCTCATCACACACACACACACACACACACACACACACACACACACAAAAGAAACTTTAGATAAATTTAAAATGCAGACTGATTGTAAGGGAGGAGGTGATCCTCCATCCAGGATGCCCCAGGGGTGCTCCAAACATCAGGGAGGCCCTTGCTCTTCCTAGAGCTCTGAGGTGAGTCCTCAAGGTCAGACTTCTGACTTCCGTTCCCAGAACGCATCACAGCATTTTTACTTTCACAACCGACATGAGCTGGCATCAGGGGACCTCTTCTACACACCAGGCACTGTTTGGACTGTTTGCCTACATTAGCACAGCTAATTCTGGCAGCGACAACCTTACGAATAAAGGCCTATGACCAAAGCCACTCTGAGGACAAGAGGCCGCATGCCTAGAAGTGGAATGGTGCTATGACTACTGGGACCTCAGGCCCCCTCGGGGAGTGAGAGGCTGGCAGGAACCCAACCCTCAAGCCCACTCCATGGCACAAACCCACACCCCTCACCCGACCCTTGTTTGTGAGTGCAAGTCTTGGACTAGACCACGCTAGAATTCCCAATTCTCCACACCTCTGTGACTCTCCATTTCCGATGCTGCCCTCCGTGAGGGCCTGACTGGTGGACCAGCCAGTAGTCCCTAAGATGAAACTGCCCCCCACCAGTGACTGCCTGCCGTTAGTGTCATCCCACTGTTCTGAGAGGAGGGCAGAGCTCCTGCCTGAGTCCTCAACCACACCAGGCCTGAGGACGCATGCTGGCAGAGGACATCAAGGTGCTCATGCTCACCCTGGCCACAGCCAACCAGGCCATTGCGGCACCTCCCTCACGTCCGTGGGATCCACACAGTCAGCCTCGGGAGGAGGAGAGTTGCCCAGGCCGCTGGCAGGCTGAAGATGGAGCCTCTTGGGAATGGTCACAGAATCTGCAGCAAGTGAAGAGTGAGGAAGCTTGCAGGCCAACTGTCAAGCCAAGAGGAAGACCGAAAGTTTCTACCGAAATCATCTCACAGATGAAAAAAAAAAAAACAAATCCCTTAAATGTGGAAGGAAGGAGGGCCTGCCTGGGTCACCTGTCATAGTCAGCGACTTACTCCCAAACTGATGGAACACACATCAGGAACAAGAGAGAGATAGAGACACCGTCCCACCCCAAGGAGCACACACTCCGGCGGGGGTGATGGAGACAACAATCATTCAACAAACAAGACCGTGTCAGCTCACACATGTGCAGGTAGGAAAACAGAATAAGAAGGTGTGAAAGGAAGGGGTGGGGTGAGCAGACAGGCCTCTTGGAGGAGGTGTCCCATAAGGAAAGATTGGAGTGGCGAGGAGCAGTTGGCATGCTGAGACAGGGAGAGAGTGTGTCTCAGGCAGAGGGCACAGCATACACAAAGGCCCTGAGGCAGGATCTCTCACTAAAGATTCCATCTCTCACTGCCAGAGAAGCAAGACTGTTGCTTCCTCCCTTGAGACAAAGGGAAGGAAGTGGAGAGGCAGAGAGGTCTCTAATTTGTTCAGGTAAATCCTTGGAAAGCCCAAGAAGGTGGTAAGAAGATCTCCATCCCTCCACTGCAGTATTAGATAAATCAGCTTTCAGTTCTCAGCCTTTAATCCATCAGAGCAGACATGTGTGTAACCTTGGTTAAAAGGGCAGTAAAACCCGGCCCTGAGATGCAGGCTGCATTTAAAATACAACTGTAGGGATCCCTGGGTGGCGCAGTGGTTTGGCGCTTGCCTTTGGCCCAGGGCGCGATCCTGGAGACCCGGGATCGAATCCCACATCAGGCTCCCGGTGCATGGAGCCTGCTTCTCCCTCTGCCTATGTCTCTGCCTCTCTCTCTCTCTCTCTCTCTCTCTCTCTCTCTCTGTGACTATCATAAATAAATAAAAATTTAAAAAAAAATAAAATAAAATACAACTGTAAAAATAATAATAATAATAATAAAATAAAATAAAATAAAATAAAATAAAATACAACTGTATATAGACCCAGCCTCTACCAGTGGCCTTACCCATTATCCTGCCCAGGAGGATGAGCCAGTAAAAAGAATCTGTGTACACAGAGTGGGAAGATGAAGAGCAACATTAATCCGTGCAAGGCACCACACCTGCATCCACACCCTGTAACGGCGGGTGGTACACAGGAATCTCGGGAGGGACTTTAGGGCCAGTGTGGTCAGCACAGGGATGGGCCCTGGACACCCGAGCATGTGTGACCACAATCACTGCACTGCTTCAGCTCATCCTGAAATAACCCTTTCACAAGGAAGACTTCCACCAAGGCGCTGGGGGACGCTCCCTTCAAGTCTGGCTTGATTCAAACCCTTGACGGACGGCTGTAGCCCATTGGGATGGCAAGTTAGCAAGCCAGAGCCAGCTGACTCTATGCAGATCCTCCCCGGGAGCAAGCTGCTGGAGCCAGCCTGCATCCTTAGCTGCAAAACACGCAGGAACTCGTGAGCCGCCTGTGGACCAGAGGGGGCCTGACATCTGCCCAGGTGGGAGTATTCACCCCAGGGAATTAGGCAAGGACTACAAACCAGTGCTCCCCCACTCTAAGCCAACTAGTTCACCAGAAAGCACACCAGCCCCCTAAAGCCACTTCTCTTACATGGACAAGAAAATACACAAGAATTAGCAATCGTACAGCACAGGTTACAGAGTCACTACCTCTGCACGGCCGGAGCTCACTGCTCCCTCCCTCCAGCACTACTCAGTGCAGCCACGGCACTGTGGGCCCAATGTCCACGTCCACTCCAAATCTAAGTGTTGAAATCCTAACCCCCAATGGTGGCATCAGGAGGTGAGGCCTTTGGGAGGTGATGGACATGAGGGTGGGTCCTTCATCAACGGGATTTATGTTTTTACGAAAGATATCCCAGAGAGCTCCCTCCTCCCGCCAAGTGAAGACACAGTGGGAAATGAGCCATCTGCAACCCAGGAAGGGGTCTCACCAGCGTCCCATCTCAGCTTCCATACCCGGGACTGTGATATACTAATGTCCATTGTCCTGTAAGTCTCCCATCTGTGGGATTCTCCATCCCAGACAGGCTTATAAACATGTCAGCACACTCCATCTCCATGACCAGAGCAATGATGTGGGCGAGCCTGAGACCTACCCCAGTCCAGAGCGATCTTCAAGACTAGGGGGAGTCATGGGCTTCCCTATGGGAATTCAGGGAGCATGTACATGGTCTGCTGATGTGAGAAGCCACTTGGTGACCCAGCTGTAACTCCAAAGCAGCACAGATAAGGATGAAAAAAAAAAAAAAAAAAAAAAAACAAGTCCCAGTTGGTGACATTGAGCCTCTACGTCAAACTGTGCCTAACGGTTTCCTTATCCAGGCTATCAAGTTATGAATCCACCCACTCCCTTTTAATGCTTAAACCACTGTGCTATGCAAATTTTTTTAAATGAGAACCCAAAGGAAACCAAGATTCAAAATAAAGTATTAATGTATGACCAGCTGAGCTGGACTCTAACCCTTCCATGTATCAAGACATTAGTATAGGTATTAATGTCTCTGATGCTCATATCTGTAGAAAAAGACTCCAACCAAGGAAATCATCCTATTGTCTTTTTTCAATCTTAATTGGTTATAGTATCCTTGATAATAGGCTTACTTAATGGAAGTAGATACCGTTTCTCATCTGTATCACTTCATAAAAAAATGTATTAAAATTTTATTTTTAATTTTTTATTTTATTTATTTATGATAGGCACACAGTGAGAGAGAGAGAGAGGCAGAGACATAGGCAGAGGGAGAAGCAGGCTCCATGCACCAGGGGCCTGACGTGGGATTCGATCCCGAGTCTCCAGGATCGCGCCCTGGGCCAAAGGCAGGCGCCAAACCGCTGCGCCACCCAGGGATCCCTTTTTTTTTTTTTTTAATTTTTTATAAAATTTTAAAAATAATAATAAAAGAAAGGAAAGATTTCCAACCAATAGAAATCTAAAACCAAGCCTTTACATTTGGGCCCTCCCTTGTAGAAGGAAGGGATTCATTAAAGCCCTTTCTAATAACTAAATCACTTAATAGCTTGTGCTGTTCTCCCAAGTTTTACAGGGAAAAAAAACAAACAGTACCCCCATCTGAGCACTGGGATCTGTGGACACCCAAGCACATCCACTCGGCAGAGGTGATTAATTTGTACTTGTGCTGCTCTTAATAACTGTCTGTTCCCATCCCATCCTCGGGACATCCTTCCAAAAGATGCCTTAAATGAGCTTTTTTGTTGTTGTTGTTGTTAAATGAGCTTTAAACAAGGGGTAGGGTCATGAAAAAATTATGTTCAAAACAAAATTATACAAAGCTACAGCTGGGAAGAGCCTTGTTCTACTCAAGAACAAGAGGGGAAAAAAAAAAAAAAAACAAGCTCCAGGTCTGGATGATTCATTGACAGTCACCTAGCTAAAGCTCACAGAGCCAGGTCTGGGGTCTCCTGACTCTGGCTCACAACAGCACCAGGCACCCCAGCCAGGGCACTCCAATACCCCAAGGAGGGAAACCGGGGTTTGCTGGCAGCACCCACTCCCACCTCCGGGTCTGGGGGCCAACTTGGCCCACGGGACTCTCACGGGACTCACACCTGTGCACACTGCGTGCCATGTACTCCCGGATAGAAGGGCACCAGCTACGTTCCAGCACAGCTGAGCATGGAGTGCATGCATCACTGCTCAATATCTCCTAATCTTGATGCATCTTTATTTACTCACTTTTCTATAGTAAATAACAAATGAAACAAGTGTCCTCCAGGCTCTCAAGAGAAGATGGTAAGCACATTCTGTGCCCTCTGTGAACTGGACAGAGAATGATGCAGCTCTGTGCCACTCTATGCCAGGTGACCTGACCCTGACTGCCACCAGCACCTCAACAACAGGTTTCTGATGCAGAGATTCCACTTCTGTGAGTTTATCCTGAAGGATGATGATGGATGTGATGGAATCAGCATGTCTTTCAGGATGGTAAACATACCATTGTTCATAGGAAAACAGACACTCCATAGAACCCCCTCAATACACACTCAATCTTTAGACGACATTTCCCAAATATCTCAGCAAAATAAGATTCAAGCTGTAAACTTCTAATGTTACCCATGATGATTTTGGTGAGATGTCTCTACGGGTGATTTAAATTTTTTCTGAATGATTTTCTACACTTTAAAAAAAATTCTACAATAAATGTATATTACTCTACTAATAAGTAAAAACAACCTGAAATCACTGTAATTGTAAAAAGACACAGAACATGCATAGTAATTCTTGCTCCAAAAACAGCCAAGCAGTGAGGATCCTACACGCCAGCTTTCATCCCGATGGCTCAGCAATGTGGGTCCTGTGGTTCTCAGTGGACGTGTGCATGGAGGCCCCATTCTCAGGCACCTACACAACAGCAGCACGTTGGAGGGTTGGGTGTAGGAGGCTGATGGACAAGGGAGTGAGAAAAAACAGAATCATGCTATGTGTATCAGCATCATGCCGGCTTCTGAGCCATGTTAGGCCCTGACTGTGGGGTTTGAGGCAATGCACATTTATTTCTTACAAAATCTATCGATGCAGGTGGTCCCAGGTGGTAGCATATTCCCCCCAACTCAGAGGCCCAGGCCCCTGCCATCTATGACTGCCCCATCCCACAGGACCCTGCAGGGCTCAGTGGCCCCATCACCTGGGCCTGGAGGTCTACACATCCCCTCCATCCTCCTAAAACTCACCCGGACCCAGGCATCCAGGAAATGTGCTCCTAGCTGAAAAGTAGCTTCCCACCTCCATTTCTTGCTGCTGGGGAAAACATCTGGGGTGAACAGCTAGCTCTTCATCCACAGGGAGATAATGGGGGCAAAGGAGACCCCCATTAGTGGACACCCCTCCAGCCTTGTGCTGGGCTTGCCCAGTGTAGCCCGGGGAGTCCCTCCCATCCAGGGAACATGGAGAGAGTAGACAGTCCTCCCCTCCTGAGCAGTATGACCCAGACAACAACCTCGACAGGGAGAGGGTGAGACCCAGCTCCCCTCCACAGAAGGGGAGTAGGGGCCGTGGGAGCAGGTGCACAAGCCGGCTCCCACAGCTTCTGCCCACAGGCTCAGGACAACCCAAAGTCGAGTGAGACGCAGCATTCCGAAGCAGAGACAGGGATGCACAGAGTCTGGAATCAGAGCAGAAGAGGTGTGAAGACACACAGGCAAGTGTGGGCAAACCCTCGATGGTGTGATCACCGGCTCAGGGAGATCCGGTGGGGGCTGGGAGGAGAGACAGGCAGAAAACTGCATCTGCTCTTTTGGCACCAAAGGCGAGGGGCGTTTCCTGGCAAGCTGTCCCTGGGGTGTGCGTCTGCCCAGCACGTGCAGTGTGCTCTATGGGGCCGTCTCGCACCCCCTGCCCCCAGCGGCTGCGATTCCATTCCTAAGCCCCCTCCTGCCCTGGGGGGTGGGGGAGCATCCTGCAGCCATCTATGGCCAATTCCCTGTCTGGGTTCCACGTGGAGCTCTGTCACGCCGCATTTGTGCTCTGTCTCCTGGACGCCACCGCCTGGTAAGCATGAGCCTCCAAAGCACCTCATCTCCTTTATCCGTGGGCTCACCCTCCCACAATGACTCCCCTGGAGGGGACTCGCACCTGCACACCCAGGCCCGTGTACCACCAAGCAGTCCCCATCTTGGTATAGAAAGTCCACAGGGAAGCATCACTCCGTCAAACACGCATGCTGGCGGCAACCTTTGCCCAGGAGAGCCCCAGTTTCACCCAGTTATGTGAAGACACCTCCTCTCCAGCCCAGGGGCCAAGGAAGGGCTCGTTCTCCTGACTGGCCATTGCTTTCTGGAGGGCAGAGGGGTCACAGGGAGAGATATTCCGCTTCCAAACAAGCAAGTGCTCCTATAATTCACCATTTAGGTCTGTGGCCTGAAAGGGAAATGCCATGGATAAATGCGAGCCTCCTGACCTTGCAGGAAAATATCAAAGAGATTTCAAGCAGTGTTTTCTGGAACAAAAATTTATACAACCGTGTTTGGAAAAAAAAAAATCTGCTTAGTAAATGTCATAGGAAGGATGCTAAGCACAGGTGGGAAGGCTCGGGCGGAGCTGGGCTGTGTCTGAGAGCAGAGCGGGGTCCCCACCCAGGCCAGAACTGCAGCTCCTGCTCGAGATTCTCACAAGAGGGTCTCAGCTTCCACAGAGAGGCAGTGCAGTGGTGCTTTTCGGAGGGGCTCGTGGCCATCGCGTGCACCACAAAGATCGACGCTTTTCCACGTAACTCCGAGTGGATGCCAGGAGCGATGCCTGGCCAGGAGCGGGAAGGGATGTGCCTCACCAGCTGCCCGAGGGGATCTCAGGCGCTCAGAGAGGCAGGCCTAAAGGAAGACATTGGAGCAAAGTGCAGGACATGGGTGTGTCAGTGGCCGTGGGGATGCAGGGCCACAGAGTTCTCTGGGAACAGAACAGCCCTGAGCTGAGTCTTTCCCTGTAGAGACCCAAGGGCGGTGGGAATGACAAGCAGGCGCCCTACCCAAGTTAGGCCCTAGGTTGGATGGAGCACCTCGGGAAAATCCACGGCATCGGCCTGCGACTGCCCTCCCCACCCCTGGGGAGAGAGAGAAGGAGCCCACAGAAGAGGGTGTGGCAGCAGCAAGGAGAGCAGAGACTGTGGTGTCCCTGCCCTCGTGGGTGCCTCTTTCATGGTCTTTCACAAAGTATGTGGTTTCCAATCTCTGATGTTCCCTTGAAGGAGCTACCAATGCGTTTCTTTTTAAATTTCCTTTTCGGTGTATATTTTATCTTGCTTTAAATATGCCCATGCTGAGAATATTCAAAATCAGAAAATGAATAGCGGGACGTGAGCCAGACCACATTTCAAATGTGGGTATATTTAGGAGCAGAGAGCTTTACCATGTGAGGCTGAAGCACAAGAGGCTTGATTCATTTCCCCGTCCACCACCCCACAACACAAACCCCACGGAGCACTTGAAACGACCACACTACGAACACAGAGTCAGGAGATGGGCTTTGGGACAGGACGGGGCCACAGCACCCAGGGGCCGGGGTGGGCTGGTGAGCACGGGCTTGTGTTGTGACTTCAAGGCCCCACCCACGCACCAAGCCCACTTCAACAAAATCCACAAGCACGTTCTGTGGCTGCACCAGCTGCTAGCCAGATGCCTCCGGTTCTGAAGCACCTGTCACCCGTCCCCAGGCCACTGCCAGAGCCTGGCTTCTGCAAGCACTAATGAGAACTGTCTTGTTTGCATTTATATATTTATGAGAGACCCCAGCACACTTGCATCTTCTCTGTTCTGCATTTGGAGAAAATGCAGCCATTTCAAAGATGAGAAAAGGAGACCACAACATTTTAGAAAAAAACAGACCAGGAGGATCATATTTCACCGAGTAAATTGACAAAAGGTCAAAAAACTTGATCTTTACCACTGATGTGCTTTGTCTGAAAGCTGAACTACCATTTAAATATTTATAGGCGAGCGCTGTAACTGCAGCCTAGGGTCCTGAGTCCAGTGGAAGCCAGGCTGGGACGGCTGTACGAGAAAGAAACAAGCCAGTTCCTTCCCAGGGAGGCTCTGCGCAGGGACAGGCCAGTGGTCCTACTTGGGATGGTTCCGCACCTGCCACCCACCAGTGGCCACTGAGCTTGGAAGCATCACTGCGAGCGCGTGAGCCCTTGGCTTCAGGCAGGAGGGAAGGGACGGAGGCAGACAGGAGCACTGAGGGGAGCATCAGGCAGGAGCATCACGGCCTGGATGCACATGCTCAGCCCAGCTCTGTCTGGGGAACGCCCCAGCCGCAGTGCCCACACTCAGTGCCCAGATCGTGGTTGCTAACTATTGTTCTCCACCAAAAGAAACCAGGGTCCTTGGAAAAGGACCTCCAAGGGGGCTAATTCTGGGACTGGAGCAGGGAGAGTGCCTGCTGAGCCCGGAGCATTGTATTATGGAGGAAATGATGGCCACAGAGAGCGCGGGAATCAGGAGGGAGCTCCCTGGGCTCATTACCCTGCACATTAAAATACACGATGATAATAGGTCTAACCACTGAACAAAGCAATGACCCATTAACCCACACTGACATGAATAAATAAAAAAATATAGACGGGGGAGGAGGGGAGAGGAAAGCTTTTCCCTATGGAGGAAAGTCAATAAATAACCATCAAAGAGTCACACAAAACCACCACATTGTAAGTGTCGTCAGTTACAGTCATCCATCTGGGTGACAGTCGGCCACGGGTGCTAACATGGGCCCATCTGATGAAAACCAGCTATTTCCCGTTACTGGGTTCACTGTAGGTCCCCACAAACAACTTGTCGTGGAATCTGTTCTTGCAGCTTTTCTGCAAGTTTCCCCCAAATGCTCCCTTCCCTCTAAATCCATACAAAAGGCTTTAAAATAAACATAAAAGCAAGGACAGCACAGGAACATGAGGCCAGGGCCTCCTGGACGAAAGGTCGTGACGTGGGGCTCCCGCTTTGGCCTCTCTGCCACCGCCACACAGTGCTCAAGGGCACCGAGCGCTCGAGCACTGCACGCCCTCTGTCCTAATGTTCCCGAAGTTACTTTTCAAGGCAAGATTACTTGATCTCAGAGTCGTGAGTTCAAGCCCCATGTTGGGCTCCACCCTGGGTGTGAAGTGTACTAAGAAACAAACAAATGCAGGATGACTTTAGTAAGAAGAGTTTTGGTCTAAGATCCCAGAATATGGATCACACCCAATCAACCCATCCCTGCTTCACTGCTGCCCATTTGGGTTCAGCCCGAGCTCTGCAGGGAAGAGACAAGAAGGTCCTGGAACCGGGTACAGAGACTGGCACACATAATGTTTATGGAATGAAGGGAGGGAGGGGAGCGGAGGGGAGGGAAGAAGGGAGGGAGGGAGAGAGGAAGGGAGGGAGGAAGTAGGAAGAGGAAAGGATGGACAAAGGGAGGAGGTAGGAAGGAATGGGGAGGGAGGCGAGGTCCCTGTCCTTTGGGAACAAAAGGGATTTGACAGAGTCTGCCCGGCCCTGGCTGGAAACAGATGGCTCACTTAAACTGGGTAATTGCAAGAGAGTTGAAGAGACAATTTGCTTAGAGTCGTGGGCAGGGCACAGAAATCAATAGGTCGGAGGTCTCCCTGGGCAGCAAGGTCTGGAAGCCACCCCAACACGGAAGAGGGAAGAGAAGGGGAGACCACCGTGACCCCAGGAAGGCAGGGCAGCAGTGGGAGAGGCAGACCAACGTGGGGGAGTAGGGGAGGGGGCAGAGGGGAGGAATGGGGGAGAAGAGGAGAGATGAGAAGGGGAAGGGTAGGATGGAGGGAGGGAAAAGGGATGGGGAGGGCGGGGCGGAGAGAAGGCGGAGGGAGAAGAAAGGAAGGCTGCCCCCAGCCCTGGCACTGCACCTGAGTGGCAGACCCGGCGGTCAGCCTGCTGGGGCCAGAGTGTTGGGTCCAGAGGGGCAAAGACGAAGGAGGAAGCAGACACTATGGTGGCTGAGGCCCCAGTCCTGGGAGGGAGCCCTGAACCCCCAAGACTGCCCAAGTGGCAGGACTGTCCTGGCTGTTCAGAGCGGCTAACAAGCGTCTCACGGGGGTCCTGGTCCTGCTGGAAGAACCATGTGCACAGCGGGCTGGGGCCTCGTCCACGTGACATCGGCTGACCCCCGCCCAGAGCCGAGGGCCCTGGAGGCTGTGACCTGTGACCTCACTCCCGTCCTCGGCTGCAGGTGCCTCATGGCTAACCGGCCAAGTTCTGGGCAGGAGGGCATCACTAGCGACCGTGGGAGGCTCCCGGCACACCAGGCGGCCTTCGTACTCATTCCCGCGCAGACAGCTCAGGAAGCCACGTCTTGGACGAGGGATACGTGGCACGCGCACAGCACAGCCCCAGAGCACGCACGGCCGCGGTCGGCTCCGTGGCTCCTCTACACAGTGGCTGGTCTCCAAGCGTGGGTGGCACGGCAGCTGACCACGACAACAGGGCAGGCATCCTAGGTGGGGAATGACCCAAACCAAGGCTCGGAGCTGAGAAGCAGTGAATCGAGTGGGAAGCACAGGGATTCAGGCTGATGTGGTGTGTTCACTATAGGACGTGTGCACGGCAAGTGCTGCACAGACATGTTACACGTTAGTTTTAGAACCAGAACACGTGGCTGGACGTGGAAGATGCGCTCCAAGGGAAGACACCCTGGTAATACCAGCAGTGTGTCCTCGGTGCATCCCCGGTGCCCTATGGTCAGAGGGTCAGCAGTGCCATATGGTCAGTGCATCCCCGGTGCCCTATGGTCAGCATGTCCCCGGTGCCCTACGGTCAGTGTGTCCCCGATGCCCTATGGTCAGAGGGTCCCCGATGCCCTACGGTCAGTGCGTCCCCGATGCCCTATGGTCAGAGGGTCCCCGATGCCCTACGGTCAGTGCATCCCCGATGCCCTATGGTCAGAGTGTCCCCAGTGCCCTACGGTCAGAGGGTCCCCGATGCCCTATGGTCAGAGTGTCCCCAGTGCCCTACGGTCAGAGGGTCCCCAATACCCTATGGTCAGTGCGTCCCCGATGCCCTACGGTCGGAGGGTCCCCGATGCCCTACGATCAGTGCGTCCCCGATGCCCTACGGTCAGAGTGTCCCCAGTGTCCTACGGTCAGCGCGTCCCCGATGCCCTACGGTCAGAGGGTCCCCGATGCCCTACGGTCGGAGGGTCCCCAATGCCCTACGGTTGGAGGGTCCCCAATGCCCTACGGTCAGTGCGTCCCCGATGCCCTACGGTCAGAGTAGCCTCCTACAGGTTTTCAGGATCCAGCACTCGGAACAGAGCACACACTGACCGTAATAGCCATCCCAGAAGCAGCAAGCATCTCTAAAGCACCTGCTCTCGGGATCTGTGAGGGTGGAAAGCTGGCCCTCAAGAGGATGAATCCTCGCCCTAATCTATGGAATAACCGTGAACGTTACGATGTTTGTGAGAAGGGTCTTGGCATATACTCAGCTGAGGTTCTTGAGATAAGAGGGCTGCCAGTTACCCTGGTGGGCCCTAAATCTAATGATTCTGTCCCTGTAAGAGACACAGGAGGAGCGGACGGACACACAGATGGAAAAGGAGGCGGTGGTGGCTGCAGAGATGCAGCCAAAAGCCCAGGAGTGGAGGAGGCACAGAACAGCCTCCCGAGAGCCTCTGCAGGGAGGGCTCAGGCTCTGGCTGCAGACGCCTGACCACTCGGGCTCTGGACACTGAGGACAGTAGCCTGGGAAGTGAGGACGCTTCCTGGGATGCTGGCAGAGCAGACATTCCTGGCGTGGGAGCACTGTCTGTCAGGATCCCACGCTCCTCCCTCTTCTGGACAAGTCGCCAGGCCTCTATAGCATGGTCTCCTCCAGCTGGCACACTGTCCACAGGTTTCCAGAGGGCCAGCTCCTCCTCATCATTACAGGCTTCCCTCAAGGTCACAGGCACCCAGCACCCAAAAGCCGACTGGCCTGACCCCCTCGAGGGCCTTTCTCCAACACTCGCCTCTGCCAGAGAGGCTAGAAAGGATAAATACCAGCCTACCCAACGTGCCTCGCAGCCGTGGAGGTCAGGAGACCTGGATGTGCCCACGGCTCCTAAGAAGTCTTAGGAGGAGGTTTGTATGACAGCTTCTACTTTCCTGAAAGCAGAGCTAGGTGGGGCTGGTGTCGTGAACACAGATGTGATGGCTGGCGCTACAACACCCACTTTGTGACCTTTGTGGGGGGGGGGACAAAAAAACAAGAGAATTACAGGAGATGCTGGCCCTGAATCACTATCAGTCGTTTCCTACTTTCAGGCTGCTTGGTGAAAGATGAAGCCCCTCATTTGCTTAAGCCGTGGTAAGTCACATTTTCTTACTTTTTGGTAATGTGATTCCCAGAGGAAATAGTCCCCCCACCAAAGAGGACTTCCAAAGCTACTCCAGCTAACCCTGTGCCCTCCAGACATCTGCACCACATTGTTGACCTGACTCATTCCCATTGGTGCACAAACTAAAGTTAACCTTGTTAACTCAGTGACTGTCTGTCCTCCTCTCCCCCGCCACTAGAATATAGGTTCTTTTTTTTTTTTATTTGTCTATTTTAATTTATGATAGTCACACAGAGAGAGAGAGAGGCAGAGACATAGGCAGAGGGAGAAGCAGGCCCCAAGCACCGGGAGCCCGACGTGGGACTCGATCCCGGGTCTCCAGGATCACGCCCTGGGCCAAAGGCAGGCGCCAAACCGCTGTGCCACCCAGGGATCCCTAGAATACAGGTTCTGTGAGAACAAGGACACTGTCCTATTCACCACCTGGTCCCCGACACCTAAACAGTGCCCGTGAGAGAGAATACACACTCAGGAGGATTTGGTTAGTGTTCAGTCTCAGCGCCGTTGAAATGTGAGGCTGGATCATTATCTGTTGCTCAGGGCTGCCCTGTGCATCACTTGCAGGATGCCCGTCAGCCTCCCTGGCCTCCGCCAACCAGATGCCAGCAACACACCCTCCCCTGTGACAACGGGTGTCTCCCCTGATGAACCACCTACTTGAGACACACTGGCTTGCTGAATGAGTGAGTGAGAAAATGAATGAATGAATGAATAGCCCTGCCGAAGTGCTCACAGAGGCGACACCACTTGGAGAGGTGCCAGCAGAGGATCTGGAGAGGAAATGCCACTTAGGAGACACAGCCTTGACGGTCAGGTGAGTCCAGGGATAGATGGCCATAAGGCCAACATCCTTGCTCGCTTGCTCTTGGACATAATTTGAGATGTTGACCTGATGTGAAAAGTGTCTCATTTTCAGGTCCCTCATCCTCAACAGGATGCCACGGTGGCTCGGTTCCACGTGTGGTGCCGTCTCTCCGTCAATGCTCCAAGGGCAGAGGCGACTCCAGTTACAGTCCCACCCCCTGCACGAATGCCGCGATGCTCAGGAAAGTGTCCACAGATGGAGATGGAAATAAACACGCACCCTTGGCCAGGCCTGATTCCCACAGTGAGACTCATTAAATCAGTTAAATCACTTGCTTGGCAGAGTTATTTATGGAAACAGGAAATCGTGTTCCATCAGCTAAACGTCATCTCCAAACCGGTTGGTGAGTTGAGCTCACACTCCCTAATTCGGGTGGACCAGACCCTAAATTCCGCAAACATATTGCAAAGCTTATCGCCATACCAGCACCAGCATGCCCAGATCTGCCCAGCGTCGCACATCCCCTCAGGGTGTCGCCTGCCTCCTTCTTCAGGCCCAGAAGGGAAGCAGAGAGGGGCTCCGCGGCTTGGCTGCATTGCCAACTGGGCAAGAACGAAAACTTCAGAGATGAACAGCAAATCCTATGCCAGGTCAAAGCAGAGTGGCTGGCCAGGGAACGAGGATGAACAAAGCAGGCAGAGGAGGCTGTGGAAAACTGACAAGGGCACGGCCGTCCATCCCTGCAAGGTGATTATGGCCACACAGAAGCAGAGACAGTGGTGCCAGAGCTTCTCATTGCTTTCAAGAAAGCTGTCAGAAATCCGGAATATTATGGGAAATTTGTATACTTTGGGCTTTAAACATTGGCCACAAACTCGAAACTAAGAATGTTAACATGTTTACAGGCCTTATCAGGGCATTTGAGACCAACACTTTGTGACCTTCATCCTGTTTCTCTTCACATTCTTTATTCCTCAAGAGCACCTTTGCATGATTGCCTGTTCCTCATTTAGGGATTTGTTCTGCCCTCGAGAAAATAAGGAAGTCCCCAAGGAAAGGACAGTCTGTATCCGGAAAGGAATATGAGCGTCCTCAAAGGAACAGCCTCCACCTGAGATTCTAAGAGCCGGAGTGCCTGCTCCTGATCTTTACAGGGGAGCACAGTTGGGGCTACATTGTTGGAACACCCACAGGACTACTCCCTCTCCTGCTTCGCGGCCAATGCAGGGACTGTTCCCATGGAGTCACGGGTACCAACCCAGCAGACCCATCTGGGCACCATCTGCCTCCCCAGCCCTGTGTCTGGGGCTGGCTGTCCAAGTCTCCAGAAGGTGCCCCCCGCCTCGACCCGGGGCAGGCACCCCCTCCTTCTGTCTCAGGCACAAACAAACCAAAAGCCCACTTGGGGAAACCCTAATCAAGTGATCAGCGCCCCAGAACCAAACATGGAGCTGGGATCGAGAGCGCTGAGGCCATGAGGACGTGCACCATTGCTCTCGCGGTGCTGCATTCCCGGACAGGTTCACCCGTCCACTGGCCTGCAGACGCAGAGAAAGTGCCACAGCTCAGGGCCTGCCAAGTTTTGGAGGGAAAAGCAGGCAGGTTTGCTTCCCAGAGCCCAGCACCCTGGCCCCTCCAGACCTGAGACCAGGCAGGAGCCCAGCTCAGCCGGGAGGGCGGGTGCTGTGAGAACCACAGAGGTCTCCGTGCAGGGCGGGGCGCCACCATGCAAAGCATGACACCCATGCAGGACAGAGCAAGAGGGCAGGACAACACCCCTGCAGGCCCAGGCACCCTGGTCTCACCTGCACAGCTAGGCTAGCGGGACAGGGTGGCATGTCTCTCACAGGCCTCTGGTGTTACTCCCAGCGCTATTTTTAAATGAGGATGAAACACACACAGCATCAAATGACCATTCCAAGCATCTCACCACGTGTGATGTGGTGATACCAGGTGTGCACATCACTGTTCAGCAGACACCACCATGGTCTAGTCCTGTGGTCATCAGCCCGACAGACCCCGCAGCCAGCACCCCGTCCCCGCCAGGCCACCCTCAACCATGACCTGCACCTCCTGCCTCATAGATCTGCCTCTCGGGACAGTTCCCGTCTGTTACCTCACGCACGATGTGGCCTCGGTGTCTGGCTTCCCTCCCTGAGCCTCGTGTCTTCAAGGGACGTGTGTCCATGTGGCAGCCAGCATCAGTGCTTTGTTCCCTGCTATGGCCCAATACAGTGCGGCGGGACCACATTTCGTTAACCTGCTCATCCCCTGACGGGCACGGAGGAGGCTTTTCCCACATTTCCCGCTCAATCATTCTTACACGCACTTTCTAGATGTCACAGATACGGAGCAAAATTCCAACAGAATAGAACATTGGTCTGAAGACACAAACCGGGAGGGGCAGAGCCATTGTCGGGGCCCAAGCCCCAGAAACCCCACCCAGGAGGCCGTGAGCAGTGGTGGGAGGAAGATCGCCACCCCCACCCCGCCCCGTTCTCAGCCCGTGGCTGCCTGTGTGCAAGCAGGAGCCTGGGCAGGCAGGCAGGCCTCCGGGGGCAGAGGCTGGGCTGACCTCACTCTCGGCTGGCCTGTCCCCATCTCTGCCATGTCAGAGGCTCCCTGCCCCCAGCGCCCTGCTGTCCACTCTGCCCCTGACGCCCTGCCCTGATAAGGACGTCCCCATGCTCACTGGGCATAGCTTCTGCACCCACAGCCCGCCCATCCCTGCTCTTCCATCCCTCATTCAGGACCCCCGATGTGGGACCCTCACAATCCTGTCCCTGAAACTCCCATTTGGGAGAGGTACCGGCAAACCACAGACAACCCGGGCCTCACCAACACTAATGGAGCTGCCAGGCCTGCCGATGAGTCAGCGAAATGCCACCGAGCTGCACGGTGGGCCTGCTTGCTCCCTCTGGCCAGCCAGCAGACAGTCCCTCCTGGAGACAGGCTGGACTCTCGATACAACATTCTCTGGTTTGCTATCTGACCCTTGATCCCACGTCCCCACATGAGGCTCCTTCCAGCTTCCTGTCCCCATCCTTAGAAGAGAAAAAGCCACTCTGCCTAACCTCTGGGACACCTGTATACCAGCTCGGCGCTCTCCGCACCACCTCGACCCCGGCTGTGACACCTGGCCCGGGGTCCTGTCCCATGAATGCCCTCCTCCAAAGCCCAGATTTGCTTCCTATTTGACACTCACACAAATTGGTTGTGTCACCCAGGATCAAGACAGTTGTTAGGAAATGTCTCTGCCTCTCATGGTCCTCATCTGCTGAGTGGATGGCACACACCCTAACCCCCTCCCAAGGTCACCCAGCACGCAGAACTTTTGCCTGCAGAACCCCAGCAGCCACCATCATCTTCATCCCACGAGGGAAGGAAAGGCAAACAAAGAAGTGGGATGTGGGAGCCACGCTGCTCTGCCGGACACAACGGGTGGCAAGCGGGGCTGCCGACAATTATACATTTAAATCACTGCTGAGATTATGTGACGACCGTGCCAAGAGGGGCTCAGTCTGCCAAGATGAGGATTTGATGATGAAGCAGATCCTTGGCACAGCCACGCTGGGCACAGGCCCACAGGCACCCGCGGCCAGGCATTTAGCCGGCAGGCTTGCACAGCAGTGGGGGCAACGTGGCACTGTGGGAGCTGGGCCGCGGCTTCCAACACCACCCACAAGCCGGAGCGGCACCTGCCAGCTGGCTGGACGCCACTCAAGGGGCTGGGGACCAGATGGCAGCACGGACTCCAGGAGTAAGGGGCGGGGTGGAGACATGCAGAGGAGGGGTTGCCATGGGGGATGGTGGGACCCTGCCCAAGAGAGGGGCTCGAGGGACCAGCACTGGTAAATAATGCGCAGGCCTGCTACAAAGCATTTGTAACCGGGGAAAAGGAATGGGGTGGGATGTGTGTGAAACGCTGATTGTCATGTCTTTGTTTCACATAGGTCTACGGTATTCATTTTACTTGATGTCTGTTTCTCTTACTAAAGCTCCCAGGCAAGTGGACGGTGGGACTAAGGAGTCACCAGTAAGGAAGGGATGCTCAGGAAACATGATTCAGCTCAGGTGGTGCAGAGGGAAACATCTGAAATCTGAGGCCCGTCACACAGAGCTTAGGACTTCTGGCCGTTCTCTGCCCACATTCCCCTATGCACATGGCAGTGCATCTTCGCTAGGAGGGTGTATAAACTGTCCAGCTGTGATTCAGGGATTCGAGACTCCCATGGACACCCAGTAATCGCCACGTCTGAGGGGCTCAGGGACTGATGTCCAGCAACTGGGCCCCCAACATGCACCTGTAGATGAATTAAAATAGCACCCAAAGGAAAGTGCGAAGCTCAAAACTCAGAGTGAGACCCAACAGAATGAGCCCACAGATCCCCAAAACCACAGCCGCTGGCTCCATCTGCTGTCTGACATTCATGCAGAGGGAAGGATGGACACGTGGCAGGAGTTAGACATTGGAACAAACTCATCTCATTTCCACCAGGTTTTGCTGCTGTTCCAGACACTTTTCCAGCTTCCAATCTGGACCGTGACATTCCTCCCGCCAGGTCTCCCCCAGCAGGCCCCTACCCCCCACCTGGCAAGTCTCCCCGCAACAGGTCCTTCCAGATCACATTGCAGCCTTCTCCCTGCACCATGGCAATGGAAAGGGCTGTCCTCCACCTGCCCTCATTCTACATGCCTCTCTCCAGCCTCCCTTCCAGCCTCCTTTCCAACACACTACCCACTCCACATAGCAGGGGCAGACGGAACATTCTAGAACACTCAGGGACTCTCACAGCCACTCCCTCCCAGTATTCAGATGCCATTCCCCAGACCTCCTGTGTAAGGGGCCCCACCGCGCCCCTGCGGTCCCTCCACCAACGCCCCACCCTGCCATCCCTGTGTTCACAGCACCTGTCGCTGTCTGGAATGATCCACTCTGTTCCCTGTCCATGTGCTCCTTGCACTGAGAGCTCATTTGTCTGGTTCACTGTGGATCCTGTACAGGGCCTGGCGGTAGGCAGTGCTTAGAACCGACCCCATGAATGCACAAATGCACATTTCCCTGATAGTGGCCATGGGCTCCCCTCCCTATAGACCATCCCTTGGGGACTCTGAGTTGGACACTGTAACAGGAGGCTGTGAAGGCCTTTCCTGCTGCCCAGGAAACAGGACCAGAGGCAGGTGACCCACAAAGGCAGGGGCACTGAGCATCTCATATTCTGAAGGAGACCCCCCTAGTGGGGGCAAAGGCCTCCCTCAGGGCCCTTAGACAAGCAGAACCGCTCTGCTGCCCGCACACAGCAGCCTTCACCCAAACTCCAACTCCAGCTGCTCTGAGGGACAGCCTCAACTGCTTGAGCTGAGTTGCATCTCAGCCCGCTCAGTTTGCAGGCCTGCAGAACCCAGACGACAGTGTTGTGAACTAGAGCGTACGCAGGGCTCGCTGACACACCCCCTCTTTCACTTGACGGAGCCTGCTGGTTATGGCCGTGAAGTGAGTTCATGACTCAGCAGTGGACTGTGACCTAGAGTCCACTTAGCCCTCGGATCCTCTGCTCTCGATTCGGCAACCGAATCCCTCCAGCCGCATCCCTGCATCCCAGAGGCCATGCGGGAGAATCCGCTTCCTGTCCTGTCCAGGCCGTTGGCAGAATTCAGCTCTTGAGGATGGCACGATCAGGGCCTTTTTTCCTGGCTGGCTGTGGGCAGGGGTCACTGAGCAGCCCAAGGTAGCCTTCCCGTCTTCACACGCAGCCTCTCGCCTCCACCATCAGCGACCACGTGTGCAATCCTCTGGGGCCTGACTCTCCCTGACCAGCCTCCTATGCCAGAGTAGATCCCATTAGACCAGACCAGACTTCCCTGGTGGCCACTCTGCCCCAAGGCCCTCAGTGAGGGTGTGCAACGCCACTACGAGTGCCATGTCATACAAATCCAGTTCCAGGGAGAGGGTGTGGGGTCTTGTTGGGACTTGGGCTATGCCAACCAGGATCCTGAGACCATGGCTCCAGGGCCTGTGGCCATTCTGCCCCCAGGGGCAGGGGGTCCATTTCAGAATGCAGGAAGGAGACCAAAGATGGGCAGACTCTTTGTCTGGGTGATGCCTAGGTGACCCCTGAGGAGCCAAGCCTGACGTCCTCTCCACCCCAATCTCTCTCCAGCACCCTTTCCCCTTACTGCATACTGTGGTCTGGGAAGTGTTCTCCGTCCTTAATGGCCAGGCTGCCACCCTGAGTGAGATAACTGGACCAGTACAGTATCCCACACTGGCACTGGTGTTCCACCACCAACTGGACTCAAAAGCCAAGAAAACCTTGAGGGCTGAGTGTAGGATGCGGCTCACACGTCAGGCACAGAAGCCAGACACCCCGGCTGGGACTCCCAGTGCTTGTCTGTGGTGCGGGGAGAACCCCTGGCCACAGGGAGGTCTCTCTCCCCACGTAGGATGCTCTGAGTCACATGTGGCTCTGGTGAAAGGGAAGAGACCTATAGGGCATGTGCCTGTTAGAGGGAAGGGCACAGGTGCAACGGATGTCTCCCTTCTCAGAGGTCAGCTTTGTACCCGGGCTGCTGGCCCCTCTCGACAGGCTGGAGTTGGTGTTGGGAGAGAGACCCACCGGGCCTCCAGGGCCAAGGCTGAGGATTCCTCCAAAGCCTTGTTTTCCTGTGGTAATTCCACAAGGGACCAAAAGGAACCTGTGACCTCTCCCATCCACAAACATGGGGCCCAGAGCGGGCTTTCCAGGGAGACTGCCGAGGGGTCCAAGGGGTCCGGGGAATGGGGCTGAAGCCCTCACAGTAGGGTGGCATTGGAACCCTTCCACCCATCCCTCCTCCCACCCACTCTTCCTGTGGGGCCAGGAGAGGGGATCTGCAGGTGGTCCTGCTCCCATCTGGGCCCCCCAGCTCTCAAGGGAGAAAAGTAAGTCAGCAACCCTGCAGTGTGCCCACACACCCAGATCAGACGTAGCAGGGAATTATTTTTAGGTAAACAGTAGCTGGAAAATAAAGGCTCCCCAATGGGGTGATTGGTGCCTTATTCTCTGTACCTGCAGGTGGTCACAGCCATGTCTGGAACATCATGGGAAGCCTGTGAAGGTTTCCTGGAGCCCTAGAAGCTCATAACTCTCTGGAAGATGTGATCAGTGGGGCTCGCAGGGGCCTAGGCAGTCAGAACTGGATGCCACCACGTGAAAATGGGAATGCACCATTGGTAAAGGTGTGGAAAGAAGGAACCCTGCTGTGTCTCTACTCAGACCGACCAGCGAGAAGACAGCCGTGGAGGCCACGAGGCTGGGCTTCTTCCTGCCCCTGGAGTTCCACCCTACACGCTTGGAGAGGGGAGACCCATAGCATCTGCAGCTGGAAGCCTCAAATTGACCACCTCCGTGGGGCAGGTGAGAAGGTGGACACTTTGGAAGGGCCCCCGGCCCCCTCCTCACAGCGCCCTGCATCTCAGCCCCTACCTCCTGCTTTCCTCGCCCACTGCCTGTTTGTAACCAAGCCTCTCAACTGCCTGCTGCTGAACAACAAAAAATGGAGAATGATTTGACGAGTCCTTTGATCTCGTTTTTATTTATTAAACTCTAATTAAAAATTAACCCCGGCCCCAATGCCCAGAAATACATCTCACCAAGACCCTGGCGGTCTCCTTCCAGGTGAGCGTTCTCTGGCTTCCCCCCAGTCCCCAGTTGTGCGGCTGCCCCTCCTGTTGCATGAGGCCCACCCAGCCATTTCCCATCTCACCCCCAGTGCAGCCACATGTGGGATTCCAGCAAAGAGTTGTCCAAACGTCACAGCATGGTTAATGGGATTCATTTAGGTCTCCAAGCCCATGTTCAAATAAAACAAAAAGAATGGACAAGGATGGAAGGAAATTGGGGTCATGGGGTAACAGGGAATAAATGATGGGCCATTCTCACCCCCATTTTACAGACAAGGATGCTGAGAGGGAAAGTCACTCCGTGGACAGGTGTCTGAAGCATAAATGAACCCAGAACCCATCTCCCGTGACTGTCAAGGTCACTCTAATATTTTTTTTAAGATTGATTTATTTATTTGAGAGAGAGAGAGAGAAAGAGCAGGGGAAGGAGCAGGGTGAGAGAGAGAGAGAGAATCCCAAACAGATTCCCCACTGAGCCCAGAGCCCTGATCCAAAGTCGATCCCAGGATCCTGAGATCATGATCTGAGCCAAAACCAAGAGTCAGATGCTGAACTGCCCACATTACCCAGGTGCCCATCTCACCCCGACATTTTTATCATGGCACTTCCCAGAACACTCTTCCCTGCCTCCCCTTCCTACCCAGAAGCTCCATGTGATAGGACTTCATACTGTGGGATGTGGTGGTCACTTCACCATTTGATTGAATGAGTGATAGAAGGAATGAATGAATAAAATGTGAAGAAAACTGCAAAGTTATCTCAAAATTCAATTTCTGCCTTTTCTTGCAGCTTTAATCTTGAAACAATCAGCAATCACAGAAGCTCAGGTCCTGTCACATAATATGCCTTTTTACCCCCGTCAAGAGGGCAGCTTACAGATGAAGTCACACAAGAATCACAGTTCTTTTTCATGCATTTCCCAGAACTTTCTCTTTAAGATAGACAATTGGGAAAAGTCTGAGTGTGCATGTGTACATATAAGAATATGCACATGCATGCACAGACATACATGCATATGCATGCAGTGTGTGCACACATATGCACACACTCACACATGTGCACATGCCCACATAGCACAGGTATGCACATATGTGCACACATACATGCACACGTGTGCACACATATGCATACACCGACATAGCGCCAGCACACATAAATCCATGCACACAGATATGCACACGTGTGTGCACATATGCATGCACATAGCACAGGCACATGTATGCAGTGCACACATATGTGCACATAGCACAGGCACATGTATGCACATGTGCACACGTAGTGCAGGCAGGCATGTGCACACATGGGCACACATGTGCACACGTGCGCGTGTGCACACATAGCCTAGGCATGCATGTGCATGCACATGCATGTGCACACATCTGCACACATACATGCAGACATGCACATAGCACTGCACACATATGTGCACGCACGCACACTAATCCTGGTAGAATGACAAGCTAGAAGAGGGAGGGTCACCTAGGAAAACCAACCACAAAACCTGATGGCTGCTTATCATATAGGTACTGCTCTTTGAAAGCAAGGACCCTCAGTGCCACAGGACCAAGGGGAGAGAAGGCAGTGAGGTTCTGCATTACAGCATTTGGCAGCCAAGTCCAGTCCCTTAAACCAACAGGACCCAGAGCAGCTCTACTTGGGCAGCTGCAGAATCCATTTGCTTTTTTCAAGATCTTTGGTCCAAATAATTGCACATCTTTCAATAATGGATCCGAGCTCAGTGGGCAAGGCAGGTTACAACTAACTGGCCTTAGAATAAAAGACAGAGGACAGAGCTGTCACATGTCCCCCGTCTTACCATATCTCCTTCCCCAGCCAGGGGCCTTGCACATCCCTCGACCCCACCAGATGCACCTTCAACCCTCACACCTGAGGGGGGTTGGAAGCTCTAAGATGTGGTATTGAAGGCAAAAGTCCACCACAAAAAAATAATGCATCCTACATGAGGCTCAGAGGCAACACTGCTCAGTTCCAGCTGATTCCAGCCAATAACCCAGTACAAGGAAGGTTCATGATCCCAACCCCAAAACCACTACTCTTCATAAGCAGAGGATAGGATGGTCGAGTATCTACATGATAGTGCACAGCAAGACAGAATCTATAGTGTGTGGAGCTCCTTGCAATGCTCTTGGGTAAATTCCAAAATTGCCACCAGCACAACCAATAATGAAATAAACAGGTCTAGGATCAAGGAGTCAGAGCAAAAAATGAGTAGGAGTGGGTGGGAGTGCGGGTCACAGAGACAGAGAGAGAGAATGGGTGTATTTCTCTCTTTTTACTGGAACACACAGGATTTCTCTTCAGCTAATCTCCTCCAGAAAGGACCACTGGCTAACAGGGAAGGCTCTGGAATCAGATGGTCTGGTCTAGAACTTGGGACCCCACCCCTACCCAGTTATAAACTTGCACAAGTTACTTAGTTTCTTGGCACCTCAAATTCCTCCATTCATGCAATTCTTTGTGAAAATTCAATAAAATGAAGAATTCGAAGAGCTTAGGGCAGAACTGGGCTCCTTCTGGGTGGAGAGCATCACAGTCACCTGCCTCCGCCTTGCCCTGGGCCAGGACCATGAGACTGGGTTTCCCACAATGCACTTGAGTCAGTAAAAAGCTGCTGCATTTCTGATGCCTGGAAAAGTCTACTCTAATAGGATCTTCTGTAATGCTTGCAGGTCACTGGGTCACCACGGTGGGCACAGGCTGCATCGTCTGCCTGGGAGCCTAAGAGAGTATCTGACTTGGTGCCACCAGCGAGGAGCACAATGCTCACCTGTCACACCTGCCCCCTTCCTCTGCCTTCTGCAATGACCAGAGTAACCACACACGTGCTTCCCACTGCCCCATACGTGTTCGGGTCACCTGTCACTTATTTACTCAGGCCACTCAAGAATCCTTAATTCACTAACGAGAAGATTACACTAATATTGGAGCTCGAAGATTGCCTTTAGCATTCAGGCAGGAAAAGCATTTTTAAATGACGGGAGGAGATGTTCCCTTTGCAACGTGGTATCTTTTCCCGGAGCCACTCCCCACCCCTTGGTCCCTCTGACCCTGCGTGGGGTTGGGTCAGATCCCCGAGTAATCGGGATCTGAGGAGCATTAGCCTCCACGTGACCTGCTCCCCTCCCACCCCGGTGTCCACAAACAAGCTGCCGTCTGCTGCCTGCTCAGAGCTCGCTGTGCTCGCTTGCATCCTGAAAAGGGCTCAGCCACTTCAATGTGTGTTTTTAAGTGGATTCCCAGGGGATGAGAAAGACAAATAAACCACCACCCCATGACTGGCAGCCTAGGGCCTGCATGGGCAGGGTAGGGAGAGAGATCTGGATGCAGGAGGGAAATCAGCTCAAATCCCACAGTGACTCCTCACACTGTGCAGAGGCCTGGGCCCCTCTCTGCCTCCCACCCTCTGGATGAGGAAGATGTCCCTCTGCCACACTCTGGGGAGGTCACCAGCCCCAAGTTCCCGGCAATATCTCCCCTTCAGCACCCAAAATGTCCCAGCTGGAGCTCCTGCATTCTGCACTGAGCTGCCCATGAGGGGACACAGCATGTGGCCACCTGGACAACCCCCCCAACAGCAGGAGGACCAGAGGGGACCCAAAGGTCCCGGGAGGTGAGGAGGATCTGCTCCTCCAGGCTCCTGATCACACCAGCCCCCTTCCCATGGGCTTTCAGGAAGGCTGAGTCCCAGGCTCCTGCTTGAAAAAAACAAACAAACAAATGCACCCACAAATAGCAGTTTTTAAACCCAGAAGAAATCTTCCATGTGGTGCTTTCCATTTTCTGACGTTCCTTCAGAAAGAATTCCCTGAGTAAGGCTCAGGAAACCCCCTACCTGCCTCCACCGTTGGCTCCCTGGCTCAGTTTCCTGGGGTGGAGGGGCAGGGAGGTGCCCACCAGACGGGCCTCGGGGTGCAGCCCAGGGATAGGCGAAGATTCCCAAGCTCAGGCTCAACCACCTGCTTCAAACCCCAGCAAGGCCCCCTCCTGGCTGCGGGCCTGGGCTGAGAACTCTGCTGCTCCCTGCCCCCAATCTCAGTCTTCTGTCTGCCCAGTAGAGATCAGGGAAACACCAACTGTGTGAGCTTCCCGGGCTGCGACTCACAACAGCACCTCAGGCTGAAAACCACCAAAATGTTTTCTCTCCCAGGTCTACAGGCCGGCAGTCTGCAACCAAAGCTTCCGACCCTTCCGCTGCGGCCTCATCACTGTGATGTGGTTTCTCATCTGTGTCTCAAAGCTCCATGTGCCTCTGTCTCATACACTGGCAGTAGTCCCCAGACTGTTCAGGATAATGCACCCCCATTCTCAAGACACGTAACTCAACCACACCCACTGCTGCACAGGGGACTCCCACTGTCTTGTCATATAAAGGAATAGTCCCAGTGCCAGGGATTAGGAGATTAGGGTGGGGAGGCTCTTCCGGGCCTCATCCCCCTGCCCCCACCCTACAGGGCTGCTTTGAAGATGCAGTGGGCTTGGGCTCATCCCTGCCAAGTGAGAAGAGAGCGAGGGCCACTGTCTGCTGGCACAGTGCCGCTGTCCTCATGACGGCTGCTATCAATGTTCAGGGCTGGCTGGAAGAGCATTAATTCAGAGACTGAGAAGATGATTTTCATTTCCATTCTCCTCTGAGAGTTCCTCCAGGAGGAAGTTCAGGCAAGCAGTGGTCCTCACACCCTCCCAGCGCTCACTCACCAGCCTCCCTTCTCATCAGAAGAGGCAGGGGCCCCCAGGACAGACCAGAGCCAGAGCCAGCAGGTGCAAGCGGGAGGGAGGGAGGCTGGAAACCGTTAGATGCTCTGGCCTTCACTCTGTTCATTTTTAGGCTCCCTTCACCTAAGATGATAAAAAGATCCCATTTATGGTCACCTTATAAACTTTATTTATTTTTAGCCTACAGAAATATCTTTTAAAAGGAAAATGAGGGAGCCTGGGTGGCTTGGTTGGTGAAGCATCTGCCTTCAGCTCAGGTCATGGTCTCAGGGTCCTGGGATCGAGGCTCCATGCCGGGCTCCCTGCTCAGCAGAGAGTCTGCTTCTCCCTCTGCCCCTCCCATGCCCATGCTCATTTTCTCTCACTCTCTCTGTCAAATAAATAAAATCTTAAAAAAGAATAAAAAGGAAAATAAAAGGAAAATGAGCCCATTGAGGAAAAACATTGTCTGTAATCACCTTGGCCAGACAACAAGGGCAGAAAGGTACCCTGACACTGCCATTACCCAAGGAAAGGGAGGGTGTGCATCCACCCAGCTCAGGATCTGAGCGAGGATCAGAACAAGGTGGCGCCACGCATGGCTTGCACCCCCCACACTAGGAACGGTCCAAGTGGGAGAGGCCGCCTCCTCCAAGTCTGGGAAACGCTATGTGACCTCAATGTCCCCACTTCAGAAGTGTGAAGCGACCACCCAGAGCCCACACTGTTAATTCCAAACAAAGATCAGATCCTGGGCACCTAGGACAGCTGAACCCCCCTTTCCACAGTGTCCGTATTTCTGGGGACAGAGGGGATATGTGCTCCCGCTGGCGTTCCCATGACTGAGAGCCACAGAGATATCCTGGGAGTGGGGGGGGCCGCGGACCCTGACCCCGTCTGCTGGGCCCACACGCCAACTGGTTGGCTCCCCCATAAATCACTGTTCCAACTGCTCCTCACTGACGAGAATCAACACAGACATTGCGGCACGTCCCCATGCTCGTGCCCTTAGCACCTGCCCACCGCCCCTCCCCTCACTGTTCTGGACGCCTGGAGCTCTCTAGCCAGCTGTGTAGGGCGGAAGAAGAGCTGCAGAGCCTCAGGCCCCCGCAGCCTGCAGAAAGGTCCTGTCTTCCCAGTGGGTCTGCTGGGGACCCGTGGCGTGTGGCTGACACAAAGGGAGGCCTAAGCCAGTCTCCCGGGAGCTTATCAACCAGCACAGGTCACCCCCACAGCCCGCCCCCAGGGGCTGGTGCTCTCCCCACACGTTGTAGGCAGTGCTGCCGCTAACATAGGAAAAATAAATAAGCGCAGAAGCATCTATGAAAAGTCTGGGCTGGCCTGCCCAGGACACAAAGAGAAAACAAACCTCAAATGGTCTGTGCAATTGGCAGCTGCACTCAGGGCTGCTGAGGCAGGTCAAAACGGCTGACTCCAGAGTCTAAAGCCTGATTCTGACCCAAGCGAAGGCAGGGAGTCGGGACCTTTAAAGGAGCCGCTGCTCAGGTCAGCGTGAAGGTGGGCGTGTAACACGGAAGCCACGTGGGAGGCAGCCGCAGCGCCACCAGGCTCCTCTACAGATTACCTGTCACACGGATGCAACGTGGCTGTTCAAACATGCAGGGACCTTCTCATATGGTCTGGATTAGGGCCCTGGGCGTCTGCAAGCAGGAGGGAGTGTACAGAGGATTACCCCCCGCACCCCGGGCACAGGGCAAACAGAGCGAAGCACGTGTGAGAACGGGATCCTGCCATATTTTGGACTGTTCATAGTACCTCCTAACTCCGTCGTCATCTCACCGGCTAGTCTGTTCGGAGTCTAGAAACAACAGCAGGGACGCCTGGGTGGCTCAGCCGTTGAGCGTCTGCCTTGTGCTCAGGGCGTGATCCCGGGTCTGGGGATCGAGTCCGACATCGGGCTACCTGCGAGGAGCCTGCTTCTTCTCCCTCTGCCTGTGTCTCTGTTTCTCTCTGTGTGTCTCTCATGAATATATAAAATCTTTTAAAAAAAAAAAGGAAAACAACAGTAATGATAGCTGCCATGTATTGAATCCCCACTACAGGCCAGGCCCTGTTCTGAATGTTGCACATCATTTCATCATTTCATTCTCCTCGCTGTCATGACGCCCATCTGCTGCCTCCCCATCAGACTGAGCATAGTGGAAAGACCACTCTGCCGAGCGCTCTTCCTGAGTCAGCTCATTGATAAACAGTCCCCTGAGAAGGAGACCCACTTTATAGACAAGAAAACAGAGGCACAAAGAGGTTAAGAAACACACCCCTGGTCACACAGCCAAGATCAGAATCACCAGTCTGGCTCTAGACTCTGCCCCCCGACCTGGCCAATGCCACCTTCTGAAAGCCATTGAGAGATGCTCGCTCATGAAGCTGATTCCTCTTGCAGATGCTGCAGGGAGAGAAGGGAGTATGTGGACATCCTTGGTGGTGGGCGGCCCAGCGGTTAGGGGAGTGGGCTCTGCCCAAAACACCACAGCTCATCTTGGCTGTGCCACTGTCAGGTGCATGAGCTTGGGCACAGGCTTCAATTCCCTGGGTCTCAATCTCTATCTGCAAGACACGGAGAAGGACAGCACCTGCCTTGTAGCATCATCCTGAAATTAGAGGAGTTGACCACCTTGACACACTAAGAATGACGGAGAGGGGCTTCTGTAAACGCTAGCGTCATCATTAGTATCACTGTTCCTAATAGACTCCAAACAGACTACTCATTGATCAATGACAGATTATTAATAATCCACAATGGAATTATTCAAAAAATCCCCAGGGTGGCAAGACCGTACTCTGATGTGTTAACAGAAGCCTCCTGCTCCCAGGAAGCCAGAGGGAACACTCTGGATCAGCCTGCTTATGCTCCACTTTGCTCCTGAAGGCCAAGCTGACCCCCAACACCTGTGCCCCACTGCACACTCCACCCTCCTCCTCCCCACACGGAATAGAAATTAACTGTGTGAAATCCTGAAATGAAAAACACCAAGTAACTGAATTTGTACTCATGTGACAAGATGAGCTTTTCCACTTGAGAAAAAGCAGGGAGCTGGGACAGCTGATTTGTAGGCAACAGAGCAGCCAAAGACCCAGCGCCTGTCACCGGCGGCCCCCGCCTGTGCCCTCGCTTTGCTCACTTCTCCCAACCCTGCCCTGCCTTCCACACACCGGTCAGGTGCTCGCCCTCCAGGGGATCCCAGCGTGGGCAGGAGGTGTCTATGCCTGAAGGATTCACACACACACCCAAATAGGGACCACCTGGAGGAAGTGGCAGAGACCACGGATGTCCACCCCTACCATGTGGGAGGGAAGAAGCAACAAGCCTTCTGCAGGTGGAACTGCACACATCACAATCCCTGGGAACTGAATAAAAGTTCCTGAGCTCAGGGCCCACTCGAGCATCTTAGAGCAGGTGCTTGGGGATGGCTGTGGGATCCATGTTCTTTAAATGAATTTATCGAGATGGAATTCACATACCAGTGAATTCACCCATTGGAAGTGGGCGAATTCGACAGTTCGACAGTTTTTAGCATATTCCAGGTACACACCCCATCACCACAGTCACCCTCAGAAGGTTTCCATCGCCTCAGAGGAAAACCTGTACCCTTTAACTACATGCCCGCTGTCCCCCCAACTCCCCCAGCTCAGACCACCACTAATCCACTTTCTGTCGCTGGACATTTCACAAAAACAAAATCATGCACAGGCACCTGGGTGGCTCAGTTGGTGAAGTATCTGCCTTCAGCTCAGGTCATGACCTCAGGGTCCTGGGATCAAGTTCAGAATCAGGCTCCTCGCTCAGTGGGAAGTCTGTCTCTCCCTCTGCCCCTCACCCCTGCTCTTGCATGCTTTCTCTCTCTCTCTCTCTCTCTCTCTAAAATAAAATAAAATACTAAATACTAAAAAATAAATAAAATAAAATAAAATAAAATAAAATAAAATAAAATAAAATAAAATAAAATAAAATAAAATAAAATAAAAAAACCTCATTGGCCTCAATTGCTTCTTCCTCTCTGTATCTGAACACTATTTCAACAGACGGAGAGACCACACCTTGTCCTTAGGCATCAGTATTTTGTAAAAGATCCTAGAACAGCTGCTGCAAATAGAGCCCTATATAATTGCACCTATCTTCCTCCTCCCCCTGCTCCCCCTCCCCTCAGCTGAGTTCTTCTTCCCAGACTCAGTCTAGCTGTACCCGAGCCTTGTACCCACTGACGTGTGCCTTCTCCTTCTCTTCCCGCCTTGAATCTCAACTCTCCTCATGATGGCCACTGCCACCCCCTCAGTCTGAGCTGAGACCCCACCGTCTCACATCTGGGCCCCCCTGCCCTCTGGGGTCCACTCTGCATACAGCCCATCCTCTACCCAACAAAAGCCAGAAGGACCCTGCTTAGCCCAGGCAGGCCACACCGCTCCCCTGGTAACTTCTGATGGCTCTTATTCACCCTTAGACTTGGTCCTGCTTTGCCTCCCCCTCATTGCTACCCCATCCTCGTCACTGCCCTCTGGACACGTTGGCCTGAATGCTCTTCCTCATCAGCCACACGTCTGCTCCCCGTGGGTGCGTGTGGACCTCCAAGCTAGGCCCACCGGGTTGGAAACCCGCCCACCCAACCCCAGCTCTGTGACCTAGGAGGAGCCATATCTCTTTTACACCATCATCTCCTCTGTTAGACCAGTCTGAACAGCAATGCCCACGTCGCCAAGCCTCGGTGTTGTGTGTGTGTAAGACGCAGGTGCATACAGCAATGCCCAGCCAACTGTACTGCTGCACTTGCTGCTTGAAGATCAGTTTACGAAAGTTCTCTGAGGTTAATTTTTGCCTGAGAAATGACCCAGAATGTGAGAGGAGAGAGGGACCGTACCCCAGGGTTGGGGGCTTGGGGATTATCCAGAGTCTGGGGGTGACAAGTGCACCCAGCCCCTCCGGGGGTGTGTGGGGATCACTGCTGAGCACCTACTGTGTGCTGTTTGCCCGACAGTGAACACAGTCAAGCAGGCTTGGTTTGCATGGCTAGGGGTGGGCAAGCAGAAATCCAAACGGACTCCCAATTCTCAAGTTGGGGTGTCTGGGGGAGAGGGTGCACTCTGCACTCAATGTCCAGAGAATTCAGGAGGAAGGGGAGGGGTTCAAGAGGTCTGTCACCTAAGCTGGCTGTCACCACGTCGTACTTTTGCCCAGCCACCAGCTCCAGATTCTCTGCAGAGGCCACTCTGCGCCATAGGAAACCCTGTGGTAAAATGCAGCCTCAGCCCCTGGCTATGGTAGCCACACATTATTTGAAAAAATGGGGCAAAAATGAAACAGCCTATCTAAATGGTCATGAAGGATAAGTCAACTGAGGGACAGCCTCCATCAGAGCAGTGCCCCCTTTACAGCAAGTGTTTGCAGTTTCCCAAGCCACGGAAACAGTGATGTGGTCATGTTCAAAGTAAAACTTGTAACACGATTCAAACAAGGTGAGGACATAAAAATCCTCCCGGAGAAGAATCTGGAATAAAATGCCAATAATGACAGTGGTGCCCCTGGGTGACAGGACCATAAGCATATTGATTGGTTATTCGTGCTTGTTTTGGACTTCCTGGCTGGCCCACAGTGAACACAGGCTCCCTTCCAGGGCAACTTCCAGAGGCAACGCTGACATTCAGGACCAGAACAAAACAGAGCAGGCTGGAGTCCAGAACTGTGTTGGGAGCAGGGGCCACGGACGCAGGGCTGGGGGCCTGGGTCCCACCCGCAGTGGGTACCTGCCAGCTAGGCAGGCGTCCCGAGCTGACCCTGGGCCCCAGAAAGGGGCCCCAACACAGCTTTCCAGGTGACGGTCTTGGGGGGAGATGTCAGACGCCAGCAAACAAATCTGTTGCCTCTTCCTCTATGGAGGCAACAATGTAGTCACGTGATGGGGGGTGTTTCTCCCTCTTGGAGGCGGGAAGTCCACAGGCCCCATGAATAACAGCACCGTGCAAACCAACTCTGTTGAACCAGCCGCAGCCATCAGTTCTAAATATTGTCATCACAGAGAACATGCTGGGTTTGGGCACCAGCAGCACCTAATCAGAGGGAATCTCACCAAAGTCCTACCACCAGGTCCTCTAGATCAGGCAACATCTGTAAGATCCACTTAAAAGGCCTTAAGTACAAAAGGAAGATAATCAGGCTTTCCTTGTGGAGGCAGGGTAGGGCGGGGCAGGGGTGGGTAGTGGGGGGAAGGGGACCTTTGCATCTCAGACAAAGGAACCCCAAGGTCAATGCCCTGAAGATGAAGCTAACAATGTGCACCTCCTCACTGCTTTCCAGACGCTGAAGATCCTCGGGTGAAGGTTGGGTGCCAGTCCTTTGTCATCCCACCTGCCCCCAGGCAGCCCATCAGCCTGTCAGTACCCCGTTCAAGGAGAACAGAAGCCTTGAAGCCACCCTCCTTTCAAACATTCAGGACTTTCGCCCTGGTGTCTGTCTGGCTGGATCCTTCTCGTTCATGGCTCAGCCTGAATGTCACCTCCTCCTTGAGGCCTTCCAGGATCACCCAGTCACAATATCTCAACACACTCTGTAAGAGAATAGTCTGCCTGGCTCTACTACTCCAGTTTGGTCATCTCTTCATTATGTCATTTATTCACCTACTTGTGGTCCCCTCACCTCCCCCCTACCCCCATACACAATTCTCATCTCCTTGACAGCAGGGACCTCATCTACCTCGTTCCCTGCTCTGTGCCTTGCACCTAAAATGCTGCTTAGTATTTAATAGTTACTCAAATGTTTGTTGACTGAATAAGTGAACGCACTGCCTTGGTCACTGGGCACACAGAGATAAATAAGTTACAACCACTGCCTTCTGGGAGCTTGATTCTAACGGGAGGACTGCCGTAGTGACAGATGACCACACACGTTTGCTGCAGGCGAGGAGGAGACAGCACAGGCCGCAGTCAGAACCAGTGGGCAGGGAGCCAGCCTGGACAGTATACTGACCACTGGGTTTCCTCCGTTTGTTCTTTCAAAACAGTATTTACTGACCACCTACTATGTGCAAAATGCTCATCTGCTTGTTGAGACAACACTGTCAGCAAACAAGCCAATGTCAGATGAACTTTTGGACTTCCCTGTTCTGCCCATTTCTCCATAGGCCACACCACTCCAGACTGCAAGGCCTTGGGGGTCCTGATGCAACCCTTGCCCTTGTGGGTGAGCAAGAAGAATAGATGATCTGGCCCTTAAAAGTCCAGGGGAGCCCCTACTTCTTCCATTTTTATGAGGCTCCTGGTCCAGTGAAATATTAAGAAATGTCGAAAGGCAGGGAGCCCGGGTGGCTCAATGGGCTAAGCATCTGCCTTCAGCTCAGATCATGATCTCAGGGTCCTGGGATCAAGTCCTGCATCAGGCTCCCTGTTCAGCAGGGAGTCTGCTTCTCCCTCTCCTTCTGCTCTCTCTCATTCTCTCTCACAAGTAAATAAATAAAAAAATTTTTTTTTTAAAAAAAAAGGAAATTTTGAAAGGTAGTGTAGAAATGAAGGGTCACTTTTCAGGTACCCATTCCATGCATGAATACTTCTAACCCAGCACACCCTAGTATGCCTATTCAAAGATAAATATAGATTTTCTTTTTAATTTTTTTTAAATTTTTTAAATTTATTTATGATAGTCACAGAGAGAGAGAGAGAGAGAGAGAGAGAGAGAGGCAGAGACACAGGCAGAGGGAGAAGCAGGCTCCATGCACCGGGAGCCCGACATGGGATTCGATCCCGGGTCTCCAGGATCGCGCCCTGGGCCAAAGGCAAGCGCCACC